>NC_134902.1:19338126-19340626 GCF_041734735.1 Babylonia areolata | reverse complement strand
CTCTCCTTCTCTCTCTCTGTCTGTCTGTCTCTCGCTCTCCCTCTCTCTTTAGTACGTGCGTTTTAACGCCTACGTCTATGTGAAAAGAGGGTCATCCGACACAATCAAATGACACTGTAATGATTTGCTGTAGATGTGAACAGTGTCAGCGACCATGATCCCAGTGTGAAGATTATACCCAGTTCTGTATTGCTGGCTTGTTTCTGTTGGATTGATAGAAAGGGAAAAAAAACAAACAACCAACAACAACAACAACAGCAACAACAGAACAACAACAACAAAAAGTAATATGATGTTTTGATCTTGCCAAAACACACCCACCCACCCACCCACCTGCCCACAGAGACACAGACAGACAGACAGACGCACACACACACACACACACACACACACACGCACACACACATACACACGCACACACACGCACACACACATACACACGCACACACACGCACGCACACACACACACACACACACACACACACACACACACACACACACACACACACGCACACACACACACACATACACAACATACCAATCAAGCTAACCAGAACAAAAACAAATAAATCGTGCGCCTGAACAATTGAAAAAAAAAAACAAACAAAACAAAACAAAACAAAACAAAAAAAACCCAAACAGTCAAACAAACAGCTGTTACAATATTTCTACTACAAAAATTAAAAACAACAACAACAAACAAACAAATAAACAAAAAACAAAACAAATAAACAAAAAAACAAACAAAACCAACAACAAAAAAACAAACAAACAAAAAAACCGAACCGGCCTTGTTAAACAGAAGTTGATATGTGGTAAACGTCCATCCATTAATTTTGTAAGGAGAAGTGGTCCATGCTACATTGAAATGTTAGAGGGGGCATTTTGTTTTGTGTGTGCACACACACACACACACACACACACAAGTGTTGCCTTTGTTTTACAACTATGGAAACAACACTCCGTGTCATTTATTAAAGTAAAGCAAGAGAGACAAGGCCTTCAAGACTCACTTGTGATACAAACTTTAAGAAATATGAGTAAAAAAAATAAAATAAAATAAAATAAAATTTGACTTAAAAAATCGTTACGATGTTTTCTGTATTTAATATGATAAAATTTCAGATTGAAAAAAAAAAAAAGAAAAGAAAAGAAAAGAAAAAGAAAAACAGATTCGAATCAAGCATGTTTATGTGAGAGGAGAGTATCTTACACACACACACACACACACACACACCGCTAACCTGCGTCTGCGGATGACGTTAAAAAAAATTAATAATATCAAATTATGCTGTTGTCTTTTTGCGTGATAAATCGGTTGAGGTATTCGATGTGATAGCGCCGTTTAAATCATGTTATTTTGGTATTTAAGAAATTCTTTACCGTCCATAGAAAAGAAGACGTTCAATCAAAATCAAATCAAATCAAAAACACTTTATTAATCCACATGGAAATTAAGTTGTGCAATCAAAGGCTCGTTGTGAACACTAGCATAAAATCATCATCATCATGCGCAACATAAGGAGAGATTTAAAACTAGTCAAATAAGAATTCCCAATAGCTGACGATAGACTAACCCCCTCCCCCCCTCCGCACACACACATACTCATGTTAAGACAATAGGATATTGCACAACAATATTTACAAATGAAAACATCCAACAAAAAAAAGGGTATATATTACTAAAAATGACATGCGCGCACGCACGCACACACACACACACACACACACACACACACACACACACACACACACACACACACACACACACACACACACACACACGTTAAGACCATAAGGTATTGTACAACAATACATTAATAAAAACATCAAGGGAATAAATCTTATATAAGTAAAATGCACACACACACACACACACACACACACACACACACACACACACACACACACACACACACACACACACACACACACACACACACACACATGGATGTAGGCACCTCAAACACACAGCAACATGTAGCCGTTTTCTTTACATCTACGGAGATCCGTACGGGTTCGACAGGCTTAGTTACACTCGGAAACTACGACACAGTCCATTCTTTTATGTACCTTCTAGTTAAATCAGTATCCACTTAAAAATACTTGTATGCAGTAAGCACGTCGATGGTGTAGTTAGTGTCACTGTATGACTGTGTTTCTGTCCAGACTTTGTATTTCTTTTCTTTTAATTGTGAATACGACGAAAAACGAGGTCATGCCTGTCTTCTTACCAAGCAAAGCATATGTTCCAGAAACTGGTAAGTGGTAAAATGGTGTTTTTGGATTCCGGAACGAGCCTCAACGAAATAAACCGTAAATGATCCGGAAATACGGCTTTAAGCTTTATTTGGGAGACTTATAACCAGTTATTGGTATGACTGTGAATGTTTTTTCCCTACTGTGTTTAAGCCAAATTTGGTATTCGCAGACAAAGTATTTTCAGAGAAAATGGCAATGTTTAAGTTTACCACAGACACACACACACATACATACGTAT
>NC_134902.1:19325626-19328126 GCF_041734735.1 Babylonia areolata | reverse complement strand
TAATATAGAAAAAGGTAGTAGTAGTAATAATAGTAATGCTAATAAAATGATAATAATAAAAAAATAAATAAATAAATAAATAAGACAACAATGGTGATAAATAAGCGAATAAATGTAAAACATGAAGACATACATTCACACATACACCTACACATGCATAACAGAAATGCACCAAACATGCAGTTTCACAGATATGAAAGCACAGTCAAATACATATAAACGTACATGAGCTCCAGCACACGCACACACACACACACACACACACACACACACACACATTACCTTGCACCTCCTCTACCCCCCTCCTCCACACACTCATTTCTAGTCTACGTATCGCAGCTTCCACAAGAAGGTTATTGGACAGCCGGCGTTGGGGATGGTTTCCCCATAGGCCAACTTGCCCCCCCAAAGCTGCAGAACTAAGGAGCCAGTGCAAGTTTGCCTCCTAGTTTGAGAGTCAAAGTCCTTCACAAAATACTAAGCTGTAAATGACTCCCCACTGCAATGGAGAAACCATTGATATATATAATACAGCTCTCACTTTGCTGTTGGCCCAACTGTAAACTTATGTCAGTCTGTGATATAAGCTGAGTAGTTAGCTCTCTCTCTCAACAATAATTCAGGGATTGTCCAGCGTCATAAGATGCAAGCAGGTCTTACCAATGAAATATAAGAGCTTCTCTCTCTCGAAAAAAAAAAGGGTGAAATAAAAGGAAAAAAAACAAAAGAAGGGAAGAAAGAAGAAGGAAAGAAAAGAAAAGAAAGAAAGAAAGAATAGCATTTAAATGCTCCAAGAATACACATGAATTAAATACAACAGAATGTAAGATTTTGTCTCGCACGTTCTGGCACAGCTGGGGGTGTCAGTCACTGTTTTGCAAGTCAGGATTAATTGAGATATATGTCAGCTAGGAGACCGGGGTGAGAGAGAGAGAGACAGACAGACAGAGAGACAGACAGAGAGGCAGAGACAGACAGACAGAGAGAGAGAGAGACATAATGCTTATTTCTGACATCTGCAAGCAAATCAAAACAAAACAAAACAAAACAAAAAAACAACAACAGAATGCAACAAAATAGACAGAAAAACACATAGATAGATAGATAAACAGAAAGAAAGAGAGAAGAAAAATTAACAAATAAATAAATGACTAAGTAAATAGATAGACAGATAGATATATAGATAGATAGAGAGAGAGAGAAGAAAAATACACAAATAAGTAAATGAATAAATGAATAGATAAACAGATAGATAGATAGATGAACGGAAAGACAGAAAGAAAGAAAAAAAGAAAGAGAGAAGAAAAATAAACAAATAAACAAATAGATAAATATATAACAGATAAATAAATAACACAAAAGAATAAATTAGATATTAAAAAAAACCCCAAACAAACAAATGAATAAATAAGTACATATAGAGAGATAGAGATAAATAAACAGATGAATAAATAAGAAAACGAAATAAACAAAATAAACATCGAAACAAAACCAAAAAAAAAAAAACCCAACAAAACATAATACTTGTCTCCCTTCGCTCACGATTGTGAACCGCAGATAAGAAAGAGAGAGACAGCTTTGACATCTCAACAACAGCAACCCTGACTGTCAGTCTGTCGCGTCAGTCGTCATGATTAGCATCTGACAGTGGACTGAAAAAAAGATGATTGATTTTCTGCAGTACCTGTTTGCGGTGTTGTTGCCCCCCCCCCTTGTTTATCACACAGCCTCCTTCTTCTTCTTCTTCTTCTGCAATTCTGTGGCGAGAAAAAAACAACAACAACTGAGATTGTGTGGTGAAGTGTTTGCTTTTTTTTTCTTTGAAAAATTTTTTTTTTTTTTTTTTTTTTTAGGTGTCGATGACGCACAACTGCGGAGGGGAAGGGGTATGGTGGTGGGGGTGAGGAAGGGCAAAGCTGGGGAGAAGGAAAGGAGGAGGAGGAGGAGGAGGAGAGAAATCAAAATCGAAATCGAAAGCGAAATTTTTTTTTTTTTATTGAGGGAAAAGAAATGGGCACTTAGGAATAGGCCTGTTTTCATCCTACCTTCGTAAAGAAAACGTATAAACTAATCTAGGAAATACAATAAGACTGAAAAGAAAAGTAGGGGGAAAAAATACATACACATCGCATGGAAAGAGAGAGAGAGAGAGAGAGAGAGAGAGAGAGAGAGAGAGAGAGAGAGAGAGAGAGTCTTGAGTCTTGAATCATGACATATTTGATTAGGCGTTTGACCCATATCAAAAACAGAGGTTAACACATGTAGAGGTGTGGTATGAAAATAGATAGCAATGATTGATAATTTACATAGTGGAGTGATGGCCTTGAGGCAACGCGTCCACCTAGGAAGCGAGAGAATCTGAGCGCGTTGGTTCGAATTACGACACAGCCGACGATATTTTCTCCCCCTCCACTAAACCTTGAGTGGTGGTCTGAACGCTAGTCATTCGGATGAGACGATAAACCGAGGTCCCGTGTGCAGCATGCACTTAGCGCACGTA
>NC_134902.1:19320626-19323126 GCF_041734735.1 Babylonia areolata | reverse complement strand
CTCAGCCACCCTTTTTCCCCTCTTCTTCCAATCAACCCCCCCCCCCCCTTCCCCACCCGTCCCCCCCCCCATGCCCCCTCCCTCCCCCCACCCCTCTACTCACCCTTCCCAACCTTCCACTCCTCCACCCCCTCCCAATACTCCCTCCAGACTCCCCACCCCCCTCCCCACACCTTATCAGGAAAGAAAGGGTGTGTGGGGGGGGGGGGGGGGGAGAGGGGGGGGGAGAGGGGTGGGTGACGGCCGTGAATTCCAGAGAGTTTTCCCCCTACAGGTAACCTTGTGCGGATCACCTGCCGCGTATCAGTGAGCTGTGTAAACACACTGCACTCGTTTGTCTGTGTCTGTCTATCTGTCTGTCTGTGTCTGTCTGTGTCTGTGTCTGTGTCTGTCAGTCAGTCTGTGTCTCTCTGTCTGTCTGTTTGTGTCTGTCTGTCTGTGTCTGTCTCTGTCAGTCAGTCTGTGTCTGTCTGTCTGTCTTTCTTTCTATCTCTTTCTGTCTTTTTGTCTGTCTCTGTATGTCTGTCTATTTATCTGTTTGTCTTTTACGTGTTTTTTTTTATGCCCTGTCTCTGTGTGTCTGTGTGTGTCTGTCTGTCTCTGTCTGTTTGCCTGTTTGTCTGTCAGTCTGTCAGTAAGTCAGTCTCTCTCTGTCTGCCTCTGTCTGTTTGTCTGTCTTTCATGTCTGTCCGTGTTTGTCTGTCTATCTGCATCTCCACAGTATTAGTCTGGTACTGGAATCGACGAACTGTGTAAACAGACTGACAACTCAGTACAATCGTTCGTCTCTGTCTGTCTGTGTGTCTATCTGTCTGTCTGTCTGTCTGTCTTTTGCTTTGCTCTGTGTTTCTGTTTTTTCTCTGGCGGTGTCTCTGTACATTTTTGTGTTTCTGCCTCTGTCTCTCCGTCTGTCTGTCTGTTTTTGTGTTTTTCTCTGTGTTTCTGTTTCTCCCTGTCTATGTCTCTGTACACCTTTGTGTTTCTGCCTCTGTCTCTCCGTCTGTCTGTCTGTCTTTGTGTTGTTGTTTGTTTGGTTGGTTGTTTTTTTCCCTTTTGTTTATCACTCTGTCTGTTCGTCATTATGTCTGTCTCTGTCTGTCTCAGTCTGTCTGACTATTCATTTTGTCTGTCTATCTTTCTCAGTGTTTCTGTCTTTGTCTCTCCGTCTCCATGTCTGACTGTATGTATGTCTGTGTGTCTGTCTGTGTCTGTGCGTCACATTGTGCCATGCCCATAATGTGGTTCACAAATTGAAGATGAGAAACACTTTTTGTTGGAGTTGTATAGCTTATGATGAGTTGCGAGAGAAATGCAAAAAAAAAAAAAAAAAGAAAAAAGTATTTCTTTTTAAATAGGTGTAGCCGAAATGCACAAACATTGTTTCTGTTTTGAGGATGAAAGTATGATTAGATCGATTGCTAAATGTATTGCAGAAGCGGAAAAAAAAGAAAAAAGAGAAGGCCTTGTTATCCACGGGCAAAATAAAGGTAGTTAACTATGCTTGACCGAATGCTGATATGTTCTGGAATGAAAGCAAGGAGTACGTATCTGAAATTACGTATGTGAGAGGATGATGGTCGAATTTTCTTTTTCTTATTATTTTCTTTTGATGAAGTGACACAATGTACATGTATAATCTATGTGATAGTGTTACAACCAGTCTTTGATAAACTGCAATGTTTAAAACTTACATCATAGAGAGTATTGTAATCTGTTGACGTGAAAAAGTTAACCCCTTGTCAAAAGACCTTTGCAGACAATGACAACAAGAGAGGCAAGGCCTTCAAGACTCACTTGTGATACACTTAAAAAAAAAAATCCAAGCTTTTTATGTATTGAGTATAATTTCAAAATGTAATGTTTAAGATGAGAAAGATCAGTTTAAAGCAAATTAAGTCCTCTAGCATTAATTACAGAGTAATTTCCCTTTTTTACTCTCTGTACCAAAACGTTTGCAAAATAAATAAAACTTCATGCTTAGCAAAAGAAGTTTGAACAAAAAATAATAATAATGACTGCTCTTGTTGTTGGGTCAGAATATCAGATCAACTTGCCAAGTTTAGAGAATACAAAAAATATAAATATAACAGTAAATGCAGTTTGCATATAATTAGGCTTCATTTATTATTATTATTTTTTGTGCCCATCCCAGAGGTGCAATATTTTTTTTAAACAAGATGACTGGAAAGAACTGAATTTTTCCTATTTTTATGCCTAATTTGGTGTCAACTGACAAAGTATTTGCAGAGAAAATGTCAATGTTAAAGTTTACCACGGACACACAGACACACACACACACACACACACACACACAGACAACCAAACACCGGGTTAAAACATAGACTCACTTTGTTTACACAAGTGAGTCAATAAAATGGAGTGATGACCTAGAGGTAACGCCTCCGCCTAGGAAGCGAGAGAATCTGAGCGCGCTGGTTCGAATCACGGCTCAGCCGCCGATACTTTCTCCCCCTCCACTAAACTTTGAGTGGTGGTCTGG
>NC_134902.1:19304089-19310526 GCF_041734735.1 Babylonia areolata | reverse complement strand
CGTTTAGTTTTTTCCCCAGTTTTTTTTTGGCCTTTGGTCTTTTTCCCCGATTTTTTTTGTGCGCTTAGTCTTTCCCCCCCATTTTTCCCTTTCGTTGCGCTTTGGTCTTTTCCCCCCAAATTTTTTTTGAACGTTTTTGGGTTTTTTCCCGATTTTTTTTTGTCCTTTGGTTCCATTTCCCGGAATTTTCCCTTGTGCTTTGGGGCCCTTTTCCCCCATTTTTCTTTTCGTTTCGCTTTGGGTCATTTCCCGATTTTCTTCGTTGCGCCTTTTGGTTTTCTTTTTCCCGAGTTTTTTCTTTTGCGCTTTAAAAACTTTTCCCCCGATTTTTCCCTTCCCGTTGCGTTTTTGGTCATTTTCCCGATTTTTTTTGGGCCTTTTCTTTTTTCCCCCGAGTTTTTTTGGAAACGCTTTTCTTTTCCCCCAGTTTTTTTTTTGAAGCGTTTTTGGTCATTTCCCGATTTTTTTGGTAGGGGTTTAGTCATTTCCCCGATTTTTTTTCCCGTTCGCTTTAGTTTTTTTCCCGATTTTTAAATTTGTACGTTTTTAGCCCTTTCCCCCGATTTTTTTTTCCTTTGCCCCTTTAAAGTCATTTCCCGAGTTTTTTTTTTGGGCGCTTTTCTTTTCCCGAGTTTTTTTTCGTTGCCCTTTTGGTCTTTTTCCCGAGTTTTTTTTTTGCGTTTTTGGCATTTCCCGAGTTTTCCCCTTCGTTGCGCTTTAGCATTTTCCCGATTTTTCCTTTTTTG
The DNA here is from genome assembly GCF_041734735.1 of Babylonia areolata. Classification (NCBI taxonomy): domain Eukaryota; kingdom Metazoa; phylum Mollusca; class Gastropoda; order Neogastropoda; family Buccinidae; genus Babylonia; species Babylonia areolata. The sequence goes on along the minus strand of NC_134902.1, from coordinate 19,309,780 downwards.
CGCTTTAGTCATTTCCCGATTTTTTATTTTTTGCGCTTTGTCATTTCCCGGTTTTTTTCGTTGCCCCTTTGGTCTTTTCCCCCCGATTTTTTTTTTATTTTGGTTAACCCGTTTTGGGTCATTTCCCCCGATTTTTTTTTTAGCGCTTTTAAATTTCCGAGTTTTTCTTCCCTTTTCATTTCCCATTTTTAAATTTTTTGCGCTTTGGCTTTTCCCCCGAGTTTTCCCTTGGCTTTTTAGTCCTTTTCCCGAGTTTTATTTGGGCGTTTTTGTCTTTTTCCCGAGTTTTTTTCCCGTTGCGCTTTGGCCCTTTTTCCCGAGTTTTTTTTCTTTGGGCGCTTTGGGTCCTTTCCCGATTCATTTGTTTGCGTTTTATTTTTTTTCCCCCCGATTTTTTTGTCCCTTTTTAAAAATTTTCCCAAGTTTTTTTTCCGTTGCGCTTTGTCTTTTCCCCGAGTTTTTTTTTTCGCTTTGGTCTTTTCCCCCGATTTTTTTTTTGTGGCGTTTTAGCCCTTTTCCCGATTTTTTTTTTTTCGTTTTTGGTCTTTTCCCCCGGGAGTTTTTGTTGCGCTTTGGGTTTTTTTTCCCCATTTTTTTTTTTGCTTTTGGCCCATTTCCCGATTTTTAATTTGTCGCTTTAGTCATTTCCCTTTTTTTTCCCTTTTGCCTTTGGTCTTTTCCAATTTTTCCCTTTTCGTTGCGTTATCTTTTCCCCGATTTTCTTTTGAACCTTTAGTCTTTTTTCCCCCGATTTTTTTTGTTGGTTTTGGGCCCTTTCCCCCGAGTTTTCTTCCCCGGTTTTCCCGCTTTAGTCTTTTCCCCCGAGTTTTTTTTTTTTGCGTTTTGCCCTTTTTCCCGGGTTTTTTTCGTTGCGCTTTATCTTTTCCCCGATTTTTTTGTAGCGTTTTGATCTTTCCCCCGATTTTTTTTTTCCCCGTTTAGTCATTTCCCGATTTTTCTTTTTGGCGTTTTTGCCCTTTTCCCCGTTTTTTATTTTTTGCGTTTTTGGTTATTTCCCCGGTTTTTCTTGTGCGTTTTGGGCCCATTTCCCGAGTTTTTTTTTTGCGTTTTGGAATTTCCCGGGGTTTTTTTCCCTTGCGTTTTGGTCTTTTTCCCCGATTTTTTTCCCGTTGCGCTTTAGTATTTCCCAAAGTTTTTTTGTTGCCTTGGGGCCCATTTCCCGATTTTTATTTGAACGTTTTTGGTAATTTCCCGTTTTTTCTTCGTTCCGCTTTTTTTTTTCCCGATTTTTTTAGCGTTTTGGTCTTTTTCCCGATTTTTTCTTTCGTTTACCCATTCCCGATTTTTATTTGTACGCTTTGGGGTCTTTTCCCCCGATTTTTTTTCCCTTGCGCTTTGGGTATTTCCCAGTTTTATTTGTAGCGTTTTAGTTTTCCCGAGTTTTTTTTTTTTTTTCGCTTAAATTTCCCGAGTTTTTTTTGCGTTTTTTGGTCATTTCCCGATTTTTTTCCCCCGTTGCCTTTGGTCATTTTCCCGGTTTTTTTTCTTCGCTTTGGTTTTCCCATTTTTAATTTTTTGCGTTTGGGCCCTTTTCCCCTTGGGGGTTTTCCCTTCTTTTGCGTTTTGGTCATTTCCCGAGTTTTTTTTGGTTTCGTTTTTGGTAAATTTCCCGATTTTTTTTTTGTAGCGCTTTAGCCCTTTTCCCGATTTTTCCCCTTTCTTGCGTTTTGGTCATTTCCCGGGGTTTTTTTTGAAAGGGGTTTTGGTCAAAATTTTCCCGATTTTTTTTTTCTTTGCGTTTTAAAGCCCTTTTCCCCGGGTTTTTTCTTTTTTGCGCTTTGGTTTTTTTCCCCCCGATTTTTCTTCTTTTGCGCTTTAGTCTTTTCCCCCAAAGTTTTATTTGTACGCTTTGGTCTTTTCCCGAGTTTTTTTTTGTTTTTTTGGCCCTTTTCCCCGAGTTTTTTTTTGCGTTTTAAGTCATTTTTCCCAGTTTTTTTGTTCCTTTATCATTTCCCCGATTTTTAATTTGTGCCTTTGGTCTTTTCCCCCAAATTTTTTTTGTGCGTTTTAGTTCCTTTTCCCGAGTTTTTTTTTAGCGCTTTAGTCATTTTCCCGAGTTTTTTTTGCCTTTGGGCCCTTTTCCCGAGTTTTTTATTTGTAGCGCATTGGTCTTTTTCCCGATTTTTTTTTTTCCGTTTAACATTTCCCAGTTTTTTTGGGGGTTTTGGGTAAATTCCCGAGTTTTCTTCGTTGCGTTTTAAGTCTTTTCCCCGATTTTTATTTGTACGCTTTAGTCTTTTCCCCCCCCGATTTTTTTTTGTGCGTTTTGGGGGTCTTTTTTCCCCGAGTTTTTTTTTTGGTTCCCGTTTTTAGTCATTTCCCGGGGTTTTTTTTTTTGCCTTTGGTCTTTTTCCCGTTTTTTATTTTTTTCGTTTTTAGTCATTTCCGAGTTTTTTTTTTTCCCCTTGTCTTTTCCCCCGAGTTTGTTTGGTAGCGTTTTCTTTTCCCCAAATTTTAAATTTGTGGGGGTTTGGCCCATTTCCCGAGTTTTTTTGGTAGCGCTTTAAAAATTTCCCCGATTTTCTTCGTTGCGCTTTTATTTTTTTTCCCCATTTTTTCCCGAGTTTTTTTTGTAGCGTTTTTGGCCCTTCCCCTTTTTTTTCCCTTTCGTTGCGTTTTTGGTCTTTTCCCAAATTTTCTTTTTTAGCGCCCTTAGCCCTTTCCCCCGAGTTTTTTGGGCCCCTTTTGCCCAATTTCCCCGATTTTATTTGAAAGCGTTTTTAGTCATTTCCCCCGAGTTTTCTTCGTTCCCGCTTTATCATTTCCCGGTTTTTTTGGTAGCGCTTTTTAATTTTTCCCGAGTTTTTTTTGTGCGTTTTAGGCATTTTCCCGAGTTTTTTTTCTTTTCGCTTTGGTTTCTTTTCCCAAAGTTTTTTTGTACGCTTTACCCCTTTTTCCCGATTTTTTTTTTTGTTTTTAAATCTTTTCCCCCGATTTTTTCTTCTTCCCTTTTTAGTCCATTTCCCGAGTTTTTTTGACCGTTTTAGGGTCATTTCCCGAGTTTTCTTTTGTTGCGCTTTTTTATTTCCCGAGTTTTTTTTTGCGCTTTAGTCATTTTTCCCGAGTTTATTTTTTTGCCTTTTGGGTAAATTTCCCCCATTTTAATTTTTGCGCTTTAGTCATTTCCCGATTTTTCCCCTTCTTGCGTTTGTAATTTTTCCCAATTTTTTTTTTTTGGCTTTTATTAAATTTCCGGAGTTTTTATTGTCCCGTTTTTATTCATTTCCGAGTTTAAAATTTTGTAGGTTTTAGGTAAATTTCCCGAGTTTTCTTTTTTTTCCTTTTTTGGCGCTTTATTCTTTCCCCCGATTTTTTTCGTTCGTTTTGGTCTTTTCCCCAAAATTTTTCGTTTTCCCCGTTTTGTCATTTCCCCCAAATTTTTCTTTTTTGCGCTTTGGTTTTTTTCCCCGAGTTTCTTTTTTTTTAAATTTCCCGATTTTTTTTGGGTGCGCTTTGGTCATTTCCCAGTTTTATTCTTTGGGGCCTTTTGGGGTAAATTTTCCCGAGTTTTCTTTCGTTGCGCTTTTGGCTTTTCCCCGATTTTTTTTTATCTTTGGTTTGGTTTCATTTCCGATTTTTTTTCTTTGGTTTGGTCATTTCCCCTTTTTTTTTTTTAATCTTTGGTTTTGGTTTCTTTTCCCCGAGTTTTTTTTTTTGGGGTTTTGGTCTTTTCCCCGATTTTTTTAATCTTTTCCTTTTCCCCGCTTCAGTGATTTTCCCGGGGTTTTTTTTCTTTGGTTTGGTCATTTCCTGGTTTTTTTTCTTTGTTTGGTCTTTTTCCCGAGTTTTTTTTACGTAGGTCCATTTTCCCCCTTGATTTTTTTTTAATGTGTTTGGTCTTTTCCCCGGGGGTTTTTTTTTCGGGGTTTGGCCCTTTTCCCGAGTTTTTTTGGTTCGCTTTTGGTCTTTTTCCCAAATTTTTCATTGTCGGATTCGGTCTTTTCCCCTAAATTTTTTTGCAGCACTTTAGATTTTTTCCCCAGTTTTTTCTTTTGTCGCTTTTTTGGTTTTTTTCCCCCCATTTTTTGTTTCGATTTGGGTCTTTTTAAACGAAAATTTATTGTTACAAAAACCATCTTTAAAGTTTAACCCGCCCCGGGCCCCCTTGTGTTTGTCCAAGTATCCTTAGTCGCATTTCCACCAGTTTTGAAATCCTTCATTTTCCGATTGAACTTTTTCGCGCTCCCGTCAGTTCTGAAATGTCCTTTATATTATTATTACTTTTATTAATACTATTATTGTGTTGTGCTGTATTGTGTTGTTGCCTTTGGTCACATTTTTCTCTCTGTGGAATTCCGGTTGCTTTCCCTGGGGAAAGTGCACCGCCACAGTGTAGCGACACCCGTGTATTAATAACGTTTTGTCGCCGTGGGTTCTTAAACTTGCGCTGCACAAGGGACCACCGTTCATCGCCTCATCTTTGTGACTAGTGCCCAGCCCACTGCTCAAGGTCGAGTGGAGGGGTATAAAAAAAAAATTCCGGTGAGCATATTGCATGTTACTTGTCAAAACAGTTTTCTCTTTTGAAGTGGGGCTGCTCTCCACAGGGAGAGCACGTCGCCACAGTCCAGCCCGGGACAAATCGTTTGCTGCCATGGGTTCTTTTACGTGCGCTAGGTGCATGTTGTACATGGGACCTCGGTTTATTGTTTTAATCAAATGACCAGCACCCAGAGCACCACTCAAGGTCTGTCTATTGGAGGGGTTGGGGATGGGGTAAAAATACCGGCCTGAGTATTGTATTGTATTGTATTTTTGTCACGCCAGATTGCTGTGAAATTCGGGATGTTTACGTGGCCAGTGCTTTGACATAGTACAGCATCATCCCTTTTTTTTCTGTCTGCAAGTGTGTTAATATTATGTATCAAAGTGATTTTCTACAGAATTTCGCCCATAACATCCCGTTTGTCGCCGTGGTTTCTTTTTCGTGCTCGAAGTGCTTGCTGCACACGGGACCTTGGTTTATCGTCTCATCCGAAAGACTACGCGCTCAGTTTGATTTTCCAGACAAACTTGGGAGAAAGGGCGCGAGCGGGAATCGAACCCATACCCCGGATCGGTACCCTCTGGGTGGTGCTGAATGGAATAGCAGAAAGAGAGAGAGAGAGGGGAGAGAGAGAGAGAGAAATACAGGAGAAGCCTACAGATTGTGGCGGAGGAGGGGTGTGTGTGTGGGGGGGGGCGGGTTGAAAAGTGAAATCCAATAGCTGCTCTAATTGTGTGATTATTGTTGGTGAGGTGACTCCTTAATTGGTGATAGCTTCCGCCAATTGTTGTGTGTGTCTCTTCTCCTGTGGGGGTTGACGTGGGGTGTGTGGGGGGTGGGGTGGGGTGGGGGGGAGGGGGAGGATGGGGGGGAGGTCGTGGGGGGTATGTGAGGGGGTAGGAGGAGGTTGTTGAGGGGGTAGAGAGAGAATTGATTATGGGACTGGAAGATTAGGGGAGTGTGTGTGTGTGTGTGTGTGTGGCTGTGTCTGTGTCTGTGTCTGTGTGTCTGTGAATGTTTCAATGTGTATCTGTGGCTATGGCTGAGGTTGTGCGGAGTCTCTGTATTGGCATAATTTTTTTTTTTTTATGAGCGTCTTAACCATTCTTCCCCCTTCCTCTCCATGTAGCCAGTACATTTCCGTTGTGCACAATGATCCCTTTTTCCTGTATGCATGTATATTA
>NC_134902.1:19296589-19299089 GCF_041734735.1 Babylonia areolata | reverse complement strand
CTCATGCACACACACACACACACACACACACACACACACACACACACACACACACACACACACACAGACGTTGACAAACATAGAAACATCCACAATCACACACACACACACACACACGCGCGCGCGCGCGCGCACAACCTCAGCCATAGCCACAGATACACATTGAAACATTCAGACACACAGCCACAGCCACAGCCACACACACACACACACACACACACACACACACACACACACACACACACACACACCTCCCCTAATCTTCCAGTCCCATAATCAGTTCTCTCTCTACCCCCTCAACAACCTCCTCTTACCCCCCCCCCCCATACCCCCCACGACCTCCCCCCCCAATCCTCCCCCCCCCACACACACACACACTCCACGTCAACCCCCACACGAGAAGAGACACACTTACACAACAATTGGCGGAAACTATCACCAATTAATGAGTCACCTCACCAACAATAATCACACAATTAGAGCAGCTATTGGATTTCGCTTTTCACCCCCCCCCCCCACCCCACACACACACCCCTCCTCCGCCACAATCTGTAGGCTTCTCCTATATTTCTCTCTCTCTCTCCCCCCTCTCTCTCTCTCTCTGCTATTCCATTCAGCACCACCCAGAGTGGTACCGATCCTGCAGACATCATCAACAACACCAACAAACGACGCAGCCACAGGTGCCAGAGGTCCAGTTACCATTTAACTGTTCCTTCTTAGGGACAGAATAATACGCTTGAAAAAAAAAAGATAAAAAACAACAACAAAAAACAACAACAAAACAAAACAAAAAAAACGCACACACAAACTTAAACCAAAACGAAACGAAAGCAAGGGAGAGAAAAAAACAAAACAAAACAAACCAGAAATGCATCCTATCATCAATCAATACCTTTGAAATGCCTATTAAGGCTTGATTTTTTGTTGTTGTTTTTTTAGGGGTGGGATAGGGGGGTGGGGGTTGGGGTGGTGGTGGTGGTGGTGGGGGAGGGATTGGGAGAGGAGTGTGTGTGTGTGGGAAGGGGGTGCGAGAGGAGGGGGGAAGGGGGGGGGGGGATTCTGGGTGCAGGTGAGGTTGACGTCAGGTGGTGGAGGAATGTTGTTTATTTTTCGAAATAATTTGCAAAGTAGGTTACGCGCACGCACGCACACACACACACACACACACACACACACACACACACACACACACACACACACACACACACACACACACACACACACACACACACACACATTGACGCACGCACACGCTTGCGCACACACTTACGAATAGCTATAGTCTGTACTTTTAATTACTATTGTTTTAGAATACAGCAGCTACTACTACTACTACTACTACTACTACTCCTGCTGCTGCTGCCATACTACTACTGCTACTACTATTACTACCACTACTGCTGCCATACTACTACTACAACTACTACTGCTGCTGCTGCTGCTGCTGCTAATACTACTACTACTACTACTACTAGTGTTGTTGCTGCTGCTGCTACAACTACTACTACTACTGCAACTACAACAACTGCGGCTGCTGCTTTTGCTAATACTACGGCTACCGCTACTACTACTCCTAATTCCGTTTGCAGTATGCGCTCAGCGCTCGTAGAAGAACATGCAGCAAGAAAAGTGTTGTCTCTGTCAACATTATGGAGAAAACTCCTGCCTTGATAATGATGATAATGATAACAATTATGATGTTAGTAATGATAATAATGATAATGGTGATGATGATAACAATTATAACAATGATGATGATGGTAATGATAATAATGATAATAATAAGAAAAAAGAAGAAGAAGAAGAATTTACTACTACTACTACTAACTACTACTACTATTACAACTACATAACTAACAAAAAATAGATAGCAAAATAAATAGACAGATAAGTAAATGAATAAATAAGTACACTTGCAGAAAGAGAAACAAAACAAAATTAAAAGGAAAAGAGAAGTCTGTGCTCATGCAATACACCACAATACAATACCACAGAATACATGAGAATACAACACAATACAACAGAATTCAATACAATACAATGCAACAGAAAACAACAGAATTCAATACAATACAATACAACAGAATACAACACAATTCAATGCAATACAATACAACAGAATACAACAGAATTCAATGCAATACAATACAACAGAATTCAATACAATACAATACAACAGAATACAATACAATACAACAGAATACAACAGAATTCAATGCAATACAATACAACAGAATTCAATGCAATAAATACAACAGAATACAACACAATTCAATGCAATACAATACAACAGAATACAACAGAATTCAATGCAATACAATACAACAGAATTCAATGCAATACAATACAACAGAATACAATACAATACAACAGAATACAACAAAATTCAATACAATACAATACAACAGAATACAACACAATTCAATGCAATACAATATAACAGAATTCAATGCAATACAATACAACAGAATTCAATGCAATACAACAGAATACAACA
>NC_134902.1:19279089-19286589 GCF_041734735.1 Babylonia areolata | reverse complement strand
GACATACTGTAAGGACTGTGGCTGGTGTTGCGGTCAGTTCTTTGGGCATTTCGTTTTCGTGAAATGGAGTGATGGCCCTAGAGGTAACGCGTCCGCTTAGGAAGCGAGAGAATCTGAGCGCGCTGGTTCGAACCACGGCTCAGCCGCCGATGTTTTCTCCCCCTCCACTAGACCTTGAGTGGTGGTCTGGACGCTAGTCATTCGGATGAAACGATAAACCGAGGTCCCGTGTGCTAGCATGCGCTTAGCGCACGTAAAAGAACCCACGGCATCAAAAGGGTTGTTCTTGGCAAAATTCTGTAGAAAAATCCACTTCGATAGGAAAAACAAATAAAACTGCAGGCAGGAAAAAGTAAAAAAAAAGAAAAAAAAGAAAAGAAAAATGGGTGGCGCTGTAGTGTAGCGACGCGCTCTCCCTGGGGAAAGCAGCCCGATTTTCACACAGAGAAATCTGTTGTGATAAAAAGAAATACAAATACAAATACGTGGTAGGAAAACAGAAAAGGAAGATGGAGTGGGGTGATAGGGTGTTTCGGAGGAGGGGGAGGGGGGGAGGGGAGGGGAGGGGAGGGGGCGAGCGTTCTTGAAACATTTACTATCAGCTGGAAGCTATTTGTCTTGTGTTATTTGTTGCTGTGTGTGTTTTTTCTTCTTTTTTTTTTTTATTTGTGTGCCTCCATCTCTTTCTCAATCTCTCTCTGTCTCTTTGTGTGTGTGTGTGTGTGTGTGTGTGTGTGTGTGTGTGTGTGTGTGTGCGCGCGCGCGCGCGCGCGCGCGTGTGTGTGTGCGTGTGTGTGTGTATGTGTGTGCGTGTGCGCACGCGTGTGTGTGAAGAGTTAAAAATGTCCGCTTTCTACCTCAGTCTATCAATCAATTAATCAACCAATCAGCCATTCTGTCTGTCTGTCGTTCTGTCTATTTGTCGGTTTGTCTGTTTATCTGCCTTTGCTTTTATCCATCTATATCATATCTATTTATCTAACTCCCTCACTCACCTCCAAAGTGATGCCTGAATTATGGATTTTCTAAAGTAGGTATTATGGTGGCGTAGGGGACGAGAAAGCTTTCCTTTAAAGGCATTTAGATCATGAAAAGAGTGAGCTGTTATAAACACGACTGGTCTACCAAAGTATACAGTAATTATCATCATGAAATGTACTGTTCCTTTAATTAGATCTTTGTTGCAGCCAGAACAAAAAAAAAATGTATCTGGTCTTACCATTGCTAGGTTTAGTTCATCTTTGATTGAATTCAGATTTGAAGTAAACAAGTTGATCAGCTTTATAAAGATAGTTTGAAAAACAAACAAACAAACAAAAACCACCAAAATTTTGTGGAACAAACAATTTCATGCACTGGCGATGAGTCCACAGTATGATGTATTGGGAAAGAAATACGTATCAATCAAATGCACTTGAAGGATTCTTCTATTCCCCGTACCTGCTTCAACATGAAGACGGCATTGTGACAAGAGATATATAGCAGTGATCATTTGGATGGATATGGATGGATATGGATATTTATATAGCGCCTATCCTCGGTCGGAGACCAAACTCTAAGCGCTTTACACACACGGAGTCATTTACACAACAGGCTGCCTACCAGGGTAGAGCCGACTGACGGCTGCCATTGGGCGCTCATCATTCGTTTCCTGTGTCATTCAATCAGATTTCAGGCACGCACAACTACACACTCAGACAAACATGTAACATTTAACAATTTACGTGCATGACCTTTTTGTTTATTTACCCCGCCATGTAGGCAGCCATAGGGTGTGCATGCTGGGTATGTTCTTGTTTCCATAACCCACCGAACGCTGACATGGATTACAGGATCTATAACGTGCGTATTTGATCTTCTGCGTGCGTATAAATACGAAGGGAGTTCAGGCACTGGCAGGTCTGCACATATGTTGACCTGGGAGATCGGAAAAATCTCCACCCTTTACCCACTAGGCGCCACCGAGATTCGAACCCGGGACCCTCAGATTGAAAGTCCAACGCTTTAGCCACTCGGCTATTGCGCCCCTCATTTTCGATGCTTCACAACACAGAGAGCAGAAAATCGTTTACGAGGCATCCTTAACTCACTGACTAACTTCTCTTAGTCATATTCATCAGTCTGTCCTTATTAATTAGTGATGCTCGTTCTGCTCGAGGTTTGGGTTTTATGTGCGTGCGTGCGTGCGTGCGTGCGTTCGTGCATGCGTGTGTATGCGTGCGTGCGTTTGCAGATTATACAGGTCGGTGATCCTACATTAACTCACTCAGTACGGCCAGTCCTCTCTTCTCCTCTACACAGACCCCTCGGATGTCCAGTGGGTGTCTGAATGACCCAACCTTTAGCTTCCGTCATCAGAATTGTTGTATTCTTTGTCAACATTCACCTCTTCAGTATAAGAGTCTTCCGCTTGCAATATTTTGATGGTGGTAATTGGGGTGAAACGCTGTTAACGTCGTCTCTTTCGCCGTTATGAGTTCTGACTTCTCTCCCACCCTCTTCCACTTCTCTTTCTGACTTATTCTATATCCTGGAGTGTGCCCGATTTTTACACTAATTCTGCCGTCTAAAAGAGAGAAAGTAGTTTTTTTCTTTCTTTTTTTCTTTTTTTTTTTTACGAAAGATGATGGGTTATAAGGGGACCAGGCAAAACAGACAAAAATTGAATTACTGCTCGACGAGCGCAATAGTCGAGTGGTTAAAGAGTTGGACTTTCAATCTTAGGGTCCCGGGTTCGAATCTTGGTAACGGCGCTTGGTGGGTAAGGGTAAGGGGTGGCGATTTTTCCGATCTCCCAGGCCAACATATGTGCAGACCTGCTAGTGCCTGAACCCCCTTCGTGTGTACACGGCAAGCAGAAGATCAAATACGTACGTTAAAGATCCTGTAATCCATGTCAGCGTTCGGTGGGTTATGGAAACAAGAATATACCCAGCATGCACACCCCCGAAAATGGAGTATGGCTGCCTGCAAGGCGGGGTCAAAAACGGTCATACACGTAAAAGCCCACTCGTGTACATACGAGTGAGCGTGGGAGTTGCAGCCCACGAACGAAGAAGAAGAAGAAGAAGAATTACTGCTTTTTGGATATCTCTACCAGCCGTAATAATCTCTCTCTCTCTGTCTCTGTCTGTCTCTCTGTCTCTCCCTCTCCCCCCCCCTCTCTCTCTCTCTCTCTCTCTCTCTCTCTCTCTCTCTCTTTCTCTCCCAGCATCCGTTTGACGGCACTCTCCCCAAATCGGGGTTCCACCTGTTTGTTGGAGATCAGTCCTGGTTATCAAGATCTGTCAGTTTAACAAACATGACAGAATGGCATGCACACATACATACATGCTTGCATGCATACAGTCAGACAAACAGACGTGCATGCATGCACATATACATAAACACATACATACATAGACAGACAGACACACAGATGCATACATACATAGACAGACAGGCAGGCAGGCAGACAGACGGACAGACAGACAAAACAGACGCATACATAAATACATACATTCATGCATGCATACATACATACAGACAGACACACAGATATGCATACATACAGACATACAAACATACATACAGACAGACAGGCAGACAGACAGACATACATACAGACAGACACACAGACATGCATACATGCATACATACATACAGACAGACAGACAGACAGACCGTTTAAAACACATTCTACTGTAAAGCGGTACGCGTGTGCACTTAAAACCTAGTACTCCCCCTTGGCCAGCCTGTGAGGACGATGACTACTGTTGCTGTCAATTCATTTGGGCATTTCGTTTTCGCTTTCGTTTTCGTGAAGTTACGTGGTGGGAAAAATGCTGGTTGGTGTTGAGGGGTGAGGGAGGTGCGGGGGGGGGGGGGGGGGGGGGGGGGGGGGGGGGGGGGGGGCTGGGTACCGATGGGGTTAGGGCAGCTGAAGTAATTAGTTATCAGCTTGAAGGTCTTTGTCTTGTTTTACTTCTGTCTCTGTCTCTGTGCTTGTGTCTGTGTCTCTCTATATCTCTCTCTGTGTCTCTGTCTCTGTATCTGTGTGTGTGTGTGTGGGGGGGGGGGTGAGTGTGGGGTGTGGGGGTGTGGAAAGAAGTATTGATTGATGTGGGGAGGTGGGGAACGAAATGTAAGGCGATTTGAGCAGTGTTTCTGGAGAAACGCGCTATATAATTGTCCGTTATTATTATTATTATTATTATTATTATCATTATTATTATTATTATTGTTATCATTGTTGTTGTTGTTGTTGTTAACATTATTATTAGTATTAGTATTATCATTATTATTATTATTATTACTCATGTGTTCTTTCTTTCTTTATTTCTTCCTTTCTCCATCTATCGCTCCATCTACCTATCTGTCCACCTGCCTCCCTCACTTTCCTCCCCCCCCCCCTCTCTTTTCTCTCTTTCTCAGTCTGTCTGTCTTTCTATCTATCTGTCTCTGTCCCTATCTGTCTGTATGTCTGTCTGTCTCTATCTCTGTCTCTGTCTGTCTACCAGTCTGTCTGTCTGTCTGTCTCTGTCTGCGTTTGTCTATCTGTCTGTCTGTCTGTCTGTCTGTCTGTATCTCTCTCTCTCTCTCTCTCTCTCTCTCTCTCTCTCTATATATATATATATATATATATACATGTTTATGTCTGACTGTGTATTATATCTATTTATCTGTCGCTCCGTCTGTCTGTCTGCATGTCTGTCTGTATCTCTCTCTCTCCATCTCTCTCTCTCTCCATCTCTTTCTCTCCATCTCTCTCTCTCTCTCACACACGCACACACACACAGTCTCTCTCACACACACACACACACACACACACACACACACACACACACACACATACACACACACACACACACATTGATTATCATGGAGTGCTCTTAATGTTACAGCGTGTCTGCCGTCAGACAGCAGAAGACGAAGCAGGCATTTTATGAAAGACGATGGGCTCTGTGGAGTCCAGGCTGAAAATACGGCAATTAGATTACTGCTCTTTAGGTCTTACTTAATTAAGGAGTTTCTGTTTTGACTCCACATTCGTTTAGTGTTTAGCTGTTGATTGTTGTTGTTGTTGTTGTTGTTGCTGTTTTCTCTCTTCTTTCGTTTACTTCTCTCTCTCTCTCTCTCTCTCTCTCTCTCTCTCTCTCTCTCTCTCTCTCTCTCTCTCGTTTCCTTTCTTACTTCTTCTGGCTTCTCTCTGGCTTTCTTCTTTTTATCTTTTCCTTGTTTGTGTCTGTCTGTCTGTCTTTCTTTCCATCACCCCCTTTTTCTGTCTTCCTTAAAAAAGAAAAAAAAGAGAACGCTAACATACTTGTCAATGACATGCTTTTGCTTAGTTAAAGGACGGCAGCGTTGCTCTCTCTCTCTCTCTGGGTGGGTGTACGTGCGTGCGTGTGTGCGTACTTGCGTGTCTGTGCATGTATCTGTTTGTCTTCGCATGGTCTATGTCTGTCTGTGTGTCTGTGTGTGTGCGCCTGTCCACAAAAAAACCAACCAAACAAAAAACAACCAACCAACCAACCAAACAAACAAAACAACAACAACAACAACAACAAAAACCAACACATCTGCATGCATGTGATGCAGCTAACTGGGTTCTTCGATTCATAGACACTCAATATGAAGAGAGAAAAAAAAAATATATTTTTTGCTTCTGCCTGTCATTAGAGTGACATGGTTCGGTTGGTGTCAGATGTCGGTCCCCCTCCCCCGCCCCTCCCCCCCCCCCCCCCCTTCCCCCCCCCCCCCCCCCCCGCCCCACCCCCCGCCAATTTTCCAGGGTAGGGTCATGCTCATCTGTTTCATAACGTGAAGTATTTGCATGCATTGTGCGGAGGCGGCCGTGACAGAATCGGTAAGTCGCTGGGACTTCTGATCCAGTGGTTCAGGGTTCGATCCCCCACCTATCCCCCCCTCCCGCACCCCTCCCCCCTCCCGTTTCTAAAAACCTGGTGTTTTGTCTTTGGGGGGAAAACGTACTTTACTGCGATTTTTTTCCCCCACTCCAATCATGTGTGAATGGGTTCCTGATTTCAGATGGGGAAGGTTTAGAAAAATTAAAAAAATTAAAAAAAAATAAAAATAAAATAAAACCCCGGTGGAAGAAGATTGGGCCCCGTCGTCCTTTGCCGAGCTCTGGACAGTGTGGAGATGAGTTCACTGCCCCGATCGTCCGTAAAAAAGGCTATGGGGCCTTATCAAACCTTCAACTCACTCAGTACGGCCAGTCCTCTCTTCTCCTCTACACAGACCCCTCGGATTTCCAGTGGGTGTCTGAATGACCCAACCTTTAGCTTCCGTCGTCAGAATTGTTGTATTCTTTGTCAGCATTCACCTCTTCTGTATAAGAGCCTTCCACTTGCAATATTTTGATGGTGGTAATTGGGGTGAAACGCTGTTAACGTCGTCTCTTTCGCCGTTCGTATGGAGAGAGTTAACCCCATTGCATTTGCAGTCTCGCTGTTGTTGTTGTTGTTGTTGGTGGTGGTGGTGGTGGTACAACAGATTTCTCCAGTGTGTGAAAATATCCGGCTTGTTCCCACGAGTAAAGCGTGTCGTCACAATGTAGCAGAATTTTTTTTTCTTTTTTTTTTTTGTCAAGTTTTTTTTGTTTTGTTTTTACTGTCAAAGTGTATCTGTTTTACTATCAACGTGTATTTGTTTGACTGTCAAAGTGTATTTGTTTTACTATCAAAGTGTATTTGTTTTACTACCAAAGTGTATCTGTTTTGCTGTCAAAGTGCATTTGTCTTACTGTCAAAGTGTATTTGTTTCACTATCAAAGTGTATTTGTTTTATTATCAAAGTGTATTTGTTTTACTATCAATGTGTGTTTGTTTTACTGTCAAAGTGTATTTGTTTTACTACCAAAGTACATTTGTTTTACTGTCAAAGTGTATTTGTTTTACAAAGTGTATTTGTTTGACTGTCAAAGTATATTTGTTTTACTATCAAAATACATTTGTTTTACTACCAAAGTGTATTTGATTTACTGTCAAAATGTATTTGTTTTACTGTCAAAGTGTATTTGTTTTACTGAAGCAGATTTGTCTACAGGATTTTGTAAGGAACAATAGGTTTTTATCTATTCATTCATTTATTCATTTTATTCATTCATTCATTCATTTAATTATTTATTCCGTTTATTTCGCCGTGGGTTCTTTAAAAATGCTCTAAATGCATGCTAGCAGCACGTGGAACTTTCGCTTCATCGATGGTCTCAACCAAAAGACGTGGGCATCCCGTAATCATGATCAAACCAGATTGTATAATGCAACTAACTTAGTTGACAAACAACCGGGCACAAGCATCACACCGGAACACAGTATCAGTATCAGTATATTATTTATCAGTAGCTCAAGGAGGCGTCACTGCGTTCGGTCAAATCCATATACGCTACACCACATCTGCCAAGCAGATGCTTGACCAGCAGCGTAACCCAACGCGCCTAGTCAGGCCTTGAGAAACAAATAAAATAAAATAAATAAAATAAAATGAAATAAATAAAGT
>NC_134902.1:19271589-19274089 GCF_041734735.1 Babylonia areolata | reverse complement strand
ACACAGATGCACAGACACACCCCGCCAAGAGACACATATACAGACACACAGACACACAAGCACGTTCTCACACACACACACACACACACACACACACACACACACACACACACACACACACACACATTTCTATGTTTTCCTCTTGACGTTTCTTGCTTTTCTTCCTCCCTTCTTCGTGACAAAAAAAAATCTGTATACTGTATATATATACTGAAAATGTTCTCCCCTGTTTTGAGATTTCCACCCTATCCAGCAGTAAAGTCTTTCCTTTACACTTCACATCAATCTTCTCTCACTCCAGGACATAAGCGGTGTCCTAAGTACGTTTGATCAGAACAGGCACTACTGAACGCCACCGAAGTGACTTAGCAGCAGTGCAGGGTCTCCTCTGTTGTGTGGCCTCCTGACAACCTAACATCGATTGTTCCACGTGGACTGCTGGCGCTGGGATTGCGATTGTCAAACCCGGGTGTGGCCGTGTATGGGGGGCGGGGAATGAGGGGTGGGGGTGGGTTGGTGGGATTTGGAACGAGCAGCGTGGGAGTAATGCCACTACAATGGTGCAGATGATGGGGCAGAAAAAAACCCCAACAACTTCTCTCACTCCAGGGATGTGTATCAAGTCCTGCCACACACGAATTCAAGATGCACATACAGTAGATCTTCGAAAAACACAGACATTTCGCCATAATCATCCAACATTAAAGCGTACAATGAGTGTGTCGAAGATTAAGCTCTCACACATACAATAGCAGTACCTGCAGAACTGATTTCTGGATTAGAATTTTTTTTAAAGTCCTACCATGCACAGCATATACGAAAACCAGTGTTTACAAAAAAGACGATTAGAAGGGTTATATGAATGGTTGTTCTAAGAAAGAGAGAGAGAGAGAGAGACAAAGGTTTATTTTCCTTTATTGTCATGCCTCCCCCCCCCCGCCCCCAATCCAGCTCCCCTCCCCCCTTTACTAAGGCATTGATTCCTTCAGATGTCTCCACAAGACAAGAACATCGTCAGAACTGTATGTATGAACTGTTCTAGTGTATCTTTCCATCTGTAGCCCCCCCAAAAGTGCTGTGAGTGGCTCTTGCCTCCTCTGACGGCTAACATGTCCTCTTGTAATGTTGCTTGTGTTGCATGTCAGAGATGGTTAAGGAGTATTGCATGTACGCCCACCACAACCACCACCACCACCACCGCCACTTCACCAAAAGAAGTTGATAATGTCTGACTGTGCTGAGTGCTTAGAAGCAGGTTCCAAATTTTCGTTTGTTTGTTTATTTGGTGCCAGCGTTTTTATTCATTTGTTTGTTGTTGTTGTTTTGTTGCACCTTCGATGGTTTTTCTTTTCAAAAATGTCGCTGCTCGTGGTTTCAAAATAGCGATCTCTTCGTGTTTCCAGACATAGCATAGTGTTTGTTTGTTTGCTTGCTTTCTGCTTTATGTTCATAGAATTGAACAGTATATGAAATAGCACCTGTCCATAAAAATGAATCGTATAGGAAATAGAACCTGACCATAAAAAAAGAAAATGGATCGTATAGGAAATAGAACCTGTCCATAAAGATGAGACGTATATGAAATAGAACCTGTCCATAAAGATGAGTCGTATATGAAATAGAACCTGACCATAAAAAATAAATCGTATAGGAAATAGAACCTGACCATAAAAATGAGTCATATATAAAATATAATTTGTTCACAAAAATGAATCATAATTATTACGAAATACAACTGATTCTTCTTTTTCGTACACTTTAGTTATTAGGGCTGTTTAAAGTATGATGATTCTGTTTTTATCTTTTCAAGTATGTTCAGAACTGTTATGTGCCACATAGAGCTGTAGCTGATGCTATATACCTGCTATACGTGTTCCCACAATATTTGTGGAATTTAATGAGGGTTATTGATCCCACAAAGAGTTGTAGTTGATGTATATACCTGCTATGCGTGGTCCCACAATATTTGTGGAATTTAATGAGGGTTATTGATCCCACAAAGAGTTGTAGTTGATGTATATACCTGCCATGCGTGGGCCCACAATATTTGTGGGATTTAATGAGAGTTATTGATATTTACTTGTACAAACTGGCTAAAGTTTGTGACACAAGACAAGACACTGGTCTTGAAAACTGGACTTGATTTATTTGCTCAAAATAATGTCTTGATGGATGTGTTGCTGTTGTTGCTGTTTGTTTGTTTGTTTTTGGTTGTTGTTTTTTTTCATATGTGCCCACAATGCTGGGTTAAATGAGAGAGAGAGAGAGAGAGAGAGAGAGAGAGAGAGAGAGAAACACTAATGTAACGTTTGATTTTTTTTTTTACTAGTTCTTTCAGTGTTGTTTTGTTCTTTTCCTGATTTATAGTTTAGATAATGTATGATAACAAATAATATTATCAATAATTACATATATTATTTTTTGTATGTCTGTATGTCTTAAGTAATGTTAAACTCGAATAAAAATGTTTATCTTTATTTATTTATTTTTTTTAATAATC
>NC_134902.1:19259089-19264089 GCF_041734735.1 Babylonia areolata | reverse complement strand
ACACATACACACACACACACACACACACACACACATCCACACACACACACACACACACACACACACACACACACACATCCACGCACACACACACACACACACACACACATACACACACACACACAAACTCGCGGGCGCGCAAACACACACACACATCCACTCCACCCTTCACACACACACACACACACACACACACACACACACATCCACTCCACCCTTCACACACACACACACACACACACACACACACACACACATCCACACACACACACACACACACACACACACACACACACACACACACACACACATCTAATCATTCCACCCCATTAAAATTCTAAATAGGGGAACGTGGCAGGGGAGCAAGGAGGCAATGGCGGGGGTCTGAGGGTCTGGGGGCGGGAGGTGGGGGTCGGGGAGTGGGGGTGGGGAGGTTGAGGCTGGGGAGGGGTGAGGTCGGGGAGTGGTGGTGGGGAGAGGTGGGGGTGGGGGGTAGGGGGGTGAGGCTGCCGTGGGGACACCGGTAGACAGGAAACAAGACGTGCGCAAAATTACCATATACATAGAAATGTGAAGGTAAGGTGTCAGACCGGCGCACAATTAGGAAGGTACGTCGGCGAGTGTTCTGCTGGGGACTTAAACAGTTAATTAAAAGGTGCGAACACATCGCACACCCTTACGCATCGCACACGTTAACACATCGCACTCACACATACCACAGCAATTCACACCACGCACCATAAATCATCTTATACATGAACACATAACATACTATAACACATGATACCGTATCACATAAACACATCACAACACATCACATCACACACACACACACCACATCACACACCATAACATATCATGCACCATATCATTACGCTGTAAAGTACACATCACTACACACCATATATCGCATCACTCACCATAACAATTTACACGCCATGATTATCACGCTAATACACATTAACACATCACACTCATTAACACATAACACACCATGATGACATAACGCACCATGGTATCAAATCGTATCACTACAGGAATGTTACACCATGGTAGAAAAAGTCCAATGGTCAAAATTTCAGTTTGAGGAAAAACACACCGATAACTCGGATTTACATAATAACATACAGAAAATGTGTGGTTTCATGGGAAAACATTACCATAATGATTTTCATAAGAGGCAAATCATTTCTCCAATCTGCAGATGGAAAATGAATTGTTTTAGGACAAAATATGTCAGTAATGTTTCTTGCATCTGTGGTGCTCACATAAAAGCCGAGCATATACCAACTTGCGATATGTTAAAGTCTCAAATCCCTGAACTGAAATCATCTTCAGTGTTGACGATCTTCAGCAGTCCATTGCTAATATATGACTTTTTCAACTCCTTGTTAAATAGCCCAGTTGGTTCGCTGTTATAGCTGTTAGTTTTTCATTAGAAATATGTTATATTGTTATGTTTTTGTTTTTTGTTTGTTTGTTTTTTGTTCTTTTTAAACAAAACTTAAATCTATCATTTTCTATATGTAACACACACACACACACACACACACACACACACACACACACACACACACACACACACACACACACACACACTTTCACTTACTCGCATGCGTACACAGTAATTCCCCCCACACACACACCCACCGTCCCCCTCCCCCTCCTCCCACTCGATTTTTTTTCCTACCCTCGTCTAATATCACTTACATGAAAAGACGTCAAACTAAAGAACGAACGAACACGCATGCAAACACACACACACACACACACACACACACACACACACACACACACACACACAAAACTCGCTTCTCTTGAACCACCGCCAGTGACAGCAGCAAATCATAACCCTCAATGTCATGGTGTCCATTTAATTGTCCTACCTCTCACTCCTTCTGCAACGCCCCTCCCCCCTCCTTTCCCCATCCCTCCCCCCCCACGCCCCCCCCCCCCCAACACACACACACACACAACTCTTGAACCAACGCCAGTGACAGCAGCAATCATAACCTTCGATGCCATGGTGTCTCCCCTCCCCCCTCCCCACCGTAACCCCCACCCCCCCAAACCCCCCCGCAACGCCCCCTCCCCAACATCCACACCCACACAACTCACTTCTCTTGAACCACAAGACCAAAATGGACATGGGGATTAGCCCCCCTCCCCGCTCCCTCGCTCCCCCCCCCCCACCCCCCTCAACCCTCCCGCCCCCCCATCCCCTTCACCACCACCTGCCTCCCCCCACACACCCGCCAAAAAAAAAAAAAAAAAAAAAAAAAGAGAACGAAAAAAGCAACAACAAAAAAACAAGCAAACAGAAGGAAGCTAAACAAAACGATGTCATGCTGTCATTCTCTGATTGGAATCATCCACATGATAAAAGAACTCTCGTAAAATGTTATTTCCTTTCTTTCTTGACAGTTGATGAAGCAATTCAGACGAAACGACCTATTGACTCTGTCAGTACGTACACTCAGTATACTTGATTAATATTCATGGGATGCAAATGAGAGACGGATGCATCCCCGTTTCATACCCCCCCTCCCCTCTGGAAAGAACAGTAGTTGGTCTCGATGTTGTTAGATTTTTTTGTTTTTGTTTTTTTTTTTTTTTTTTTGGTTGGTGGCTTTGATGATGGATTGATTCAGCCACGCATTCTTTCAACGAGACAATGTCCTGGAGCGGCATGTTTCTGTTGTAAAAAAAAATAAATAAATAAAAAAATTAAAAAAATCTCCTGGAAATAATATATTTACTTACACATTCTTCTGAGTTGTCTTTTTATTCATTTATTTTGTCTTCTTTGAAAGAAATATTTATCCACATGTGGATTCTTTTTCCCGGGTCAACCACCGATATTTTCTCCCCCTCCACTAGACCTTGAGTGGTGGTCTGGACGCTAGTCATTCGGATGAGACAATAAACCGAGGTCCCGTGTGCAGCATGCACTTAGCGCACGTAAAAGAACCCACGGCAACAAAAGGGTTGCTCCTGGCAAAATTCTGTAGAAAAAATCCACTTCGATAGGAATTGATAAAACTCCACGCAGGAAAAAAAATATAAACAATGGGTGGCTCTGTAGTGTAGCG
The DNA here is from genome assembly GCF_041734735.1 of Babylonia areolata. NCBI lineage: Eukaryota > Metazoa > Mollusca > Gastropoda > Neogastropoda > Buccinidae > Babylonia > Babylonia areolata. The sequence goes on along the minus strand of NC_134902.1, from coordinate 19,260,997 downwards.
ACGCGCTCTCCCTGGGGAGAGCAGCCCGAATTTCACACAGAGAAATCTGTTGTGATAAAAAGAAATACAAAATACAAAAAATACAAATTATCTTTGAAAGGCATTGGGTTTGTTTTTTGTGGGTTTTTTTGTGCACGTTGTTGCTACTGTGTTTTCAATCTCAAGGCATACCTCCCCCCCCCCCCACCTCCCTCCCCCCCGCCCCCCCATCAACCCCACATCCTCTTGAGTTTTTGTTCGACATTTTTGGAATAGTATTTATGCATCTGTCAAACTTCTCGAATTGTTCCCCTTGAAAAGAAAAAGGCGTTCGTTTTCAAATTCTCTAGACGTTTGTAATTTCAGTTGCTTATTCATTAAAAATGAATAAACAAATAAAAATAAATCGACAGATTTGCAACGCATTTTGAAATGTCACGCTCTTTAAAAAGTATTTGGGCATGTCAGTGTTTGTAGGTCCTTTAATCTGTTTCTCTCTGCTTGCTTCTCCGTGGGTCATGGAACCATTAAAAAAAGATATTTTACATACCCCCCCATATATATATATATATATATGTGTGTGTGTGTGTGTGTGTGTGAATCATATATTATATATATATATATATATTGTTCTCTTTTTTTTTAGTTTTCCTTTCTATTGAGCACGTCTACCTTTTTTCTCGTTTTTATTATTTTTTTTAACAGTATTTTTTTTTTTAAAGATACTTTTTCATTGAGTATTCATAGTAAAAGAAATTAAACAACAAGCGAAACACATACTGAAAGTAGTGTGAGCGTAAATGATATATTTTTGGGTGAAATACATACAATGCCTGGAGTCTGATTATGTGCATAGATAGATGTGTGTGCCTCTCACTCAACGGGGGATGGGGGGGGGAGGGGGGGGGTTGGTCACTGGTCGTTCAGATGAGTCAGTAAACCGAGACAGCGAACGGAATTCTGAAGAAACAAAAATCTGCTTCGATTGTAAACAAAATACTCTTGCAGACAGACAGACAGAAAGAAAAGAAGAAAGAAAAAAAAGGGAGGGGGCGACGCGGTCGCACCCGGGAAGAGCAGTCTTAATTTCACGCAGTGAAATCTGTTGTTGTGACAATTTAATACAATACAATACAATTCAATACAATACAATACAATTCAATACATAGCAAGACAGGGCAAGGCAGGGGAAAGCAAGACAAGGCAAAGAAAGACAAGACAAGGCAAGGCAAGACAAGACAAAACAAAGCATGGCAAGGCAAGGCAAGACAAGACAAGGCAAGGCAAAGCAAAGCAAGGCATGGCCAGACAAGACAAAGCAAGGCAAGACAAGGCATGACAAGACAAGGCAAGGCAAGACAGGGCAAGGCAAAGCAAGGTAAGGCAAGGCAAAGCAACGCAAGGCAAGGCAAGGCAAGGCACGGCAAGGCAAAGCAAGACAAAGCAAGGCAGGGCAAGGCAAAGCAAGACAAGACAAGGCAAAGCAAAACAAGGCAAGGAAAGACAAGACAAGACAAGACAAGACGAAACAATTGCCCGGTCCTGGCATGAATGACACAAACTCGAAAACTCAAACCCTGTGAATGCTCGGTTCCCACCCTTTGCTCTCTTGTCCTCAAACAATGCCATGCCATCACGCCACCGCTATAGATGAGGAATGTCAGAAAACAGTGCACAAGAATGATTCTTTGCTGTTGTTTCTTTGGCCTTGACCACTGACATAAGAGGAGGAAGAGCAGGACCACCATGTCAAGCTGCCATAATCAAAAAGAAAGAAAAAAAAAAATTGAGGGAAAGAGGGTACAGTAGAAAAAAAAAAAAGCAACAACATAAACAACAAGAAGAAACGAAGAAGAAGAAGAAGAAGAAAAATAAAGGTTGTCTAGGATTTCCTTGCATTCCTTGCAAGTTCCATTCCATTAAGTTTGA
>NC_134902.1:19239089-19244089 GCF_041734735.1 Babylonia areolata | reverse complement strand
AGAAATAGTGTGACGGCTATTCTATTTGTATGAAAGTGTGTGTGTGTGTGTGTGTGTGTGTGTGTGTGTGAATGTTTGAGTGTGTTAGTGTGTATGTTCGTGTGTGTGCTCGTGTGTGTGTGTGTGTGTGTGTGTGTGTGTGTGTGTTCGTGCGTGCGTGTGTTTGTTTGTGTGTGTGTGTGTGTTCGTGTGTGTGTGTGTGTGTGTGTATGTGCGTGTGTGTGTATATGTATGTGCGTATGTGTGAGTATGTGTGTGCGTGCGCGCGTGGGTGTGTAAACCCTGTCCACATCCGTTACGGCAGCACTTAAATCAACTCCATTATATACAACAACATCTTGGGATTTGTTAGTCGACCATCTGCACTGTTTTGATAGGCAGACGAATTTTGACATCATCGTCATCATCATCTTCATCACCATCATCATCGTCCTCGTCGTCGCCGTTGTCGTCGTCGTCGTCTTTATCATCCTCGTCATCACTATCATTATCACCATCATCATGATCACCACCACCACCACCACCATGAACAGCAACAAGAACATCATCATCATCATCGTCGTCGTCGTCGTCGTCGTCGTCATGATTTTATTTTTATTTTTATTTTCTCCGTGTCCTCATAGTGCTTGTTTTCCTTTTCCATTTCTTCTCTCTTTTCTCTCACACACACAGTAACATCCTGCTTTTCCTCTTCTTCCTTAAAACCCCTTGACTGTCATAAACGTATTCCGTAGGTGCATAGTAACGTCACTGATGACGTCATCAAAAAAAAGGGGGGAAATAGCTCTGGAAGGCTGAACATTCACACAGTTTGTCCAGAGTGGTATATCTCCAGACCATTTTGTCAGTTCTAGGCTTATTGTTTTTTTGGATAATGTTTTATGACCTGAAACACCACTTTCTGCTGTTTTCTCCCTGTGGCACTGAAGGGGATTTAAATTAACCTCCTCCTACTCCTCCTTCTTGTTCTCGTTTTTGTTCTTGTTCTTCTTGTACTTGTTCTTCTTTTTGTTCTTGGTCTTCTTTTTGTTCTTGGTCTTCTTCTTCTTCTTCTTCTTCTCTTCGCAGCAAAGGACAATACCCCCCAGAGAGAAGAATCAAGCTAAGCCCTCGTTCTAACATATGTCCCACTTTTGCGTTTTCTGTCTGTTGGGTTTTTTTTCCTAATATGAATCTTTATCTATTCATTTATTTGTTTATCTATTAGTTAGTTATTTACTTTTTTGGGGGGTGGGAGGGGTTGGGGGGGGGTAGTGGGCGGGGGGAGGGGGGTTGAGTGTTGTTCTTATTTTTGTTCTTGTTCTCGATTTTGTTCTTCTTGTTCTTGTTCTACTTGTTGTTCTTGTTGCTGCGACTGTTGTTGTTGTTGTTTTCTTCTTCTTCTTCTTTTTCTTCTTCTGCTTCTCCTTCTTCTTCTATTCGTGGCGAAGGACAATGCCCTTCAGCGAGGGTCAAGTTAAGGCCTTGCTTCAGAATTCAGACATGTGTCACGCTTTTACTTTTTTTTGTGTCGTCTTCTTTTCTTTTCTCACCCCTCTGGTTTTCTTTGGGTTTTTTTTAACCCTTTCACCGCCAGTCAATTTAGAGTGCAAAATTCACTTGTGCTATGAATACAGAAAATATGACGTCTAAAGGATAGCTGGGGATTACCCCCTGTGATGTGTAGAAAATATGGCCTATCCTTCCACCGAACATTAAGAGCCGTAGGTTCATGGATTAACAGAATCATGATCTGGTCACCTTTCTGTGACATGTGTCCTCTACCTAGCTTGTGCATAAACGCGAGTTTGGCAGGGAAAGGGTTAAGGAGGGTGGCCAGGGGTGTTACCATGGATCACTGCCACATAGTCCACCCCGATCGATGGCTACTTAGACGGGCGCAATAGCCGAGTGGTTAAAGCGTTGGACTGTCAATCTGAGGGTCCCGGGTTCGAATCACGGTGACGGCGCCTGGTGGGTAAAGGGTGGAGATTTTTACGATCTCCCAGGTCAACATATGTGCAGACCTGCTAGTGCCTGAACCCCCTTCGTGTGTATATGCAAGCAGAAGATCAAATACGCACGTTAAAGATCCTGTAATCCATGTCAGCGTTCGGTGGGTTATGGAAGCAAGAACATACCCAGCATGCACACCCCCGAAAACGGGGTATGGCTGCCTACATGGCGGGGTAAAAACGGTCATACACGTAAAAGCCCACTCGTGTGCATACGAGTGAACGCAGAAGAAGAAGAAGAAGAAGAAGATGGCTACTTAGGAAATTCTTTCCGTTATGCCAAACAGGGTGGTATCTCTAGTGTGAGATCCTGTGTAACAGAAGTGGTGTCGGGCTCATCACCATCATCATCGTGTACACATTCCCCCCTCCCACCCCCACCCCCCCCCCACCCCACCCCCACACACACACACACCCCATCAGGTTTCAACAACACTGTGGATTGGGAGTTCCTCTGTAACAGAAGTGTTGCTAAGCTCATTATCGTAGTACATTGGTTTCAGCAACACTATGGACTGCCAATGCAAAGTGTTAATGTTCTGTCACTGGGTATTCTTGTTCTTATATTTTTGTTCATTTTGTTGTTGTTGTTTTTGTTGTAGTTGTTGTTGTTGTTGCTCTTCTTCTTCTTCTTCTTCTTCGTCGTCGTCGTCGTCGTCGTCGTCTTCTTCTTTTAATTTGTTTATGCTTTTTTTTTTCTCAAGGCCTGACTCAGCGCGTTGGGTTACGCTGCTGGTCAGGCATCTGCTTGGCAGATGTGGTGTAGCGTATATGGATTTGTCCGAACGCAGTGACGCCTCCTTGAGCTACTGAAACTGAAACTGAAACTATGGACTGGCTATGCAGAGTATGAATGTTCTGTCACTCGGTATTCTTGTTCTTCTTTTTTGTTGTTGTTCATTTTGTTGTTGTTGTTTTGGTTGTAGTTGTTGTTGTTGCTGTTTGTTGTTGTTGTTGTTGTTGTTGCTCTTCTTCTTCTTCTTCTTCTTCTTCTTCTTCTTCTTCTTCTTCTTCTTCTTAACTTAACAACTTAACATAAAATATAAAGACAATACTATCAAACACGTTACTAAGCATATGCTATTAGGCATTACTATTGATCAAAATCTTTCGTGGCAGGAACATATTCATTGCCTCATAAAACAAGTATCATCTAGTGTATTCCAATTATCACAGATCAAACAATTTCTTGATAATCATTCTAGACGTGTGTTTTACTTTGCCTATATCCAGCTATTGCTCGATATCAGCTATTGCTCGATTATTTGGGGTAAATGTCCTCCTTCTCCATTAAAGCCACTTTGCTCTTTACAAAAACGTGCCATTAAGATGATTAACCATGTAAATACCACAGGTGGATCTGTGCACAATATGTACAAAGAACTTCAAATATTACCTGTTCATCTACTGATTAGATATAACACATTGATTCTTATGCATAAAATTGTTCATAACGCATGCCCACAATATTTAAAATCGTTATTTTGTTTCCAGTTCCAACGTAATTCAGATAGAGCTATTGTCCCAAAGCCTAAAATTGATTTATTTAAGATGAGTCTCTCATTTAATGGAAGCATCGAATGGAACATGCTTCCAAAAACATGTCGTCAAATTCCAGCCATATCTCTCTTTAAAACTAAGATAAGAATATTTCTATTCGATACATTTGATTAACCTACTCGCGGTCTTTTGCAAATGCTTGCTTGTACTCAGTCCACTAGCTGCCATGCCATGATGAATGAAAAATTGAATGTATGTGTATGTGTGAACAGTAAGTGCGTGTGTGTGTTTGTGTGTGTTTGAGTGTGTGGGCGTGAATGTGTACGTATGTCTTTGTTGCTTGTTTTATAATTGTGTGTGTGTGTGTGTGTGTGTGTGTGTGTGTGTGTGTGTGTGTGTGTGTGTGTGTGTGTGTGTAAGTACCTATGTACATGTAATGTACCAATTGTTCCAGTTTTTCATCGCTTTGTTACCTTTAATAGACTATTCAAGTTTCTGTTCTTATTCGTCGTTCTTATTATTTTATTTTATTTCAGTTTATTTCTTTATTTTTATGTTTTGTGTCGTTCGTTCTTTATTTTTTATGTCGTTAAATGGGCAGAATTGTAAAAAGGCCTTTACTGTGCCTAATTCTTTACCCTTAAAGATTCAATCAATCAATCTTCTTCTTCTTCTTCTTCTTCTTCTTCTTCTTCTTCTTCTTCTTCTTCTTCTTCTTCTTCTTCTTCTTCTTCTTCTCCTTCTTCTTCTTCTTCTTCTTCTTCTTTTAATTTGTTTATGCTTTTTTTTCTCTCTCTCAAGGCCTGACTCAGCGCGTTGGGTTACGCTGCTGGTCAGGCATCTGCTTAGCAGATGTGGTGTAGCGTATATTGGATTTATTTGTCCGGTTGAAGTGACGCCTCCTTGAGCAACCGAACTTAACAGAACTTCTACTTTTTTTTTTCTGCTTCTTCTCTTCGTGGCGAAGGACAATGCCCTTTAGCGAGAGAGAGACAGAGAGAGAGAGAGAGAGAGAGAGACAGAGAGAGAGAGAGAGACAGAGAGTCAAGGTAAAGCCTCGTTCTAGAAATAAGGCATGTCTCCGACTCGTACTTTTTTTTGTTTTTGTTTTTCCTTCTTCTTTTCTTTCCCACTCTCTTTTTTGTCGGGTGGGTTACCATCGATCACTGCCACACATTCCACCCCGATGGGTACTCAAGGACTTCTTCCACACCCCACCCCCCCCTCCCTACCTCCCACCGCCTCCCCCCCCCACCCCCCACACCCCTCTCCTCCCCGTACCAAACTGGGTAGACGATGGCTTTTGTGGCTTCCTCTGTGACATGAGTGGTGTCAGGCTCATTATGACACATCTTTATCCCATCTTGTGCCAATAATGCTGTTGAATGGTTTGGTTTGACGAGCGCAATAGCCGAGTGGTTAAAGCGTTGGACTTTCAATCTGAGGGTCCCGGGTTCGAATCTTTGATAACGGCGCCTGGTGGGTAATGGGTGGAGATTTTTTTTT
>NC_134902.1:19229089-19236589 GCF_041734735.1 Babylonia areolata | reverse complement strand
TGTTAATAGGAGAAGAAGAAGAAGAAGCAGACCAAGACGAAGGGGGGTGGGGCGGGAGGAGGAGGAGGAGGAGGAGAGTTGGAGGAGAAGAAGAAGGAGGAGGAGAAGGAGGAGGGGGAGGAGGAGAAGAAGTAGAAGAAGAAGAATTAAGGAGTGGGAGACAAAGATAGAGGCAATCGTTTGTTTATCAGAGGTGAAAGTAGAAACGAGAGAGAGAGACAGACAGACAAACAAACAGACAGACAAAGGGAGACAGGGGAAAGGGAAGAGACAAAAAGTATGTAAGAAAAATGGGGACAAGGCGGAGAGAGAGAGAGAGAGTATGGAAGGAGAGAGAGTGTGTGTGTGTATGTGTATGGAGAGAGAGAGAGTATGGAGAGAGAGTGTATGTGTGTGTGTGTGTTTGTGTGTGTGTATGGAGAGAGAGAGAGAGAGAGTGTGTGTGTGTGTGTATGTGTGTGTGTAGAGAGATAGAGAGAGAGTATGGAGAGAGAGGGTGCGTGTGTGGAGAGAGAGAAAAAGAGAGTGTGTGTGTATGTGTGTGTATGGAGAGAAAAAGAGTGTGTGTGTATGTGTGTGTGTATGGAGAGAGAGAGAGAGAGAGAGAGAGTATGTGTGTGTATGGAGAGAGAGAGAGAGTATGGAGAGAGAGAGTGTGTGTGTATGTGTGTGCATGGAGACACAGAGAGAGAGAGAGTATGGAGAGAGAGAAAATGTGTGTGTATGTATGTGTATGAAGAGAGAGAGAGAGAGAGTATAGATGTGTGCGTATGGAGAGAGAGAGTGTGTGTGTATGGAGAGAGAGAGAGAGTATACAGAGAGAGTGTGTGTGTATGTGTGTGTATGGAGAGAAAGAGAGAGAGAGAGAGAGTGTGTAGAGAGAGAGAAAGTATATATATATATATAGAGAGAGAGAGAGAAAGAGTGTATGTGTGTGTATGGAGAGTGTGTGTGTGTGTGTGTGTGTATTTGTGTGTATGGAGAGAGAGAGAGAGAGAGTATGGAGAGAGAGAGGGGAGAGAGAGCGTGTGTGTATGGAGAGAGAGAGAGAGAGAGAGAGAAGGGTGGGGAGGCAATCAGTACTCATAAATGTTGCAATGTACATCGGCCTTGGACCACAATACAAAAGGACTGGGATTGGGAAGGGGTCAACACAAACGTTCGTCACGCGCACCATTCATGTAAAGGCGTTGACATACGTATTATTTCATACATTGGACAGTACGTGAAACAATAAGATGAACTAAAGCTGTCAAATGGCAAATGATGCTAATGGTAATCTCATCACAATACGTCTTTCACAATGAGCAGGGTGAAGATCAAACCACAGTTAGTGTGAAGCGAAAAAAAAGAAAAGAAAAGAAAAAGAAAAACCATCAGAATACCCAATAGCATGATAACGTTATTTCCGATATTCTAAAATTTAATTTTTCTCTTTCTGTTGATAGCATGGGAAACGTATCTTGAAACATTGAATCTTTGAGTATTGTTGGTTGCTTTTTTGAGTAGAAAGAGAGAGAGAGAGGAAGAGAAGAGCAGGAATAGAGAGAAAGAGAGAGAGAAACAGACTGACAGACAGATGTACAGAGAGAGAGAAGTGAGTGGATGCAATGATGTCTGAGAGAGAGAGAGCGAGAGAGAGACGGAGGGAGACAGAGGGGGGGAGAGAGAGAGAGAGAGGGAGAGAAGAGCAGAGAGAGAGAGAGAGACAGAGAGACAGAGAGAGACTGACAGACATACACACACAGAGAAATGAGAGGAGGCAATGATGTCTGAGAGAGAGAGAGAGACAAAGAGAGAGAGTGAGGGAGGGAGGGAGAGAGGGAGGGAGAGAGAGAGAGAGAGAGAAAGAGAGAGAAACAGACTGACAGATAAATATACAGAGAGAGAGAGAAAAGAGTGGAGGCAATGATGTATGAGAGAGAGAGGGAGAGAAGAGCAGAGAGAGAGAGAGAGAGACAGAGACAGAGCCAGAGAGACAGAGAGAGACTGACAGACAGATAGAGAAATGAGAGGAGGCAATTATGTCTGAGGGAGAGAGAGAGAGGGAGGGAGAGAGAGGGAGAGAGAGAGAGAGGGAGAGGGAGAGAAGAACAGGGAGAGAGAGAGAGAGAGAGAGACTGACAGACAGATATACAGAGAGAGAGAAATGAGTGGATGCAATGATGTCTGAGAGAGAGAGAGAGGGAGGGAGAGAGAGAGAGAGGGAGGGAGAGAGAGAGAGAAGAACAGGGAGAGAGGGAGAGAGAAACAGACTGACAGACAGATATACAGAGAGAGAGAAATGAGAGGAGGCAATGCTGTCTGAGAGAGAGAGGGGGGGGGGGAGAGGGAGAGAGAGAGAGAGAAAGAGAGAGAAACAGACTGACAGACAGATATACACAGAGAGAGAAATGAGTGCAGGCAATGATGTCTGAGAGAGAGAGAGAGGGGGGGGGGAGAGATGGGGGCGGGGGTGGGGGGGATAAGAGGGGGGGGGGTAGAAAGAGAGGATGGACGGATGGGAAACATACGAGGAATGAAGGAAGGGGAAGAAACATCGGGAGAGAGATACAGATTCAGATTCAGATGGTTTATTCAATACGGCCACAGTCCCATATGAACAAGGGGCGGAAACATCACTGTTGTATGTCACCAGAACCACAGCCGTTAATTATGACATAACTATATCTCTCAACTGAAAATCTTTGTATGGATTATAATGCCAAATTACGTATAACTCCGTCATCTGTAAATGCCACCAGCAAATTAAATCGAAATCAACATGGATAGGTATATTATTTCTTTGGGATAAGTTTTTCACGAAGATCACACAAAAAGAGTCATTTCAGATCAAAAATGTACTTCATCTTCAATCGATTCTTCACACAATGGACATAAGAGGTCAGAATTTTGTACATTTTTATAACGGTATCTGGAGATAGAGAGAGAGAGAGAGAGAGAGAGAGAGAGAGAGACAGACAGACAGACAGACAGACAGACAGACATACAGACAGAATGGTAGTAAGGAGAGTAGAGAACGAGGATATCAGACCGTACACAGATATACAGTCGAAAACAACAACAACAACAATAACAAAACAAAAAACAACAACGAAAAAACACGAATATATTTAAAAAGAAATTGACATTCTTGTAAATGTCAGTCGTTAAGTCAATCTTGAATGTTATGATGATAATGTAGTTCTGGCCCCATAATTATAGAATTGGCAATGAGGAGTGTCAGTACATACAACTTGTGTGCATCACATTGTCATTGTTTCTTGTCATTATTGGTGACGCTGATGTAATTCAATGACAATTTCTTTTTTTTATATGTTGAATGTCATAGTATGTTGTATTGATTAAAACATAAAGGGGAAAAGAAAAAGAAAGGGAACAGAGAGAGAAGACAAGACAAGACAAGACAATACAAGACAAGACAAAACAAATGGTTTATTGTACATCGGCCTCAGGCTATTATATAAACACATTGTAAGGGGGGGGGGGGATTGTTGGGGACAGGGGGGTGGGGGGGGGGCAGGGTCTGGTGAGGTCGGGGGGCTGGGGGTAGGCGTGGGGGTGGGAGTTACAAACTGGATAAACATATCAATAGCAAAAAAACAAAAACAAAACAAAACAAAACAAAACAAAAAAAACATTGCTATAATATGAACTCGCGTGGTAGCAAATCTCAAGAGAATCAGACAAGCTGATTAAAAAGTCGAAGGGAATGTTTTGGTTATCAATTATTGCCGTTCAGCCGGCAAAAATTCAAGGGTTGACACTCTTCTTAAACGATCAAGAGAGACAGACAGACAGACAGATAAGGGGTGGATGCGGGGGGTGCGGGGCGGGGGGGGGGGGGTTGAGAGAGGGAGAGGGAGAGAGACAGGGACAGGTACGGACAGAGATTCATCAAGAGCTTTAATTACAGAAACCACTCGGCTCTCTTCTGACTGAAGAGAGACCAAAATAACACTGAAAATTCAACAGGATCACATGCACGCACACTAACCCCCACACCCTATACACCCCCCTCCCCCCCCCCACCCCACACACACACACAAACAAACCGAAAAAAAAGAAGAAAAGAAACACACACACACACACACACACACACACACACACGCACACACACACACACACACACCACACACACACACACACACACACACACACACACACACACACACACACACTCATTCACTCCCTCCCTCTCTCTCTCTTTCTCTCAATGGGAAAGTGCTTTGATGTTTTAATAAACCCCCTCGTGTATGCAAAACAAAACAACGACAACAAACAAACAAACAAACCAACAAACCAACAAACAAACCAACAAACCAAAATCAAAACGAACAGTGGATTATCTTGTTTGTGTGACCCCCTCTGGCCCACCCAGGAGGTAAACTCAAAAAAGCATTCCCCACATTCCCCAACAGCAGGAGATTGTTTTTATCATCAATCATCAGTAGCTCTGCTTATCATTATTATTATTGTTGTTATTATTAGTAGTATCCTTCTTCTTCTTCTTCTTCTTCTTCTTCTTCTTCTTCTTCTTCTTCTTCTTCTTCTTCAATTGTTCCAGTTTTCGTCGCTTTGTTACCTTTAATAGACTATTCAAGTTCCTATTCTTATTCGTCGTTCTTATTATTTTATTTCAGTTTATTTCTTTATTTTTATGTTTTGTGTCGTTCTTTTTTTTTATGCTTTGTGTCGTTAAATGGGCAGAATTGTAAAAAGGCCTTTACTGTGCCTAATTCTTTACCCATTAAAGATTCAATCAATCAATCTTCTTCTTCTTCTTCTTCTTCTTCTTCTTCTTCTTCTTCTTCTTCTTCTTCTTCTTCTTCTTCTTCTTCTTCTTCTTCTTCTTCTTCTTCTTCTTCTTCTTCTTCTTCTTCTTCTTCTTCTTCTTCTTCTTCTTCTTCTTCTTCTTCTTCTTCTTCTTCTTCTTCTTCTTCTTCTTCTTCTTCTTCTTCTTCTTCTTCTTCTTCTTCTTCTTCTTCTTCTTCTTCTTCTTCTTCTTCTTCTTCTTCTTCTTCTTCTTCTTCTTCTTCTTCTTCTTCTTCTTCTTCTTCTTCTTCTTCTTCTTCTTCTTCTTCTTCTTCTTCTTCTTCTTCTTCTTCTTCTTCTTCTTCTTCTTCTTCTTCTTCTTCTTCTTCTTCTTCTTCTTCTTCTTCTTCTTCTTCTTCTTCTTCTTCTTCTTCTTCTTCTTCTTCTTCTTCTTCTTCTTCTTCTTCTTCTTCTTCTTCTTCTTCTTCTTCTTCTTCTTCTTCTTCTTCTTCTTCTTCTTCTTCTTCTTCTTCTTCTTCTTCTTCTTCTTCTTCTCTTCTTCTTCTTCTTCTTCTTCTTCTTCTTCTTCTTCTTCTTCTTCTTCTTCTTCTTCTTCTTCTCATCATCATCATTATTAGTAGTAGTCGTATCATTATTATTATTGCTGTTTTTGTTGTTGTTGTTATGATGATAATGATGATGATGATGATGATGATTAGTATTATTATTATCATTATTATTATCAACATTATTATTTTTTATCATCATAGTGGTAGTGGTTGTGATTACGAAGGGGATGGGAAGCTTGGCTAGCCCGTCTTTATATATATATATATATAAAATCTTTTTTTAAAATCACACACACACACACACACACACACACACACGCACGCACGCACGCACGCACGCACGCACGCACGCACGCACGCACGCACACCCTCACGTAGTGATTGACTTTATCTACCGCAGTCTTTGTTATTCTCGGTCATATGATGGCCGTGATGATAGTTTTGATATTACAACCACTACCACTCAAAACTACTCTCTCTCTCTCTCTCTCTCTCTCTCTCTCTTTCTGTGCCTGTCTGCCTACCTGTATGTCTGTCTTTCTGTCTGTCTGTCTGTCTGTCTCTCTCTCTCTCCCTGTCTCTCTCTCTATCTTCCTCTTTCCCTCTCACACATGCTCTCTGTCTCTCTAGCTCTGACTATACACGTTTCTTTCTCTGTCTCCGTCTCTCTCTCTCTCTTTCTTTCTGTTGTCGCTCACATATACCATCTGTGTGTGTGTGTGTGTGTGTGTGTGTGTGTGTGTGTGTGTGTCTCTCTCTCTCTCTCTCTCTCTCTCTCTCTCTCTCTTAATCTTTCTCTCTCTCGTGTTTACACATGCAGAACATCACATGAAGACACCTGTTGCTGCAGATTCCAGATTCCTCTCACTGTCTAATCATCGTTCACACAACGTCAGAAATATGGCTGACGAGAGGTGTAATGGAGTCTCCCGTCGGACCGACGGATGAGTAGGCAGGAAGGCTTATCTGTCGGTGTGTGTCCTCATTTGGGAGAAGAGGCCGATTCTAGATGCGCAGCACTTCCCACAGGTGTTGCAAGGGAAAACGTCTCCAGAAGTTGAGCCCTGCTTCCTTTGCTCACGCTTCTCCTTAATGGCCAGCGTTCTCTTGTTTTCAAACGTCTTCATGCCACTAGAACACAGCGAGAGCGGTCAAGGGCATCAGTTTCCCAGGAAGCGATGTCTATGTCACAGGCTTTGAGGTTTGTCTTCAAGGTGTCCTTGAAGCGCTTGCAGGGTCTTCCAAGTTTGCGGTGGCCTTCCTTCAGCTGGCCATACAAGAGCATCTTCGGGATCCTGCTGTCTGTCATGCGGACAACGTGTCCTGTCCAGCGTAGCTGGCACTGGATCAGCAGGCTTTCGATGCTGGGCAGGCCGCTCCTCTCTAGGACCTGGAGGTTGGAGACCCTGTCTTGCCACTTTATGCCGAGGATCTTTCGTAAGCATCTCTGGTGAAACTGCTCAAGTTGTTGAATGTAACGGCGATACGTCGTCCATGTTTCACAGCAGTACAAGGTGGTCAGCACAACAACTCTGTAGGTTTTGATCTTGGTGCTGAGCCTGATGCCTTTGTTGTTCCACAGCCTGTTGTTGAGTCTGCCAATGGCGGAGCTGGCCTTGGCGATGCGCAGCGTCACTTCTGCATCAAGGGCTCCGTTGCTGCATAGGCTGCTGCCCAGGTAGCTAAACTTGCCGACTGACTTGATCTCATGGCTGACGAGATATGTACACACGTGCAAATAGCATTAACATTTACTCTTCTTTTTTTTCCAAATAATTCAGGACCAAATTTGCGGATAGTATTTATAACTGTTGCTGACAGACAGAGACAGAGGCATAGGCACAGACAGAGAGATAAAATTAAAAGATAGAGAATAGAAGAGAGAGAGAGAGAGAGACAGAGGCAGAGAGACAGAGACAGGGGCAGAGACAGAGAGACAGACAGACCGACACAGAGAGAGAGATAGAGAGGGAGAGAGTCACACACGCACGCACGCACACGCGCACTCGAACACGCGCGCTCGCACACACACACACACACACACACACACACACACACACACACACACACACACACACAAACACACACACACACACACTTTCCATCTCCTCTCTCTCTGTGTCCCTCTCGCTCATTTGTCTATCTGTCTGTCTCTTTCTTTCGTCTCCCACCCCCC
>NC_134902.1:19221589-19224089 GCF_041734735.1 Babylonia areolata | reverse complement strand
TATTTTCTTCTTTATAATCAATATTTTCAACTTATTCAACAAGTTACGGTATTTTTGACAACCGAAGCTTAAGGGTTTTATAGGAATATATTTATTTGTTATTGATTTAATTCAGCTCAATATAAAGTCAAAGATTTTTTTCATCGAAAAATGTGGGTTTTTGTTGTTGTTGTTGTTGTTGTTGTTGTTTCTTTAAATTTCATTCGTGTTTCCCCTGACGTCAGCGTCGCTGACTGATTCTACAGACATGGACAAACACCTTGATAAAGCCAGGTGAGAGAAGCCTTTCACTGTATCTTCTGACCCTAGGCTGACAGCAGCAGGATGACCATGTTATCAGATGTGTGTGATCCGCGGAATTCAAACTCGCTTCGAGTCCGTGGCACTGCGAGACAAGGCAAGAAGTGTTGTTGTTGTTGTTGTTGCTGTTGTTGTTTTTTGCGCTCCTTGGTGCATTGAAATACTTCATACATTCATCTTTTGCACATACTATACGAACAGAAAATAGTGATGTCATAAAGCAACAACAACAACAACAACAAAAAATCCTTTCGCGCAAACACGCAAAGACACACACACACACACACAAGTATTTTTTTTTTAAACCTTAGCAACTGACAAAATTATTTTCCATATCAACATATTTTTTTCTTTTTTCGGATTTTTTTTTTTATTAATTATTTTATTTCATTTCATTGTTTTTAATCGAAAAGCACCACAATTAGATGAAACAAACGAATTAAGTTTTAAAACAATGTCCTTTTCTTTCTCAGGAAAGAGTAAGTGGAGTTTAATGGGGTTTTGTCGGGTTTATCTAGATAAATAAGTTTGCCTGACGCTCCCGCTCCCCCTCCTCCACCCCCCTCCCCCCAACCAAAAAAAAAAAAATCTCAAAAACAAATAATGAAACTGATGAGCAATGTTGTTTGTAGAGCACTTATCATTGATTCTTTCGTTTCTAGTTAATTTGTTGGAACACTGTCAATCAACATGCAAAGCATCATTGATTGCTCTAAACATAACTATCTCAATTACGCAGTTATTTGGCAACCATGCAAAATTAGCATCTTGGCCAAAGTTTGGATTGTAATTGATATACATAGTATCGTTACTGATATGTCTATACCAATCTTGAAAACAACAACAACCACCCACTTATCTTTTAAACGACGCCTAGTTTTCTGTTTATAAGGAACTTAACTCATTCTACCACAACTACATGGCTGCAACAGCTCGCCTGGACCAGAACTACATGAGACCACTGCAGTAAAACGGGCGAAAATCGATGGAGAATTGTTGATTTGATCGTTCAAACAAAGCTTCGTTTTTATACTTCCGGAATCCGTAAACGGCTCAGTTTAGAATGCCAACTGTACCAAGCAAGAATGAACGAAATTAGAATAGTGTGCTGGTACGAGAATACTCGAACAAGGTCCACAGTGAAAGTAACGTACCATGGTACGAGTTATCTCGTACCTGGAGTTGAATGAGTTAAACAAAGAAATGCTAGCATACTGGTTTTACAGAGACAGACACAGGGCACTTCCCAGTTTCATCAAGTAGCAGTAATGCGGACTGTTCGCAATGAAAGTGAACATCAGAACGTGTTAAACAGACACGAATCAGCGTTGTGAGCTAGTCAGGCAGCCGTTTGAACAGCAAGGATGCGGCAAATATAATTGCTCAGTTTCTTCTTCTATCATCGTCGCCGTCGTCATCATCGTTATCATCATCATCATCTTCTTCTTCTTCTTCAAACGTTTGTTTAGTCTTGTCTGATTAGGGATGGATCAAATGAGGAAGCAAAATCGTAAGTGGCAAAGACCAAGCATGCTCAAGAATTGCTTCAGTAAGGCATTCACCATCCGTTAATTGGTGCAAGTCAGAACACCCATTTCTTTCCGTTAATGCCAGCAGGTCGCATTAAGGCAATGACGAATGTCCGTGCAATACATCCAAACAATCAAAAGTATACATGCATTCTATTTGTCGTTTTGGTATGTTATTGCCATTATTCACTGGGACAACAACAACAACAAAATCAACTTTAAACCGTAATTCAGTCGTTTCTGGGACATGTTAATGACATCCTTTAAAAACAACGCTTACAATGGCCGACACTCTTTTTCTTCAATAGGATTGTGCTTGAACTATAATATGTCAGTCACCAAGGGAGCAGTTTATCCACATATCTATGAACTCTATCATTGGCATATTGTTTCAATGGGTTTCAGGTGCTTAAAAAGATGTATTTGAAGCATTTTGTCAGTGACATACATTGTAGTTTTACCCCATTTCAACAGCGCCGTTAAACTGACCTTCACTATGCAACAGCCGAGCAGTATTTTCAAGCTAGTTACAAAAGAAAATAAACTTTGCCGAAAACTGGTACATCAACAAACTCTGCTCTACGTGATACAAATGTGACTCGTTCAGTCAGTCAGTCAGTCCTATCTGTCGTCTGTTACACACGCAAGCTGTGCCGGAAGGGTGCGGTTTA
>NC_134902.1:19196589-19206589 GCF_041734735.1 Babylonia areolata | reverse complement strand
GAGAAGGGTACAAACCCAATCACGTTGTCTTAAAAAAAAAAAAAAAAAAAAAAAAAAAAGTAAATAAAAAAAACCTGAATAATTTTACCTCCATAGCAACATCGTCATCCTCTCCACTATCAAAGTATAGACAAAAAAGGTGTCTAAACGGGGAGGGGGGGGGGGGGGGGGGGGGGGGGGGCTTTTAAGCTATGCTGTCATGGTGACGAAAGCCTGCTGATCCATTGCCAGCTATGCTGGACAAGACACGTTGTCCGCATGACAGACAACAGGATCCCGAAGATGCTTTTGTATGGCCAGCTGAAGGGAGGCCACCACGAACTTAGAAGACCCTGCTAGTCCTTCAAGGACACTTTGAAGGCAAACCTCAAAACCTGTGACATAGACATCGCTTCCTGGGAAACTGATGCCCTTGACCGCTCTCGCTGGAGGATGCTGTGCTCTAGTGGCATAAAGACGTTTGAAAACAAGAGAACGCTGGCCAATAAGGAGAAGCGTGAGCGAAGGAATCAGGGCTCAACTTCTGGAGACGTTTTCCCTTGCAACACCTGTGTGAAGTGCTGCGCATCCAGAATCGGCCTCTTCTCCCATATGAGGACACACACCGACAGATAAGCGTGCCTGCCTACTCATCCGTCGGTCCGACGGGAGAGTCCATCACCATCACAGTGACTTCAGTTTCGAACCCCTTACCACTCTCATGCTTGTGGCAGTCTTCCTTAGCAAGATAATTTTCGGTTTCGTCAGATTCACTAGGACTCTCGCTGGAGGGACGTGGTGGTAGTGGTGGTAGTGGTCTCGATTCCTGAATGATGCTCACTTAGTCTGGATCCACGACTAAAGTGATTTGATTTGATTTTATAGCCGTCAGCAGTAGGCTTTGAAGGTGGTGTCACATGTGTGTTAAATCAGAACCACTGAACTCCGCCAAAGTCACTCACTAGCAGTGCAGGGTCTTCTCAGGTGTGTGGCCTCATAGCCACTCAGTTCATTTTCAACATCGCTAACTGGGTGTAGTTGTTCACGAAGAATTCAGAATAAACGGCGTGAGAGCACTATAATGCCACTGACATGACGTGGGTGAAGAAGCGGCACTCTCTCTCTCTCTCTCTCTCTCTCTCACACACACACACACACACACACACACACACGCAAGGGAAAGAAAATCACAACAGAACCGAAAAGCAACATTTCATGCAACACAGAGGTATTTTTTATTATGCAATAATGATCACAAAACGACATATTTACCAACGTCTCGCCAAAATAGCTGTGGCAAAAAAATATGTATGTCTCCATCGTGGTTATTTATATTTCAATTCTTAAAAAAAAAATAAAAAAAAATAAAATAAGAATAAAGCATCCAGGGAAAAAAGCGTTCAAAATGTTCAATACACATGTGCTTTTAAAAAAAGAAAGAAAAAAAAAGAAGAGAAAATAAATAATTCGTAAACAAGTCACACGCAATAGTTTTATTGCGTACTTGTAGACCTATACGCCAGCCCATCTGCATCATTAGCCGGTGTAGTGCCTGAAAATGACCCCCAGCACACAGTTGTGACTCCCATGGAGTCGCCCTTTAAACAATCCCCTATGAGTTATTTCAGCACAGGTTATTAATATATTAGGGAAGTGTCTGGGTTTGTTCTAATGTACCTTGTATTTACCTGTGTGCTAGCTGAATTGGCAGCGTAAGCAGCACTGACTTGAAGTTATGTACCTTGTGTGTGGAGAGAGTTACCACTCGTTTATATATATATATATATATATATATATATATATATATATCGCCTCCTGCCCCTGTTCAACTCCAGCCCCTTTTCCCCACTGATTTTTTTTTTTTTTTTTTTTTTTTTTTTTTTTTTTCAAAAATGCACATTTTGAAAATCGCGTATCTTGGCACTTACAAAAAAGACAGGAAGCCAAGAAATATTCATGGAGCGAGTCTTTCTGGGCTGGTCCTCGAATGACTAACTCTCTTCCAATCCATATCCCCTCTTCCATCCAATGGCTGAGCAATAACACGCATTTTGGCAACAAGAAAAAAACAAACAAACAACAAGACAACGACAACACACACACACGCACACGCGCGCACAAAGGGTGAAAAAAAAAAAAAAAGGAAGACTGGAATGTGTTCGAGACAGCAACTTAGGTCTACCCTGTTGTTGTTTTTTCTCCCCAGCAATATACGAAATTATGATTTCCGAGTGATTTTATCTTCTTTCTTTTTTCTGAATATATATATATATATATATATATATATATATATATATATTAATCCGAGGATGGGGAGCCATTTCGGGATAAGGGTTGCTATCACAATCCTAGGCTAATTCCATGTAAAAATCATTTCAATCCTATAATCCCCCCCCCCCCTCCCCTGTCCCTCCTAGCCCCCGAAAAAACACCACCACCACCAACAACAACAACAACAACAAAAAAACTCCCAAAAAACCTCCTGTCAATTTTAGGGTGAAGTCATTCTGGGGCGTGACACCGGAAAGCTGAACATCCAGACAGGATCCCCAAATGTTCATGTCCACTGATACTGAACTGGACTATAGGGGGAACACGGTGTTCACAGTGTACAAGCAAGGGGAGAGAGCAGGAGCAGGAAAAGACAACCAAAAAAAAAAAAAAAAAAAGAGGGAGGAGCTGAAGGAGGAGGAGGAGGAGAATATGGAGGGGAGGAGAAGAAGAAAGAGGAGCTGAAAAAAGGAGGAGCAGCAGAGGAAGAACGAGGAGAAGGAGGAGGAGGAGGAGAAGCTGAAGGAGAAGGAGGAGAAGAATTAGGAGGAGCAGCAGAGGAAGGAGGAGGAAAAGGAGGGGGAGGAGCAGAAGAAGGAGGAGCAGCAGCGGAAGGAGGAGGAGGAGAAGAAGGGGAGAGGAGGAGAAGAAGGAAGAGGAGTAGAAGAAGAGGGGAGGAGGAGAAGGAGGAGGAGGAGCTGAAGAAAGAAAAGGCCAAGGAGGAGAAGGAGGAGGAGAAGAAGAAGAAGAAGAGGAAGGAGAAGGAGCAGAAGAAGGAGGAGGAGGAGCAGAAGAAGAAGAAGGCCCTGTGCACCACTAGATGGCCTTGGCCACGGCGTCCTCCTGGTGGGCGTCAATCAGCATGCCGCTGATGACACTGGAGGCCCTGGGCATCCCTGTGTTCTCAGCGCCGTTCGACGACCGGTCGTCCTTGTAGCCTGGGATCGTTTTGGAGCGCGTCTCGATTCCTGTCGAGGCTAATACTGGGCTTTGGCTTATCTCGGACAGACTCTTAAAACGGCCACCACCACCACCACCACCACCGTCATTATCGTAGTCGTCATCGCCATCGTCGTCTTTGTTTGATCGCTGTGGTTGTGTTTTCTTCTTATTATTATTCCTCTCCTTCTTTCCATCAGTCTGCCAGAAATAGGAGTCTTCGTTATCAGCGCTTTTGTCAGGGACTTCCTTACTGTTGAACGTCTGGTCGTAGTCATCCAGGACGTTCTTGTAGTAATCGTCGTCATCGTCACCGTTGTCTGCCTTTTGGTCGTCTTCGTCCAGACAGTCGTCCGCGAGGCTTTCAACCGCATCGAAGAACTGATCCTGGGGGGTGTTCTCCTTCTTTTCCCCTTTGTCCAGCTTGGCCAACGACTTGTTCAGGATGTCCTTTCCTGAGCCCGAGTTCGAGTTTCGAGGCGGGCCTCGTTTGGGGGGTCGCCGGGAGGGTTTCTTTTTTGCTGCTCTTGCTGGGGACCTCTTGACCATTCTCACCTGTTCGTTGCCAGTGTCGTCGTCATCACTATCATCGTCGTCATTGTTATCGTCATCGTCAAATTTGACGTCTTGAATCACTTTGTCAATGTCGTCTATGTTGAATTCAGAGATCCCGTCGAGGCTGTCGGTCTGATCGCCGCCGCCGCCGTCGTCGTCGTCATCATCTGCAAGGGAGCAAGAGATCCACGCAGATAGACACTTTCTGTATTCTGTGTTCGTGACACAACACAAAGACACAATCAAACCGATGACTGAATATTTATTTATATTTTTTTTTTTTAAAGTAGTTAAATGAAATACTTAAACGAAGAAATTAGTACATGACTGATTTGACTGACCGAATAAATGAATGAATAAACAGATAAGAATGAATGAATAAATGAATGAGTGAATACCTAAACACAGGAATAGATGAATACATAAATGAATAATGAATGACTAAATACATGCATAAATGGACAGAAAAAAAAGAACAAACCATGAAATGATCGAATAGATAAATGAATAGATAAATGAAAGGCAGGGCGATGATCGAATGGAAAACATACGGAAAAAGAGAAACAGTCAGACAGAAAACATTTATGGATCGATAAGATAGATAGATAGATAGACAAGACTAAAAAAAACAAAGAGACAGACAGACCGAAGCAAAAATACAAATGCACAAAGAGAGAGAGACGGAGACAGAGCCAGAGAGAGAGAGAGAGACAGAGACAGAGAGAGAAGAAAAGCGCAAGGTGTTACGTACCCCGAATTCAATTATATATTGTTTTCCTGATCGCTGTGAATTCTCTCTGTCTGTCTGTCTGTCTGTCTTTCTCTGTATGTGTGTGTGTGTGTGTGTGTGTGTGTCTGTCTGTCTGTCTGTGTGTCCGTCTGTCTATGCGTGTCCGTCTGTGTCTGTCGACACTCTTCCTTTTTAAGAATGTCTGTCTGTCTGTCTGTCTGTCTGTCCGTCTGTCTATGCGTGTCCGTCTGTGTCTGTCGACACTCTTCCTTTTTAAGAATCAACTGCTCCCACACCACTGCCACCACTCTCTGTATCAATGCTCTTTACACAGTTTACCATGACACCAACTCACCCGTGCCTCGCTTCCTCCTCAGCCCTGTTTGATAAGGAATCCTGTAGTCCATCACCAGCTCCTCAGGGTAGATGCGAGTATCGTAGATGATGTCGTCAAACACCTTGTCCTCCAGATCCGCCGCGCTCCTCATCTGTATGTCTTCCGGAAATATGTCCGTGCTCCGCTTCGGGTTGTGGATTGAGGAGGAAGACTTCACAGCCTTCTGAGGACCTTCCTGATCTGCCTGGTCAGCATGGTGGCGTCGTGGTGGTGGTGGTGGTGCTACGTCTGGCTGACCGGTCTGGATGTCGTTGGGCAAGGCCTGTCGTGGCTGGTGGCTTCTCGACAGGTCTTTTTTGCGGTGATGTGGGCGTGAATCTCCAAAAGGCACGGAAGAGGAGGAGGACGAGAGGATGGAAGTGGGGTCAGGAGGCACAACCATGAAGTTCAGGGGGTCCTTCTGCTGGATAAAGCTCGCGCGTTGGGGGAACTGTTTGCTTTCCCGTACACGGCGTTTTGCTGGATTCCAGTCTGGTGTTCTTGTGAGGAGATCATCCAGGAAGACATCATGGGCAGAGATATCGGGATCCTCGTTTTCGTTATAAATTGCCTTGAAGGTGTCCTCCATTGATATAAGGGCCCTTCTTTCGCGGTTTCGGAGTTTCGTCGATCTGCTGACAGTGGCTGAGTCCTGATTTTTTGCACCGTGTCTGGCTGTTTTCTTCAGGGGAAGATGGTGTGAAGTGTCTCGTTTGGTTCTGCCCGGTGAAGGAGGAGGTTGCTGGCCCGTTGTGCTGCCGCTCAGCTTCCTGGTTCTGCTGGCACGTGCACGTGGTGATGCAGTATCACTGATGACGTGATCATGGAGGTCATCCAGGTGGGGTGTTTGACCCACGCGGCTGTCGAAGGTATTTCTTGCCTCCTTCCAGACGCGTCTGTGCGCGTGTCTCCTCCGGACTTGCTTCCGCGGTTTCTGCCTTGTCTGGAAGATCGGCTGTGTGCTGGCATTGTCTCTGGCGTTTGTGTTTGTGTTTATTGCTCCGTCTTTTCTGTTTGGCTTCGTTTTTTTATTCGGCACCCAGATCATAGGATGAGGTGTGTCTGGTGTTGTATGACTGGCAGATACATTTAAAGACGATGGTTTGTTTTGATATGTTGTCTGAAGTCCCGATTTGGTAGTGTAGACAGTCTTGAATGTTGTCTCTTTGAAATCTGTGGGCTCAGCTGTGTGGTGGGAAGCTCTCTCTGACATGGTTTTATGACTGGGTTTTCCCAACAGTGTGTGTTCGTTGCCCGCTGTCGGTTCTGAAGAAGTGGGCACTGATTTGGGTACAGACTGGTCAGTTAATCTTACCTTGACACTTCGTGGGGGTGCATTTTCTTGCGAGGTTTTGTGTGAACCTTGTGAAACATTGTCGGGTTCTATATGAATCGGAGAGAGTTTCTTTCTTCGTCTTTTGGTGTTCAGAAAATCGACAGAGATCGCAATTTTTCGCCGAAGCAACATCGATTTCCCCCGAAATGACACATCCTCTGATCTTGTTGCAAAGTTCTTCACGACAAACGGATGCGTCTTCTGCGCCTTAGATTTGAGAATCTGCAACAGCATTCTGTCTGAAAATGTTGTTTTGGGGAAAGCGTTTTCTAAAGACGTTTCGCTAACAGCTGGAGGAAACAAAAACACTGGATCGAAATGTGCTTCGGCAAGTGCATTGCTATCTTTCCTTCTGCCTGGGATTTTCTTTCGGAAACCATTTCCTGCGTGAGTAAGCCTAGATTTAGATCTACCTTCTTCCCCTTTCTGTCTCGGGGTTGCTTTGAAAATGTCCAGAATGATAGTGTCAGCCCCCCTCACATACTGACCTTTACCTGAGCTAAACTTTCCATTTTCTCCTTGAGCATGACTCGTGCCATTACTTCGTTTTAACTGGGGACGAACATGTTCTGGAAGATATAATGTTACGACCCAGAAGAAAACAAAACACTGCATCTCCGTCTACCATTCTTCCTGAGTTGCCGACGTCATAGTCGTCGACCGAGACGTAATCGTTGCTGATCTGCGTCAGAGAGTTCTGTAGTTAAGGGAAGTCAGATGATGACGCAAAACATGAAAATAAACGTCAGTATCTTTTCGCGTTTCACTCTTTGGTTTCAGCCGAGTGAAATTAATGACAGGGTTGAGATGAGTTTGATGCTACATGAAAGAAATTACTTTGCAGCAGATTAGTTAGTTTTCCTTGTCGGGATAAAAAAAAAATTTAAAAATAGAGGACATTTGCAGAAATACACACACACACACACACACACACACCGTTTAAGAGTGTCTGTCAGGTCTTATCAACTCATTGAAATCAGCCATTTAATTCACGAACTCTTAATAAGAGGCTCGCACTTAACCTTGTGTATGGATTTCTTCTATTGCGCTTCTTATAATAATGAAAAGGTTCAGATTTATGCCCAAACATTTCGCTTTCAGCACAAGAATACAGCATGGTGGAATTGAAAGTTCAATGGTCGAAATTTGAGCTAGATTAAAAATATATATATATAGAAATCAATAACTCGGAGTTACATTGAGACATAATTATCACCAAAAAAAAAAAAAAAAAAAAAAAAAAAAAAGTGTATGTTTTCATTGGAAACCATTGCAAACTGATTTCTATTTATGACAAATAATTTCGTTGATCGGCAGATGGAAGATGAGTTGTTTCAAGACCAAATGTGCCAGGAATTCGTAGGCGTATGTGGTAGGTATACTCACATAACAAACAGTCGATCATAAATATTACTAATTTGCCAGATGTCGTACACTCTTGAACTGAAATCAGCTCCCAGTGTCGACAATTTTCAGCAGACTATAGTTGACGTGCGCTTTTATTATTAATGTTATTCTATGTTGTCTTATTTTATTTTATTTCTGTTTATTTGTTTTTTGGTAGTCCAGTTGTTTCACAATCTGCGTATAGTTTTAGTTCTTGTGTGTCTGTGTCTGTGTGTGTGTGTGTGTGTGTGTGCGTGTGTTTGTGTGTGTGTGTGTGTGTGTGTGTGTGTGTGTGTGTGTGTGTGTGTGTGTGTGTGTGCCTTCCATCCCTTTCATTCTTTCTCACTTGCCCCTCTTCCGCTCACCTCTGTCACCTCCCTCTCCCTCCCTCCTCTCCTCCCTCCCTCCATCCATCCTTCACCCCCACCCCCCACCCCTCTCAACCCCCACCTCCCCTCCCCAAAAAAAGAAAATCTATAATTCATTGAGTTAAAACGTTTTGAGTTCTGATTTCTGAGATGTCCTTACCCTCTCTCTCTCTTCCCCTGCATCCAAAGCCACCCTTCACCCCCCCCCCCCCCACCCCCCCCCCACCCCCCACGCCCCCCCACACTCAACCCCAACCCCCACCCTCCCGCCCGCATCACCCCCTTCCAATTTGCCCACACAGTTTCACTCCCAAACCTATCCATCACTGGCCAACTTGGCTCAAGAGCAAACAGAGCACGGTATTCTCCTTGACAAGAGTGTGAAAAAGGGGGTATATCTTCCACCTCCTCCACCCCCCACCTCTACTCTACCAACAATCCAAGCACTCACCACCACCACCACCACCACCACCACCACCCTCCAGGCCCCCAAAACCCTATCACCATTGCATACTGCAGTAGTGAAAATGATTCTGCTGTTAATTCTGTTTCATTTTCAAACGCCCTCTCTCTGTGTCTCTGTCTCTGTGTTTCTGTGTCTCTCTCTGTCTCTCTTTCTCTCTCTCTAAGAAAAATGCATGCACAAAAGCAAATTCTTCACACACACACACACACACACACACACACACACACACACACACACACACACACACACACACACACACACACACACAAAGAAGAAGAAGAAGAAGAAAAGATTATCCTGCTCTCCCATCCACCCTCCCAACAACAACAACAACAACAACAACAAAAAACGTAAACGTGTACATCACATAATTCAATACATCAACAGCATATATGAATGGTACAAAGACATGTACAAATAATACATTTATTGAGGAAAGAGAAAGTAAGAATGAAGGGAAGAAGAAGAAGAAGGAGAGAGAGAGAGAGAGAGAGAGACTGGGTGAAGAAACAGAGAGACATGAAGACTTGACAGAAGCACAGACAGACAGACAAAGAGGCCTAAACGCTTTGATTATTTATAATCAATGAAATTGTGGATTATATCATCATTATAACGTGGAGCATATTTATAGATTTTTCATGGTATATGGACGATATCCGTTTTTTCTTTTAAATACTGACATGCTTTGAACTGTGTTCACTTTTATACATGTGAACATATCATTCCAAAAGCAAACTGGACTTAAATAGATCAATTCTAGGAAGCGGAACAGAAATCTTGTGTAGGCCTACATGACGCTGGGTATTAGTGACAAAATCTATTTTGAAGAGAAAGGGAAAGTGAGACCAGACATAATTTTAAACATAAATTGAGCCGTATTATATTTAAGTTTAGTTGTTTTTTGGAAGAATATTCAGAGCTCTGTAATCAGAAGGACTTTGTGATGAGGATTTTAGAAGAACTAATTTCAGTGCTCGCCTATGGAGACTCAAAAGAGGTTTCAGGGCATTTTCACTGGCTGAATCCCATTATGTTGATGCGTAATTAGTGTGGGATTCGACATAAGCATTAAAGAATAACTTGTCACAATGATGATGATGATGATGATGATGATAATAATCCATAACTTTTCGATGGCGCGATATCCAGTACTAATGCTGCTCAAAGCGCCTTACATCATCGAGCCAGATATAAACATAACATAAAACATTACAACAACTCAATCCAGTGCGTTCACAGAATGAATAAAAAAAAGAAAAAAAAGCATGATCCACCAAACAATAAATATATCAAGTAAATTGTGCTTAGATTAAAAAGAAATACATTCCTGAAACACACACACACACACACACACACACACACACACACACACACACACACACATTTGTTTTAGACACATACATACATGCGCGTGCACACTCACACTCTTGCACGCGCGTCCACACACACACACACACACACACCACACACACACACACACACATGCACGCGCGCGCGCGCGCCCAGACACATTAAATATATCACATACAGAGGAAACCGACATGTCTAATCCACACACAGACACACACACACACACACACACACACACACA
>NC_134902.1:19179089-19184089 GCF_041734735.1 Babylonia areolata | reverse complement strand
TTTATTCAAACAGGAACTTCTTTTGCTAAGCATGGAATTTTTATTTATTTTGCAAACGTTTTGGTTCAGATAGTAAAAAGGGGAAATTACTCTGTAATGCTAGTGGAGTTAATTTGCTTTAAACTGATCTTTCTCATCTTAAACATTACATTTTGAAACAAGAGAGGCAAGGCCTTCAAGACTCACTTGTGATGCACTTTTTAAAAAAATCCAAGCTTTTTATGTATTGAGTATAATTTCAAAATGTAATGTTTAAGATGAGAAAGATCAGTTTAAAGCAAACTAAGTTCCCCAGCAGAGTAATTTCCCTTGTTCTGCTATCTTCACCAAAACGTTTGCAATAAATAAAACTTCCATGCTTAGCAAAAGAAGTTCCTGTTTGAACAAAAAATGATAATAATGACAGATCCTTTGTTGGGTCGAATATCAGATCAAAGTGCCAAGTTTAGAGAGTACAAAAAATATAAATATAACAGTAAATGGATTATACTCAATACATAAAAACTTGGATTTTTTAAAAAGTGTATCACAAGTGAGTTTTGAAGACCTTGTCTTTCTTGTTTCTTTTTTTTTTTTCAACATTTTTTTTTTCAGACAAAGGTTTACAGATACAGAATTTATATGTTTTGTGCATTAGAAAGTATAGGGTAAGCATATAATTAAGTTCTAAGTACTGACAAATCTATAACAGCAAAACAATACATGTTCAATGTCAAAGTTTCAAGGTAGCATTGAAAAGCTTAATCTTGTATCAAACAATATAAATATAATATAATATATATATACAATATAAAGTGCCCATTTTTCCACAAACTTGTTATATTCCATAGTTATGTTAAAGGCCTACTTGGTCATTTCTTTTTAGTCTTCCCCAGTTATCATCCTCTGTCCTTTGGATTCTCCTCCCTTGCCTGCCTCTTCCTTGTCTTTAGTTTCTACAGTTTTAGAGTTATACATGCGTGTGAATGACTGGTGCGAAAGCGCTTTGATTTGTCTCTGCACAAGATCCAGCGCTATATAAATACCATTATTATTATTATTATTATCATCCCCTGTGTATATAATTATGCCTGTCTCAGCAAGTCTCTCATCATGCCCCCACCCCCACACCCCCAAAAACCCCTTTATTCATTATTCTTTTTTGTCTGTTCAGGTATCTATGTGGGTTTCTCTCTCTCTCTCTCTCTCTCTCGTCTCTCTCTTACAAGCAGTTCTTTTTATTTTCCTCAGTGTGTCTTTGATTTTCTGTACCTATGCTTTTGCACACCGTGTCTCTCCTGAATGAATGTCTTGTCTTGTCTGTCGGTTTGTCTGTCTGTGGCTGTGGCTGTTTCCTTTTTTTTTTTTTTTTTTTTTTAAAAATCTTTCCTTCCCTTTCTATGAGTGAGTATGATGAAAATAGAAATGATAATTAAAAAAAAAAAAAAAGAAGAGAAGAGAAGAAGACAACATGCCACTACACGGAAGCAGTTCCTTTTGTGCCCCCCCTTGCCTTCGTTGATCCCAGCAATAGTAACGTCAACGCGTTTTGCATTGTATATTGAAAGAACAATGTAATAGAATAACATTTAAAAAACAACAACAAACAACAAAAAAACATAAAACAGTTATTGATTTTCACGGACTGCATAATGTACTAGAATGGCTTTTTTTTTTCTTTTTTTTTTTTTAAAGTGATTGATTTTCACGGACTGCATAATACACTAGAATGACATTTAAAATAAAAGTGATTGATTTTCACGTACTGAATAAAGTTTTGAGATCGCATGAGAGATCACAAAGGAAGAGACCGAGGTAAAAGGAAGGGGTGGGGGTTGGTGGTGGGGTGTGGGGGGGGGGGACATAGCAGCAAAAGAATTGACCTATACAGGGTGCTTGTTTTTTTGTTTTTTGTTTGTTTGTTTTTAATGTAAAACACATAGATCTAAAGTTATCGACCTGTACTACCAAACGTCATGTAGTTTTTGGGGGGCGGGGGGCTTCTGTCTCTCACTCCCTTAGTGGTCGGTAACAGGCTCTAAGCACCATGATTTGATTTGATTTGGCTTACTCCCGGTAAACGTTTACAAGCAAAGAGGTGAGCTGATTCCACCCATATTTGCTATCTCGTCACATTTCCCATATTTCAGAGGAATAGATAAGTGGGTTTGATTTGGGCCTCAAATAGCTGAAAAGAACACAGATGAGTCAAAATCCTCCCCCGGACGCCTCATGGTTTTCAAAAGTCTAAGCACTTTGCCTTTGGCTCTACTGGCAAAATGCACTGCTTTCGTTGTAAGCAGAAAACCTATATATTCATAGCTGTTTACCACTTTGATTTTGTTATCGTCATATGACCATGATCCTCCTCCCCCCCCTGCCCCCTGCCCCCTCCTCCTCGAAAGCCATTCTGCCACATTCACGACTGGGCCTTACTGTAAATCTAGAAAAGACAGAAATCATGCTTTTCGGGAAAGGTGGTCACCTAGTTGGGGGTTGGGATTGGGGGTCGAGGATGCACATTTGATTGAAATCACATTTGAAAATAGTTAAGTCTGAAGCCACCGTGTGCGTGTCCACATAACTATATACACTTTACACCTGAAACCTTACAAGTTCCTGACCACCATCCACAGAAACGTCTGCCCTAAAGTTGTTCGTCATCCATCGAGCACATAATACACAGTGATTCTCTTCAGCCTGTATACCCATAACACGGGAACCTACCTGACACCAAGACGTGGTTATCCACCCAGTAGGTGACACAGACGTCACATATATCCCTAACAACTCCGTTATGAACAGTTATCTGCTCTTCCATCCGTAACCAAAGCCATCATCATACAGAAATGCAAACTTATTCTACCCTTCCTCTTTGGGGTCTTGATTAACATGTTCTGTTGATTGTGTGTGATATATAGAGCACTAAAGAGAAATGACATCCTAATCCTAACAGTAGCAGAAGGCTCACCAGTCTAATATACAGACTACGACTGGATGCCACGAAAACAAAATATACTTCTAATGTGACTTGCATTTTCGGCAATGAAGTTACCCCCGTGCATATCATCCATAAACGTGAATAGTTAAAACCATATTTACCTGTGCCATTTACAAAATCTGCAGTTTCATCTTCTTCCATTAGAAATGTCTTATATGATAATCAACATGTGTTTGAAATAGTTCAGAGTTTAATTTGGAGCCCCATTGGCACTTTCTTGTAATTCTACTGGTTGACTAGTTAGTTTATTTTATTTCGTTTATCCTCTTCTTCTTCTCTTCTTCTTCTTCTATTGTTATTATTATAATTTTTTAATGCAAACTGAGGAGAGAGGAAGAGGGAAAGTAGTGATGATTTAAGGCATGGGTGTGGTGGGGGAGATGATGGATTTTCGTCTAAAATCACGAATGTGGATAGACGTTAACTCTCTCCATACGAACGGCGAAAGAGACGACGTTAACAGCGTTTCAGCCCAATTACCATCATCAAAATATTGCAAGCGGAAGGCCCTCTTACTGAAGAGGTGAATGTTGACAAAGAATACCACAATTCTGACGACGGAAGCTAAAGGTTGGGTCATTCATACACCCACTGGACATCCGAGGGGTCTGTGTAGAGGAGAAGAGAGGACTGGTCGTACTGAGTGAGTTAAACAAACGAACGAACACCCGAACCCAGTCACGTATCTGTATCTATCTGCATGTTTACTGGATAGTCAATACAGAGGAGAGAAAAAATGCTGGACTTTGTAAACACCATTATTTGGATTATTTGAAGACACAATGGATCTCCCCCAATCCTCTTTTTGTCTAACTAACGAACTGCTGGCAGGATTTCCGTATGTAAACGATGTTTATATAAGCAAAGAAATGTGTGTGTGTGTGTGTGTGTGTGTGTGTGTGCTTAACATAAGTGATTCTTGTACATAATATTTCAAAAGACTGTGCCATTTCAATGATGTACACATACAAGCTTTGAAATTCATTTAAAAAAATGTGTGTATAAAGAAGTCTCCTAACACGAATCACCAAAGGTGTCGAATCGCAAATCTATACAGTTGTTGCCATTCATTTCTTTTATTTTGTTTTTATTGCAAATGTCAAGCAATGAAAAATATTTTGCTTTTAAGAATAAACATTGTCTTCTATGCAGCCGTGTCCGATTGATCATGTTTAGAGATGGAGGTGAAGAAAATACTCTCTTTTTTTTTTTTCATTTGTGAACATATTCAGTTTTCGATTTGTCAGTGGAGAATTCTCATTCAATACTTTTCGTTTAGAAAACAAAATCAACAGCCACAACGTGCAATGTGAATGAGGAAATGTAAGCTCCAAGAAAATGGTGTTTCCCTCGCTCTCAGTCTCTCCTTAGTGAACTATTTCGCAATATGAAGCAGTATATCCAAACGACATATTAAACATGTAACGCTGTTTCGGAATATCAAACAGTATAACCAAAGGGATATTCAGTTCGGGCCATTTAATTCATATCCACTGTATCTTGGGCTCGGCACAGGAAGGCCGGGGGTGATCCTCTCTTTCCGCTGTCTGAACCTTCCCCAACAGGAAGTCAGTTACTCATTCCGTATCAGTATCAGTATCAGTATCAGTAGCTCAAGGAGGCGTCACTACGTTCGGTCAAATCCATATACGCTACACCACATCTTCTACGCAGATGCCTGACCAGCAGCGTAACCCAACGCGCTTAGTCAGGCCTTGAGAAAAAAAATTAAAACTTAGAAAAACAAATGAAACAAAACAAAACAAAAACAAAGAAACGGACAAACAATTTTTTTAAAACGATATATATATATATATATATATATATATATATATATATATATATATATATATATATATATATAAAATAAGATACAAAAGATAAATAGAATAAATAAATAAGTAAACATAATAGTTAAAAATACTACTACTAAGAATAATAATAATATTTATAAGGCGTAAAATCTTGATTAAGTCAACTCTAAGCGCAAATACAAAAAAAGAAAAGAAAACGACAACAA
>NC_134902.1:19161589-19171589 GCF_041734735.1 Babylonia areolata | reverse complement strand
ACCCCAACCCTCATAACACCCCTCACCCCAACCCCCACAACACACCTCACCCCAACCCTCATAACACCCCTCACCCCAACCCCCACAACACCCCTCACCCCAACCCCCACAACACCCCTCACCCCAACCCTCATAACACCCCTCACCCCAACCCCCACAACACCCCTCACCCCAACCCTCACAACACCCCTCCTCACCCCAACCCTCACAACATCCCTCACCCCACCCCTCACACCACCCCTCACCCCAACCCTCACACCACCCCTCACCCCAACCCCCACAACACCCTTCACCCCAACCCTCACAACATACCTCACCCCAACCCTCACACCACCCCTCCTCACCCCAACCCTCACAACATCCCTCACCCAACCCTCACAACACCCCTCACCCCAACCCTCACACCACCCCTCCTCACCCCAACCCTCACAACATCCCTCACCCCAACCCTCACAACATGCCTCACCCCACCCCTCACCCCACCCCTCACCCCAACCCCCACAACCCCCCTCACCCCAATCCTCACAACATCCCTCACCCAACCCCCACAACATCCTTCACCCCAACCCCCACACCACCCCTTATCCCAACCCCCAAAACTGCGACTCCCTCATCCCGTCGACCTCAATCCCCACAACCCCCCCCCCCCCCCAACATTCCCTCGCCCCCCACAACTCCTAAACCCGTACCATAACCCGATCTACCCACACCCCAAAACTGTAACCTTACCCCCCCTCACCCCCTCGACCCCAACCCCCACCACACCGCCATACCCTGCAATATACACGCCCCCTCCCCCCCCCCCCCACACACTCAATACTCCTCATCCCACCATCCGCAACATCCCCATCCCTCCGTAACACAACTCCCTCCTCCCCCCATACTCCTCATCCCACCATCCGCAACATCCCCATCCCCCCGCAACACAACTACATCTCCTCATCCCACATCCGCACCCCATCCCCGCAACACAACTCCCTCCCCCCCCTACTCCTCATCCCACCATCCGCAACATCCCCATCCCCCCGCAACACAACTCCCTCCTCCCCCCATACCCCTCATCCCACCATCCGCAACATCCCCATCCCCCCCGCAACACAACCCCTCCCCCCCTACCCTCATCCCACCGTATCCGCAACATCCCCATCCCCCCGCAACACAACTCCCCCCCCTACTCCTCATCCCACCATCCGCAACATCCCCATCCCCCGCAACACAACCTCCCCCTACCCTCATCCACCATCCCACATCCCACCACCCGCAACAAACTCCCCACCCTACCCTACCACACAACTCCCCTCCCCCCCATACACTCTTCCCATCCCACCATCCGCAACATCCCCATCCCCCCGCAACACAACTCCCCCCCCCCCATACCCTCATCCCACCATCCGCAACATCCCCATCCCCCCGCAACACAACTCTCCCCCCCTACTCCTCATCCCACCATCCGCAACATCCCCATCCCCCGCAACACAACTCCCCCCCCCATACCCCTCATCCCACCATCCGCAACATCCCCATCCCCCGCAACACAACTCTCCCCCCCTACTCCTCATTCCACCATCCGCAACATCCCCATCCCCCGCAACACAACTCTCCCCCCCCTACTCCTCATCCCACCATCCGCAACATCCCCATCCCCCGCAACACAACTCCCCCCCCCCCTACCCCTCATCCCACCATCCGCAACATCCCCATCCCCCGCAACACAACTCTCCCCCCCTACTCCTCATCCCACCATCCGCAACATCCCCATCCCCCCGCAACACAACTCTCTCCCCCCCCCTACTCCTCATCCCACCATCCGCAACATCCCCATCCCCCCGCAACACAACTCTCTCCCCCCCACATACTCCTCATCCCACCATCCGCAACATCCCCATCCCTCCGCAACACAACTCCCTCCTCCCCCCATACCCCTCATCCCACCATCCGCAACATCCCCATCCCTCCGCAACACAACTCCCTCCTCCCCCCATACCCCTCATCCCACCATCCGCAACATCCCCATCCCCCCCGCAACACAACTCCCTCCTCCCCCCATACCCCTCATCCCACCATCCGCAACATCCCCATCCCCCCGCAACACAACTCCCCCCCTACTCCTCATCCCACCATCCGCAACATCCCCACACCCCCGCAACACAACTCCCCCCCCCCCATACCCCTCATCCCACCATCCGCAACATCCCCATCCCCCCGCAACACAACTCTCCCCCCCCATATCCCTCATCCCACCATCCGCAACATCCCCATCCCCCCGCAACACAACTCCCCCCCCCTACTCCTCATCCCACCATCCGCAACATCCCCATCCCCCCGCAACACAACTCTCCCCCCCATACCCCTCATCCCACCATCCGCAACATCCCCATCCCCCGCAACACAACTCTCCCCCCTCCCCTACTCCTCATCCCACCATCCGCAACATCCCCATCCCCCGCAACACGAACTTCCCTCCTCCCCCCCCCCTACCCCTCATCCCACCACCCGCAACATCCCCATCCCCCGCAACACAACTCTCCCCCCCCCACCCCCCATACCCCTCATCCCACCATCCGCAACATCCCCATCCCCCGCAACACAACTCTCCCCCCTCCCCTACTCCTCATCCCACCATCCGCAACATCCCCATCCCCCGCAACACGAACTTCCCTCCTCCCCCCCCCCTACCCCTCATCCCACCATCCGCAACATCCCCATCCCCTGCAACACAACTCCCTCCCCCCCCCCCCCCCCTGCCACCGCTCATCCCACCACCCGCAACATCCCCATCCCCCGCAACACAACTCCCCCCCCCCCTACCCCTCATCCCACCACCCGCAACATCCCCATCCCCCCGCAACACAACTCTCCCTTCCCCCATACCCCTCATCCCACCACCCGCAACGCCCACACCTCCTGCAACATCCCGTTACCCCAACCACACTACAACAACCCCCCACCCTCAAAGCACAACAGGGGGAGTCGGGGGGAGGGGGGGGGGCGGGGGGAGGGGACGTGGGTTGGCTAGCTGGTCCTATCAGGGAGCCATCCCAGTGCCGACAGTCTAGCCCTGCTGAAACCCTCTTGGCCGAGAGATCGAGTGGGGTTGCGGAAAATTGAGAAATATACTCTCCCACTCCAATCAAATTCTAGCCCAGTGACAGTTTCAGTTTCACTTTCTCAAGGAGGCGTCACTGCGTTCGGACAAATCCGTATACGCTACACCACATCTGCTAGACAGATGCCTGACCAGCAGCATATAACCAAACGCGCTTTGTCAGGCCTTCAGAGCACGCATTATATATTTGTGAACCTATCCAGGTGGATTTCATCTACAGAATTTTCACGGCCAGAGGACAACACTCTCGTTGCCGTGGGTTCTTTTTCAGTGCGCCAAGAGCTTGCTGCACAAGGGACCTTGGTTCATAGTCTCATCCGGACGACTAGACGCTCAGTTCGAATTTCCAGTCTAACTCGGGAGAAAGGGACGAGAGTGGGATTCGAACACAGACACCCCCCCCCCTCTCCCCACGGACTCTGTAGTCTCAACCTTTCTGCCACCTTCCTCCCACAACCACTCCCTCCCCCCCCCACACTCCTCCCCTACCCCCCACCCCCCACCGCTCCCCCACTCCACCCCACTCCACCCGGCCTGCCCCCGACCCCCTCCACAACAGGGGCCAGCTGGCTTAATAAGGGAACCATCCCAACGCCGACAGTCCTAAAACCCTCTTGGCCGAGAGAGTGGGGGGGTACGGGGGTGGGGTGGTGGTAAGTGTGTGTGTGTGAGGGGGGGGGAGGTGGATGCAGTAACACTCTCCACTCCAATCAAATTCCAGCCCAGTAACAACATGTATGTGTGTGTTATGTTGTACTTTTCATGTAATTGAAGATGTTTAAAAAAAAAAAATTTAAAAAAAGGGGGGTGGGTGGGTGGAGAAAGGAGAAAAAAAAACTGAAAAAAAAGAATAGAAAGGGAGAGAGAAGAAAAGAAAAGAAAAAAAAAAAGAAAAAGAAAAAAGGAAGATTGATTGTAAGTTTGGTACACATAATTGTATGCTTTGTACGGCTTCCTTCTACATTATTGTTGTCTTCTCTCTCTTTTTTTTTATATATTTTTTTTTTAACAAGCCCAAAATCCGTAAATGAAAAGTAGTATTAATTCCATAAATACTCTTCATTGATTACTATGACATAGTTATGGAGTGACAAGTATTGCTTTGATTATTTCCATGTTGTTTAGTTGATTGTGTACTTTATAATTATACAAAATAAAACGGTGGTCTTCCCTAGAAAGTCCGGGTAAAAAAAAAAAAAAAAAAAAAAAAAACAGCAACTTGCAGCCTGCCTCCTCTACTGCCCTGTGTGTGGTGGTCATGGTCGAGCACGACACTCGCTGATGACTATTATAACAATACGGTAACCCCCCACCCCTACCCCCACCCCCCACCCCCGTATCGACAAAGCTACAGGGCCTGTGCAGTAACCGATCGGACACGAATCGCTGATGACCATTATCACATACGGAAACCCCCGTAACGACACGGTTACCGGGCCTGTAAGTAACCGATTCCCCCCCACCTGTTATTAATTATTGACCGGTAGGCCAGTTGTTATATTACAATCTTGAAATCCACGGCTATAAAAAACCGGGGAGCGGATTGGGACCACTAGTGGACATCAGAGTCTTATCTCTCGCTTATCCATCAGCGCAAAGTTACTGGACAGCGGCCAGGGCAATCGACTAAAGAAGCATCGTCATCGCTGACCTGATTTTTTGGTTTTGTTTTTTTAGTCTTCAGCTCGTTGATTGACAAACTTCAAAGGTGAGAGAAGGGAGAGAGAGAGAGAGAGAGAGAGAGAGAGAGAGAGAGAGACGGACAGACAGAGAGAGAGAAGACAAGACAAGACAAAGACAAAATCTTTATTATCGAGGGTAATAGATAAGCAAGTAACATGTGTTTTGTTGTTGTTGTTGTTGTTGTTTTTTGGGGGTTTTTTTGCATCCAGTCCTCGCCCTTAGGAGAGAGAGAGAGAGAGAGAAGGGGGGGGGGAGAGAGAGAGAGAGAGAGTGTGTGTGTGTGTGTGTGTGGTTTAGAAGAGAAAAATACATGTATAAGTCAAATGCCTGACCATTACGTCATCAGCTTCTTCAAATTTCGAAGTAGCAATCATGAGTTAGCCGAGAGACGCAATGGCATACCACGAGAGTTATGTATATAATATGTGTAAGGTTTGTGACATGTCTATGATAGGGGATGAGTTCTATTCTGTAATGGATTGCCCCGTGTATGATCAGTTGCGAAAAAGGTTTTTGTACCTGAAAAAATATTTGTCTCCGAAATCGATTTTTGATTTATGCAATATGCTCAAAGGAGGCAAAAAAAAGTTATCTTATATGTCAGTAAGTTTATAAGTTGTCCAGATACCCCCTTTGAGTTTAAAGACGTTTGTGATTTCTCAGCTTCTATGTGACGCTGTTGTGCATTTGGAAATGTTTATTCTGGGCTTGAAATAATTATTTCGTAGTAATCCTTCATACCTCCATACTCTAATAGGAGTAAAAAGATGACTGAAACTTGAGTGAGTGAGTGAGTGAGTGAGTGAGTGAGTGAGTGTGTGTGTGTGTGTGTGTGTGTGTGTGTGTGTGTGTGTGTGTGTGTGTGTGTGTGTATTATATGTTGGTACGTGCTGTTTATTTTCGCGTTAGACACCATAGCATATTAGTGTATTTTGGCTATCACCTTTTGTAGTTACAGTCAAGCGACTTAAGCGCTGGAAGCCACTATATAAATTGGCCATCATTGTTATCAGTAGTAGTAGTAGTAGTAGTAGTAGTAGTAGTCGTACTATTATTATTGTCATTATCATCATTATTATCATTATTGTTATTATCATCTTTATTATTGTTGTAATTATTATTATTGCCGTTATTATTATTATTATTGTTGTTGTTGTTGTTGTTGTTGTTGTTGTTGTTGTTGTTGTCGTTGTCGTCGTCGTCGTCGTCATCATCATCATCGTCGTCATCATCATCATCATCATCATATTATTATTATTATTATTTATTATTATTATTATTGTTGTTGTTGTTGAAGTTGTTGTTGTTGTTGTTATCAGCAGCAGCAGCAGCAGCAACATTACTGTTACCATTATTGTTATTGTTATCATCATCATCATCATCGTTATCATTATCATCAACACGCATCATAATCATCATCATCATCATCATCATTATCATCATCATCGTCGTCGTGTTGTTGTTGTTGTTGTTGTTGTTGTTGTTACGTTCTATGCTACATCACCCGTGCAGATGAAGGTGATGTGCCTGCTGCTGGTGCTGGGTGTGGCCGTGGTGTACCAGGTTGAGGCAGGGTGGTGGACCAGAGCCACGGAAGTGAGTATAGAGTGTCGTCCCTTTGGTCTTCATCCAGTCGCTGAGAGCTCCCATATTTTTCTTCTTCTTCTTCTTCTTCTTCTTCTTCGTTCGTGGGCTGCAATTCCCACGTTTACTCGTATGGTCACGAGTTGGCTTTTACGTGTATGACCAGGTTTTCTTGTTGTTCTTGTTTTTTGTTTTGTTTTTTTTACCCCCACCATGTACGCGGCAGCAGCCAAACATCCGTTCTCGGGGGCCGTGTGCATGCTGGGTATGTTCTTGTTTGTTTCCATAACCCACCGACCGAACACTGACATGGATTACAGGATGTTTAAAACGTGCGTGTTTGATCTTCTGCTTGCGATATACACACGAAAGGGAGTGGGGGGTTGGGGGGGGGGGGGCGGTGTTCAGGCACAAAGCATGTCTGTACATAAATATGTTGACCTGGGAGATCGGGAAGATTTACACCCTTTACACCAGCAGGCAGAAATTTAGACAGAGGGGGAAAAGATATAAATGATTTTTTTTTCTGATATATATATATATATATATATATATATATAGAGAGAGAGAGAGAGAGAGAGAGAGAGAGAGAGAGAGAGACAGACAGACAGACAGAAAGACAGAGGAGGGGTGGGATGAGCTGACGGAAAATTAGACAGAAGGAAAATGAAATAAATGTATCATTCTTTTCTTGGGAGAGAGACAGAGACAGACAGGCAGAAAGACAAACAGACAGATAGACACAGAGACAGAGACAGACAGACAGACACAGACAGACTGGCAGAGACAGAAAGAGAGATTGAAAGGCGAATCGGGAAAACGCCACGGATATAAATAGAATGATGCGTATTGTATTGTAACTGGACACATCCTCACCATCACCTTGGCAGTGGATCGGAGGCGCGGCAAGTGCCGTGGTGGACACGATCGGCTAGCTGAGAGAGAGTGGGGGCGGAGAGGGGGGGGGGAGAGACAGAGACGGAGAGAGGGAGAGAGAGTGACAGAGACAGAGAGAGGGAGATAGAGAGAGAGGGCGGGGGAGAGAGAGAGAGTGACAGAGACAGAGAGAGGGAGAGAGAGAGAAAGAGAGAGTGACAGGCACAGAGAGGGAGATAAAGAGAGAGAGTGACAGACAGAGAGAGGGAGAGAGAGGGAAAGAGAGAGAGAGAGTGAGTGACAGAGACAGAGAGAAAGTGGGAGAGAGAGTGACAGAGACGGAGAGAGAGAGGGAGACAGAGACAAAGAGAAAGACAGAGAAAGAGTGAGAGACACAGACACAGACAGACACAGACACAGACAGGAACCACAGACTTATATACGTCCGTGGACAGAAACAGACAAGGACAGACAGAGACAGAAAGACAGAATTTTTTTTTTTAAGGGCGAATCGGGAAAATACCACGGATATAAATAGAATGGTGCGCATTGTATTCTTCCAGTGGATCGGGAACGCGGCAAGTGCCGTGGTGGACACGATCGGAAAGAAGCACCGCCGTCGACGGCAGCTGGCTGAAGACATGGACCCTAACGCCCTGAAGAAGGTGGACAAGATCTGCCACGACTTCCACATCGAGGAGCTCACCCCTGACGGAATCACCTTGGAGATGATCAAGGTCGCCTTCGAGAAGACCGACATGGAAGATGGTAGGATAATGATATCAATCAATAATAATGATAATGACTGATATTAGTAATGATTATGAGGACGATGATCATGATGAAACAATAATGATAATGATGATGATGATGATAATGATGACGACGACGACAACAACAACAACAATAATAATCATCATCATTATTATTATCATCATCATCATGGATTCGGTGGTTTGACTGTTTGTTCATTCTTGTTTATAGCGTGTGCGTGTAGTGTGTGTGTGTGTGTGTGTGTGTGTGCGCGCGCGCGCGTATATATGTGTACATGAGTGAATGTGTGTGTACGTGTGTGCTTGTATGTGCCTGTGTGTTTGTGCGTGTTTGTGTGTTCATGTGTATGCGTGTGCTTGTGTGTGCATGTGTATGCGTGTGCATGTGTGTGCATGTGTATGTGTGTGTGTGTGTGTGTGTGTGTAAGTGTGTGTCTACCATTTCTCTATTCATTTACAGGAAAAACAGATGATGCGCTGAATATCTCCGAGCTAGACGACTTCATCACCTCAGTGGGTAAGCGAACTTTGAGAGGGAAGAGTGGGGTGGGTGAGTGCGCTGGGGGGGGGGGGGGGTTGAGGGGGGTTGGGGAGGGGGCGTGAGAGAAAGAAACAGGGAGGGAGGGAGGGACATGGCAAGACGTGTTTATTTCAAGAAAACCCGTTTGGGGGTGTGGGGGGGGGGGGAGTGTTACATGAAAATGTTACATGTTTCATGTAACCAACACAAATATGCATGTACTCTCAATCATTCAGAAATGGCCATACCATAACTGTTTCGTTAAGACATGCATAAGACATATTTCTTCTTCTTCTTCTTCTTCTTCTTCTTCTGAGTTTGTAAACTGCAACTCCCACGTTCACTCGTATGTACACGAGTGGGCTTTTACGTGTATGACCGTGTTTTTTTTTACCCCGCCATGTAGGCAGCCATACTCCGTCTTCAGGGTGTGCATTCTGGGTATTTCTTTTGTTTCCATTACCCACCGAACGCTGAAATGGATCACAGTATCTTTATCCGTGCCTATTTGATCTTCTGCGTGCGTATACACACGACTAAGGGGAGGGCGGGGGGGCGGGGGAGGGGGGGGGGATTCAGGCACTAGCAGATCTGCACATAAATTTTGTTGACCTGACGAGATCGGAAAAACCTCCACCCTTTACCCACCAGGCGCCGTTACCGAGATTCGAACCCGGGACCCTCAGATTGAAAGTCCAGCGCTTTAACCACTTGCCTGTTGCGCCCCGGCGTCATACGACATAAATGTGCCTTTTCGTTGCGTGAGTCGTTTAGCAAGCCCCAAACCTCTGACCCGTATAAAAGCATGGGTTTAATTTGTGTATCAAATAATTTGAAGACAAGCGATGGAGTTACATCACCAAGACTCCACATGGTTCTAAATATGTATTGAGAGAGAGAGAAAGAGAGAGAGAGAGATAACAAACGAAATTTTATTGAGAGACAGACAGACAGATAGAGAGAGAGATAGAGAGAGATAGAGAGAGAGAGAGAGAGAGAGAGATAACGAACGAAATTTTATTGAGAGAGAGAGAGAGAGAAAGAGAGAGAGAGAGCATCAACACACACACACACACACACACACACACACACACACACACACACACACACACACACACACACACACTAATGAATGTTTGAAACTTAGAAAATGAAAGTAAACTCACATTACAACTACTGTAAAACATACTTACGTGTTGTCACATGGAACTAGGTGTGTCTCTTGACGTGCACGTGATTTTTAGCTGTAAAAACGTTTAGTTGTTTTTTTTCCACTCACTTTATATCTTTTGCTATCTTCAAGCATTTCTCCTGTTCATATGGGCCAGATGGCCTGCAAAAAACTGAATAAACCATAATTGTTATTTGTTATTGTTATTGTTACACACAGACACAGACACAGACACACACACACACACACACACACACACACACACACACAGACACACACACACACAC
>NC_134902.1:19101589-19156589 GCF_041734735.1 Babylonia areolata | reverse complement strand
TTGGACTTTCAATCTGAGGGTCCTGGGTTCGAATCACGGTGACGGCGCCTGGTGGGTAAAGGGTGGAGATTTTTACGATCTCCCAGGTCAACATATGTGCAGACCTGCTAGTGTCTGAACCCCCCTTCGCGTGTATATGCAAGCAGAAGATCAAATACGCACGTTAAAGATCCTGTAATCCATGTCAGCGTTCGGTGGGTTACGGAAACAAGAACATACCCAGCATGCACACCCCCGAAAACGGAGTATGGCTGCCTACATGGCGGGGTAAAAACGGTCATACACGTAAAAGCCCACTCGTGTGTATACGAGTGAACGCAGAAGAAGAAGATCGACGGACTGACAAAACTGACCTGTCAACACAGTCAACTAGAAGTTCCCTGTAAAGAGTCTAGCTCAGTAGCTCGAGCCGACTGATGATGGTATTATTATCTCAATAAACACGTGGGGGACTCATCCATGTTGTCTAGATGTCGGCAACGATTTTTTTTTTTTTTTTACTATAATATATTAATTCTTTAAATAATAATGATAATAATAACAAGAACAATAACAATAATAATAATAACCACCACCACCACCAATAATAATAATAATGATGATGACGACGACAACAAGGATAATAATAATAATAATAATAATAATAATAATAATAGTGACAAGAAGAAGAAAAAGAAAAAAATGCAGACTTATATAGTGCAGTACCCCCGCATTCCAGATGTGACTCAACGCGTTTTACAATAAAATATTATACAAATTTAAGACTTCACGAGGACGGCGTAAAATAACAATTTTTAAAGCCAACACTGACTGACATTGGCCGTAGAATACTGATACACATTCAAGACTAAAGTGGCCTAAAAAAAAAAAAATGTATATGAACACAGGCACTATCTCAGCTGACACTGGGATGCTGGTTTATTCAGTTGCTTTCACTGACGGAGTGAAGTTACATGAACATGAACCCGGAACTTAATTTCTAAACGTGGCCACGAGTTAACATACTCCCTGTCTGAGGGGTGTGTGCGTCAGTGTGCAATATTCTTCTTCTTCTTCTTCTCTTGATCGTTATCCTTCTTCTTCTTCTTATCATGATCATTATCGTTCTTCTTTGTCTTCGTCTTCGTCTTCTTCTTCGTCGTCTTCTTCGTCTTCTTCTTCACTTTCTGTTACATTGCCATGTTTCAATGTCAGGTCAGGTCATTAGATCTGCTACTGGTAACCTGTAATCCAGTACAACCTGTTCAGGGTCGGGTTGCCGACGACTAAACCGGCACTCCCACCGCTCCCTTCCGGGACTGGTGAGGCGGGTGGCT
The DNA here is from genome assembly GCF_041734735.1 of Babylonia areolata. Classification (NCBI taxonomy): domain Eukaryota; kingdom Metazoa; phylum Mollusca; class Gastropoda; order Neogastropoda; family Buccinidae; genus Babylonia; species Babylonia areolata. Next base: position 19,155,273 of record NC_134902.1, on the reverse strand, counting down.
AGACACCCTTATGGAGATCCATAAAAGGGCGTCGGCTCAGGAGAGCCACCGACGGCCATCTAGCTCCACCGTGCTGTGTGCATGCCACACGCAGTTGGCCCCCGGGGTGTGTCTACCCATGTATGCAAAGTCTGGATCCGGCAGAATCTGCGGAAGAAACCTATCGGTTCAACGGAGAGGAATATATATATTATAGGCAATTTAGTAGATGTCATGTAGAACTGGCACACTTATTAAAAAAACAAAAAAACAAACGAAGATGTGAGCGTAACTAGAGATGTTGCTCTGTATATATTCTATGCGTTCAAAAGGAGGGAAGAATTCCTTCAAGCAGGATTCGAAGTTTGGGCAAATAACCCCTTTTATCCCCTTTGATTATAACGAATGTGTTAACACTTCTGGTATTATTTCATTCATTCGTTCATTGTCTTTTCTTTCATCGTTCGTTCTTTAGTTTAGCGTCTTTTCACTATCAGTGATATTAGACGTTAAAAAAAAAAGGGGGGGGGGGGGGCATGGGGGGAGGAAGGTGTTGGTGGTGGGGGTGGGGGGGGTGGGGGCGGGAAGAGGAAAACAGATAAAAGGTAAACTAGAAAACTACCGTAAAATGTATAACTAACATGCAATTACATTTAACAGTAACAATTCAATAATAATAATGATAATAATCAGAAACCATTAATACAATTCTGAAGTGCATTAAAGGAATGTTGAAATTCTTTCATGTGTGTGTGCATGTGCACCTCAAATGTTTGCAAGCCGGAGGTCTAACATTAAATTCTTTGAGGCCTTATCATTATTTCATTCTTCTTCTTCTTCTTGTGTTTCTTTTTCTTCTCAGTAATATTGTTTTATCTTCATCATATAGTACCTTTGATTTTACACAATCTATTATTACCTCCCCCCCGCAACCCCCCCCCCCCCCCCCCCACACACACACACACACACACACTTTTTTTTTTTTTTTTTTTTTTTAATTAAAACCCGGAGCATCCTGTTCGGCTGTCTCTGTTGTGAGTAGTGGGTGTGGTTTTGGGGTGTGGGTGAGTGTGGTGTGGTGTGGGGTGCTTCCGTCGGGGGAGGGGAGTGGGGGATGGAGTGTGTGTGTGTGTGGCTAGGGGTGGGAGGTGTTGGGAATGGTTTGGATGCGGGGTGAGAGAGAGGGAGACATAGACGCTTTGGCACTTTAATGTCGTGTTGGCCATGACTGAGGTCCTTATGACATGGGTTTATGCGCCAACATACTGTCTTTTTTTTTTATTTTTATAGATAACTGTGCTTTTAAGAATACTTTGCATGGGTGTATCACACACACACACACACACACACACACACACACACACACACACACACACACACACACACACACACACAGACACAGACACGCACAGACACACAGACACAGACACACACAGACACACACACACACACACACACACACACACACACACACACACACACACACACACACACACACACACACACACACACACCGTGACACAGAGAGAGAGAGAGAGAGAGAGAGGGGGGTGGATTCAAGTCTGAAAGAAAAGTTTTAGACTGGGACACTAGACACAACTCAGTCTAGAATAACAGATATATGATTTTCACGTTACAAAGTAACAACATCAGATTAAACATGTAAATAGACATAAAGATGTGTAACAAATAAAATTAAAAAAAAGAATTTCCTTTTGAAAATGTGTTAAAAGGAGAGTTACAGTATGAACCGGCTGAACGATCGAAGAATTGTATGGACTACTCTAATCCACCTCCCACTAAATAAATGAATGAAGAAATAAATAAATAAATAGATAAACGAATAAATAAACAAATAATTGCTGATTAAGTAATAGATTAATAAATGAATGAATGAATAAATGCACACAAAAATCAGTCTTTCCATTGTAAACGCCACCAGCTTGTCCCTGCCTGTCAGTTTCAGTTTCAGTTTCAGCAGCTCAAGGAGGCGTCACTGCGTTCGGACAAAACCATATACGCTACACCACATCTGCCAAGCAGATGCCTGTCAATGGCTGGTGAACATGTCTGCAATATTCTACTTCGTCTTCTTATCTTGATCGTTCTTCTTCTTCTTCTTCTTCTTCTTCTTCTTCTTCTTCTCAGTTCTTCCTGTGATAACATAACAAACGAAAACCCTAAATAAAAAAATTTTAAAAAAAACGAAACAAACCGTTTCGACTAAAAACTGGGTTATTCAGTTGAAACAAAACATTAACAACAACAATGACGACGACAACCACTACTACTTAGAAAAGAAAAAAAAAAGAAAGAAAAGAAACAAGAAAGAACGAAAGAAAGAAAGAAAGGGGGCCCGGCAGGAGGGCGCCAGAGAGAGAGACAGAGGGATAGAGAGAGAGAGGGATAGAGAGAGAGAGGGGGAGAAAGAGAAGGAGAGAGAGAGAGAGGAGAGAGAGAGAGAGGAGAGAGAGAGAGAGGGGAGAAGGAGAGAGAGGGCGGGGGGGAGAGACACTGAGAGAGAGAGAGAGGGAGAGACAGACAGAGACAGACAGACAGACAGAGAGAGAGAGAGACTGAAGAAAGAAAGACAACAACGAAAGAGATGGAATCAACGCCACAACTTAAGCACTGAGGTTCCACCATGGTACAATCACAAAGCGCGTCAAACAAACAAAAAGCCGCGGAGACGGAACCCACGGGAAGAAAACAACAACAACTATCAGTTAAAAATCACACAGATATCATCTCTGCACTCCGTCCGACCGTGACTCACCCAAACAGGATGGTGTGGAGAGAGAATCTTTTTTTTTTTTTTTTCTTTTTTTTTCCAATGCTGAACACCGTTCGCCCAAGTCCTAAGGTCCGGGTTAGGACAGTAAAAGAAAAACAACAACAACAACAGCAACAAACAACAGCCGGACATGTAAGTAACCAATCATTTCGTTTGGGGGGAAAAGCAAACCCGAAAGCCTCTTGCTTGTTTTATCATAGACATCCGGAATCAGTCAGAATTGATTCTTAGTTAGGTGACACGCACTTGATTGAGTCACACGTACTACGAGTTACACTCATGCGAAAGTATACACTGACACAGTCACATACACACAGATACATACATCCATACATACACAGCCTTTCCAGCGTGCCGTGCGAGTACGTACACGTCCTCACACACACACACACACACACACACACACACACACACACACTCACACGCACGCACACACAGTTCTCCAGTGCGCGCGTGGCCACACACACACACACACACACACACACACACACACACACACACACACACACACACTGACCTTCTCCAGTGCGCGCGTCGCTACACTTTCACACACACACACACACACACACACACACACACACACACACACACACAGGTACACCTACACACACAATGGGACTGATGAGATACGGATCCGGTCAGTCGGGGAACCCCCACAACATCACGACCATGTCTTTCGCGTCGGTGGCATCCTTCACGACAACTCCTCTCAACCGACCATAACCATCCGCTTTCTCACACAGCTGACCATATTGTATTGTATTGTATTGTATTGTCAATACACAAATATGTAAGCATGCACTCAAGGCCTGACTAAGCGCGTTGGGTTATGCTGCTGGTCAGGCATCTGCTCAACAGATGTGGTGTAGCGTGTATGGATTTGTCCGAACGCAGTGACGCCTCCTTGAGAAAGTGAAACTGAAACTGAAACTGTATTGTCAGTTTCTGTTTCTGTTTCTCAAGGAGGCACCACTGCCACGGTTCGGACAAATCCATAATAAACGCTACACCGGACATCTGCCACTGAAGCAGATGCCTGCTTGACCAGCAGCATAACCCAACCGCGCGCTTAGTCAGGCCTTGAGTGCATGGCATAATTTATATTTGTGTACCTATCCAAGTGGATTTCTACGACAAAATTTGGCCAGAGGACAACACTCTCAACTGATCGTTGCCATGGGTTCTTTTTCAGTGCGCCAAGTGCGTGCTGCGCATGTCAGAACTCGGTTTATCATCGTTTCATCCGAACGACTAGACGCTCAGTCGACTGATAACTAGTTTTCCAGTCAAACTCGGGAACTGAGAAAAGGAGAGAGGGGGATTCGAACGGCGGACTCTGTATTGGCAGACGAGCGTCTTAACCATTCTGCCACCTTCCTCCTCGGTGTTATGTTGTATTGTATTGTATTGTATTGTATTGCGTTGCGCGTTGCGTTGCCGTACTGCGTTCATTGCAGTGTACAGGCGTTATATTGCGGCGTTCAGTCGTCGATCGGATTGTCTCGGTCACCGGAGTCGTATAGTGTATTGTATCAGTAATATTTTTGTATCGACGGTCGCATCGTCAGTTTCTGTGTATAGTTGCTTTGTATCGCATCTTGTCGTGTCGTCAGTCAGTGTTGTGTGGTGTCATGTCGTGTGTCCGTGATGGGAGACTGAGGGCGCCGCCAAAGTGTAGCGTCACCTATTTCTGATATACATATATATATATATATATCTGTGTGTGTGTGTGTGTGTGTGTGTGTGTTTATTCATTTATTTGTTTGTTTGTTCATTTTTTATCTGCTCAGTGGAAGTAATTTTTTTTTCCAGTTTTACAGATCAAAATGATTTCTTTTTCAAAAGAATTCTACGTTGCCAGGGCCGACAACCCCTTTGTTGCCTGGCACCGGTAGAGGGGTTTTTCACCACCGCGTTTGTTGCTCGATCAATACAATACAATACAATACAATACAATACAATACAATGCAATGCAATACACTGATACAATACGACATAATACAATGCAATACAACGTAATACAATACAATCAGTACAATGAAACGCAATGCAATGCAATGCAATAGAATACAATACCGTGGCAATACAATACAATACAATACAAAACATCTTTATTCATCCATTTTGAAATCTGACTGAGGCTTTAGTTCATGTGGCTGCACTGAGATGGCCCGGAAATCAGTTTCGCCGGCCCATCAGTAGCTTACTGTCCAAACGGACTAGCACAACTCATCAATACAATACAATGCAATGCAATGCAATACACTGATACAATACGACATAATACAATGCAATACAACGTAATACAATACAATCAGTACAACAATGAAACGCAATGCAATGCAATACAATACAGTACAGTACCGTGGCAATACAATACAATACAATACAAAACATTTTTATTCATCCATTTTGAAATCTGACTGAGGCTTTAGTTCATGTGGCTGCACTGAGATGGCCCGGAAATCAGTTTCGCCGGCCCATCAGTAGCTTACTGTCCAAACGGACTAGCACAACTCATCAATGTTTCGTTGAAGGGGGCTTGGGGGGTGGGAGGAGTAGTAAAAAAAAAAAAATCACGGTCCGTATGATTCACTTATTCAGTGTAGTTATTGGACTCTCGAACACTGACTCGCTTAACTCACTCAGTACGGCCAGTCCTCTCTTCTCCTCTACACAGACCCCTCGGATGTCCAGTGGGTGTCCGTCTGAATGACCCAACCTTTAGCTTCCGTCGTCAGAATTGTGGTATTCTTTGTCAACATTCACCTCTTCAGTATAAGAGCTTTCCGCTTGCAATATTTTGATGATGGTAATTGGGGTGAAACGCTGTTAACGTCGTCTCTTTCGCCGTTCGTATGGAAAGAGTTAATTTGTCTAATCGTGCGCTTTACCGTGACCACTACGCAACGGCCGGCTCAATCCGGCTTCGTCATGGTAAACTTGACGCCCCCACTCAAATAAGAATACAATTAAATAAAATGAAACCAAAAAAAAAAAAAAAAAAGAAAGAAAGAAAACACAATAAGATCGATAATATCAGTTGCCTCAAGGTGTAATTTAAGTGCCCAGCCAGATTTTTTTTTTTTTTTTTTTTTTTGTTGTTGTTGTTGTTGTTTTTAGTTGTTGTTGTTGGGGGGTGGGGTTTTTTTTTGTTTTTTTTGGGGGGTGGGGGTGGGGGGCTGGGGGGGGGGTTCTAATAAGGTCAGTCTTTTTTTTTTCTTGTCTTTTTTTTTACCGTGGAGTGGGGTGAGGCTGGGAGACAAAAAGGCGTGATCTGTAAGACCGCATTGAAACAAAAACATTCCAATAGCCTACCCCCCCTCCTTTTTTCTTTTCCCCACAGGAGACATTTTGTCACTTTTTCTTTTAAAGTTCGGTTGTGTGTGTGTGTGTGTGTGTGTGTGTGTGTGTGTGTGTGTGTGTGTGTGTGTGTGTGTGTGTGTGTGTGTGTGTGTGTGTGTGTGTGTGTGTGTGTGTGTGTGTGTGTTGAAGGGGAGACATGAGTGACATACCCAAAACGATGATCACACTCACACTGCCCTGAGGGGTAAATACATTGCATTTCATATCTCACTTCAGTATCTCAGTCAAGTTGAAAACAAGTGTGTGTGTGTGTGTGTGTGTGTGTGTGTGTGTGTGTGTGTGTGTGTGTGTGTGTGAGCGCATGCGTGCGTGCCGCGAATATGTGTGTGTGTGTGTGTCAGTGTGTGTGTGCGTACCGTGTGCGGCAGTGTGTGTGTGTGTGTGTGTGTGTGTGTGTGCGTGTGTGAGTGCGTGTGTGTGTGTGTGAGTGTGTATGTGTGTGTGTATGTGTGCGCGCGCGTGCTGTGTGACTTTAGGTGGGGACAAGGATACTGAGGCAGTTTAGCGTGGAGGACACAAGAGAAATGGGGTGAATTTTCGGCGGCCGGAGACTGAGGAGGAGAAGGAGGAAGAGGAGGAGTCCTTTCAAGTGAAGTGATTCAGCATTAATTTGTTTTGGTTTCTTTCTTTCTCCTTCTTTTTCTTCAGTTCTTCTTCTATGGCCGTATTGTATGGAGCCTCACTCACAACCCCCCACCCTCCAAAACACACACCCATTAGTCGCCCTGACCCACTCACCGTGTTAAAAAGAATCGCCGAAGGCTAGTAACACAACACATATATATACATACATGTACGAGTATAAAAAAGGCCGAGGTAAGGTTGCAATCTGCACCAGCGGTAAACTCTTTGCTGACTGAAGTGTGCGCCAGCGTGCATTCAGTCACAAAAACATATAAATAAACCGAACAACAATAACGACAACAACAACACACAACAAAACTGAACCGCCCAGGTTTTCCCGCTGTCAGTAGTGGTGCAGACAGACTGAGGTTTTACGGTTCGTCAGTTGAGGTAAGAAACTTCAAGAAATTTGGTATTGCCTGTGAGTGCCTTGACAACGTCGTGCAATGAATGAGTCGCCTTCGGCTTGTTAGGCTTAGGAAAGTGGGGGTTTTAAACCTCTCAGAATCTGCGTATCTATAATTCTTCTCTTTTTTTTTTTGTATTGTATTATATTGTATTGCATTGCATTGCATTGTTTTGTATTGCATTGCATTGTATTGCTGGTATCGCACTGTATTGTACTGATTGTTTTGTATTGTATTGCATTGTATTGTATTATATTGTATTGTCTTGTATTGCATTGTATTAACTTCTTTGGTATTGTATTGTGCTGAGCTGTGCCGTGCTGTACTGTAATATATTGCACTGAGACACATATTGCGTGGTCACGTATAGTGTGGCTGTGTAAAGGGGGCGGGGGCGGGGGGCGTGGGGGGTGGGGAGGGGGTGGAGGTCGCTGGAGTTGGATGTCGTGGTCCGGGCACAATCACCACGGACTGACTGACAGTAATCATAATAATAATAATAATAATAATGGACATTTGTTGAGCGCTTTCCTCCCTTAAAGAGAGCTCAAAACGCTTTACAATAAACATCAAACACACACACACGCGCGCGCGCGCGTGCAATAACTCACAAAAGAAAGAAGAAGAAGAAGAAAAATAATGATTTCCGTAGCGCACAATAATATAAAACAGATTCAGAGACTACGCGTATTACATAATTACACACACACACACACACACACACACACACACACACACAGAGAGAACTAAACTAGAATTCTACTTATCCGCGGGGGGAGGGGGTGGTCGGGGTTGGGGGGTGGAGTGGGGGGGTTATGGGTGGACTGAAGTGGGTACTGGAACTGGGTGTAACGAGGGTATGAGGGGTGGGGAGGGAGGGGGGGGGAGGTCGGGAAGGGGAAAGTCAATCATGTACAATGGAAAACTTCAGAAGAAGATGAAGGAAAACACACACACACACACACACACACACACACACACACACACACACACACACACACACACACACACACACCAAACAAACAAACGAAAACCCAACAACTGCAGAATGCCATGAAAATTATCCAGGTAAGATGCGGCCGACGGCTATCTTTCTGGCAATGATGGTGGTGATGGTGACGATGGTTCTGCTGGTGCCAGAAACAGAGGCGGGAGGGAAGAAGAGATGGCTGTGGAAGTGGTTACGGAACCGAGGACCGGCCAAGAAAGTCAAACCCCAGGTAGGCTACAGTTATACCTGTTGAATCACACCTTTCCTGTTGCTTTATTGGATTCATTATAACCCCAGGTAGACTACAGTTATGGCTGTTGAATCACACCTTTCTTGTTGCTTTATTGGATTCATTATAACCCCAGGTAGGCTACAATCATACCTGTTGAATCATACCTTTTTTGTTGCTTTATTTTATTCCTTATGGCCCAGGTAGGCTACAGTTATACCTGTTGAATCATACCTTTCTTGTTGCTTTATTGGATTCCTTACATACCCAGGTAGGCTACAATTATACCTGTTGAATCATACCTTTCTTGTTGCTTTATTGGATTCCTTATAACCCCGGGTAGGTACAATTATGGCTGTTGAATTATACCTTTCAGTTCTTGTTGCTTTACTGGATTCCTTATAACCACAGGTAGGCTACAATCATACCTATTGAATTGTACTTTTCTTGTCGCTTTATTGGATTCCTTATGACCCCAGGTAGGCTACAATTATACCTGTTGAATCATACCTTTCAGTTCTTGTTGCTTTATTGGATTCCTTATAACCCCAGGAAGGCTACAATCATACCTGTTGAATTATACCTTTCTTGTTGCTTTACTGGATTCCTTAGAACCCAGGTAGGCTACAGTTATGGCTGTTGTCATACCTTTCTTGTTGCTTTATTGGATTCCTTATAACCCCAGGTGGGCTACAATCATACCTGTTGAATTATACCTTTCTTGTTGCTTTACTGGATTCCTTATGACCCCAGGTAGGCTACAGATATGGCTGTTGAATCATACCTTTCTTGTTGCTTTATTAGATTCCTTATAACCCCAGGTAGGCTACAGTTATGGCTGTTGAATCATACCTTTCTTGTTGCTTTATTGGATTCCTTACATACCCAGGTAGGCTACAATTATACCTATTGAATCATACCTTTCTTGTTGCTTTATTGGATTCCTTATAACCCCGGGTAGGTACAATTATGGCTGTTGAATCATACCTTTCTTGTTGCTTTATTGGATTCCTTACATACCCAGGTAGGCTACAATTATACCTGTTGAATTATACCTTTCTTGTTGCTTTATTGGATTCCTTATAACCCCGGGTAGCTACAATTATGACTGTTGAATTATACCTTTCAGTTCTTGTTGGTTTACTGGATTCCTTATAACCACAGGTAGGCTACAATCATACCTATTGAATTGTACTTTTCTTGTTGCTTTATTGGATTCCTTATAACCCCAGGAAGGCTACAATCATACCTGTTGAATTATACCTTTCTTGTTGCTTTACTGGATTCCTTAGAACCCAGGTAGGCTACAGTTATGGCTGTTGTCATACCTTTCTTGTTGCTTTATTGGATTCCTTATAACCCCAGGTGGGCTACAATCATACCTGTTGAATTATACCTTTCTTGTTGCTTTACTGGATTCCTTATGACCCCAGGTAGGCTACAGATATGGCTGTTGAATCATACCTTTCTTGTTGCTTTATTGGATTCCTTATAACTCCAGGTGGGTTACAATCATACCTGTTGAATTATACCTTTCTTGTTGCTTTACTGGATTCCTTATGACCCCAGGTAGGCTACAGATATGGCTGTTGAATCATACCTTTCTTGTTGCTTTATTGGATTCCTTATAACTCCAGGTGGGCTACAATCATACCTGTTGAATTATACATTTCTTGTTGCTTTACTGGATTCCTTACTTCCACAGGTAGGCGACAATTATACCTATTGAATTATACCTTTCTTGTTGCATTATTGGATTCCTTATAACCCTAGGTAAAATACAATTATACCTGTTGAATCATACCTTTCTTGTTGCTTTATTTGATTCCTTACATCCCCAGGTAGGCTACAGTTATGGCTGTTGAATCATACCTTTTAGTTCCTGTTGCTTCACTGCATTCCTTATGACCCTAAGTAGGCTACAATTATACCTGTTGAATTATACAATTCAGTTCTTGTTGCTTTATTGGATTCCTTATGACCCCCTGGTAGGCTACAATCATACCTGTTGAATCATACCTTTCTTGTTGTTTTATTGGATTCCTTTTGATTTTTATGTCACGAGTTTTAGTTTGCTAGCTCTCTCTCTCTCTCTCTCTCTCTGTGTAGTTTTTGTTTGTGGTGGCCGTGATGATCTTTTGATGTAGTGTACATTTGTTTTTGTTCTTATATTTTGGGGCGGGAGAGTCATTATTATGTATTGTACCTTGTTAGTTCATGTAAAGTGCAATTAAAGTATCTAGACTTGATCATGGAAATAACTGAAATGTAAGAACGAACAAACGAATGAATGAATGAATGAACGAATGAATGGCTGAATGAATAGAGTGAATGAAATCGGAAGGAATGAGTAAATGAAGCCACCATTTCTCAAATCCTTCACATACCTTTTTCTTTCTCTTTTTGATTATTAATTAATTAATGACAGCAAAGTGAGTGAATATATCACATTTCACTACACTGAATGCACCTACACCCTTCACTAAAACCGTACATCGTACAAACCTAACATGCATGTTTTGTTGTTGTTGTTGTTGTTACAATTCGCCTTCTTCTAAATCATTCAATTGATGTTTCCATAAACCAATATCAATATCAGTAGCTCAAGGACGCGTCAATGCATTCGGACAAATCCATATACGCTGCACCACATCTCCATATACGCTGCACTACATCTGCTAAGCAGATTCCTGACCAGCAGCGTAACCCAGCGCGCTTAGTCAAGCCTTTTATATAAACAACAACAACAACAGCTACTATTACTACTACTATTGCTGCTACTGTGCTACTTTTTTTTCTTTTTTCTTTCTTTTTTTTTCAAATCCGTAACTTGGTATATTCAATTAAACAGAATCTGGTTAGAGTAAATGAATGTCAAAACTGCTGCCAACAGCGGGGTACGCTACATATTTTTGGTTTTGGTTTTTCCAGGTAAACAAAGTGAAATATCAAGTGAGAAAAGGTAAGTATATTAGAGATACATCGCGCACAGCACATTACAATTATTTCCGTGTAGTCAGTCTTATCCGTCTATTAAATATATTTGCTGTTGTTGAATGGCCATTAGTGAAAACAAACATTCAAAATGTACGAACAAGGAACTAATTAGATTCAGTAGTATATGCATAAAGTGGATGGAATTACGGTTTGCTCATTATTAATTGATTACACATTTTCCACGTTTTTATTTCATTTCATTTCGTTACATTTTATTCATCTTATCTTATTCATTTTATAGATACCATTTTCTAGAAAAAGACTGAATGATCTGGGCCAGCCTGTATCACAACTATATATACCCCCACACTCCTCCATCCACCTCCCTCTCTCTCTCTGAAATCCGTTTCATTTGGATGTATATGTGTCAGTAGGGTAGCAGTATGTATCGTTCAAGTGGCTAGCTATTTCATTTTTGTTCCCACCCGAGAATTTTAGAGTGTGCGGGTTAATTGTTCGTATAGGCGAGACTGTGTATTTCATTCCTTACACTGAAATATTTCCACACTGTTACAGTTCCAATATTTTGTCACACACTTAAAATGTTGAAATATATATATCCACCATTTTACAGTTAATAACAATCTCTAGTCACACATCATTTTGAAATAATTCAAATCCACCCTGTTACAGATACAATCTCTGTCACACATCAATTTGAAATATTGCCACCTTGTTACAGTTGAAACCACTGCCACACATTTATTTGAAATCAGTATTTCCGCCACGTCTGTCACACATCCATTTGAAATAATTATATCTACCCTGTTACAGTTGAAACCACTGTAACGCATCACACATGTATTTGAAATATTTTGCAAACATCCCCGCCCTGTTACAGTTGAAACCACTGTCACAATCTGAAATATTTCCACCCTATTACGATTGCAACGTCTGTCAGTATGATTTGAAATATTTCCACCCTAATACTTATTTGAAACCCACCCTGTTACAGTTGCAATACCTTGTCACACATTCATTCTTAATCCACCCTGTTTTACAGTTGCAATATTTTGTCACACATCTATTCGTAACCCACCCTGTTACAGTCACAGTTTCTTGTCACACATCTAAAGATTCTATTCGTTATCCACCCTATTTTACAGTTGCAATATTTTGTCACACATCTCTTCGTAATCCACCCTGTTCAGTCACATTTTCTTGTCACACATCTAAAGATTCTATTCGTAATCCACCCTATTTTACAGTTGCAATATCTTGTCACACATCTCTTCGTAATCCACCCTGTTCAGTCACATTTTCTTGTACACATCTAAAGATTATATTCGTTATCCATCCTATTTTACAGTTGCAATATCTTGTCACACATCTCTTCGTAATCCACCCTGTTCAGTCACATTTTCTTGTCACACATCTAAAGATTCTATTCGTAATCCACCCTATTTTACAGTTGCAATATCTTGTCACACATCTCTTCGTAATCCACCCTGTTCAGTCACATTTTCTTGTCACACATCTAAAGATTCTATTCGTAATCCACCCTATTTTACAGTTGCAATATCTTGTCACACATCTACTCGAAATCCACCCTGTCACAGTGGCAGCCTCTTGTCACTCATCACCCCTTATTCCAGATCTACTTTCTGTCAATTTACCATTTACCATCCAGACAACTCCGTCCGTTCTTCAAATGACATGCGCACACTGTCTATTCCAAGTAGTCGCACATGAACGTTCCTTTTCTTTTGTTGCACCATAACAGTAGAATTCGCTACCCTCACAGTCGTCATACCCTAACATCCGCATTCAAAACAGCACACAAAACACATCTTTTCAAGTTGTATCTTTCTGAGTAGAGCTTTTCCATCTGTATAATTATGCTTGCTGTGATTTGGTCGTTGGGTGTGCTCTTGGAGTTGATTTGTGTGCATTTGTGATGATTTTTGGTGTGGTTCTGTGAGGCCTGGTTCCTGGTGCATGTTTTGACCAGTGTGAATGTGACATGTTTTTATCTTGCTGTGATGTGGGCCTACGTGATGTGAGACTGTGACATTGCCTGTGATGATTTACATATCTTTATGTCACTTAGTCTGAACTTGTTTGTAAATTTTAACCAGTGTGATGTGAGTCTGAAAAATGTCACTTTTAGCAAATGTAATGTGAGACTATCTATCGGATTTATCTATTTTATTTTATTTTCTGTACAGATTTTTGTCACTTAGTCTTAAATTTGTACATCCTATTGTAAAGCGCGGCGAGCCCCATTTGAGATGGGGGTACTGAGCTATAAAAGCCTGCATATTATTATTACTATTATTATCATCATTATTATTATTACACACCCGCAGCACGTTCGGTCAAAAGCAAAACCAACAGACGAATAACGCGCAGTATTGACGGGATGGCTATGCCACCACCACCACCACCGCCACCACCCGCAGTGATGCCAGCAGTACCAGACTTCTGGCAGCAATGGCGTGACACCTGTCTGACTGCTGACCAGAAGGCCATTGCTCGCTCGGTCTCACTCTCTTCTTCACGGCAAGCTTCTGTTCGTACCTATCCACACTCCGGCATCGAGGGTATTTAAGATTTTTTTTTTATCTACCTATCTATTTATCTGTGTGTGTGTGTGTGTGTGTGTGGTTGTGCTAGCGTTCTGAGGTGCAGTAGCATCTTCACAATAATATTTTATTATGTGATATTAGCTGGTGCACGATTGTCAGTGTCCTGATGTGGGCTTTGTTTTTTGTTGTTGTTGCTGTTTGTTCTTTTTTTTAAAATAATTTTATTTCGTGTGTGTGTGTCTGTGTGAGGGTTCAACCTTCATAATAATGTGGCATGGCTGGCGTCAATGCTGTCGTTCAGTTGCTAACGTGTACCGAGATGCGTATGCATTAGGAGGGGGTAGCCTTTAGTCCTAATTGTGCGTGCGTGCGAGTTTGTGTGTTATGTTGCGGGGGGTGGTTAATGTTGGCTGATTTTGTGTTTCAATGATATGCGTCTTTTGTGTGTGTGTTTTTTTGCTTCATAAACATGAATCAGTTTTATAATCGAAGTTATTGTGTCAAGTTGCACGTTTTGACGGAAGTTTATGTTCTAAATGTTAATGTGCTTTATATATATTTATTTATGTTTGTTTTGTGAGTGATGTTGCGCGTGCTCGAGCCAATAGACAAATTTCTGCGAATTTACAGACAAAAATTCTAGCTTATCGTTGGTGACGTAAAACTTGGGTAATGACTTAAAAAATCCGCTACGACAGACATGACAATACGTCATATTCTCCTGCTGAAGCCGTACTCATGCAGTGAGTGAGACGAGACCATAAACCCGAGGACACTTATGTAGCATACATTCAGCGCAGTAAAAGAACCCACGGCAGTTATAGGGTTGTCCCTGGCAATATTCTGTAGAAATTTCCATTCTTACAGGAAAACATACACTTGCGGGAAAAAGAAGAAGAAGAAGAAGAAGAAGAAGAAAACAACAACAAAAAAAACAACAAACAAACAGAACAAAATGGATGGTGCTCTAACTCCTTGTAGCGACGTGCTCTTTCTGGGGAGAGCAGCTCGATTTTCACACACTTATTTATCTGTCACTCTTTCTGGGCAGAGCAGCTCGATTTTCACACAGAGAAATCTGTCGCGCTTTCTGGGGAGAGCAGCTCGATTTTCAAACAGAGAAATCTGTTGTGACAATAACTGTCAAAAATACACCTTTAATTAACAAATCTTTCAAAGTCAAGTTAGGTATTACGTATTTTAAGACTCCCACACTTGGACAGACTATCATGCCTTCTGGTTTCAGACCTCCGCTGGATCTGCAGTCTGTTGGACAAAGAACGTCTAGAGGATTACCACCGCGGCCAAAAGAGCCTTATCTTGTGAAGAATCTGGACACAAAATACCAGTCAAAACGTAAGGCCTTCGCCTTTATAAACCTTGGCTGATACATCACATCTGCGTCTTTTGGCCGTGAAACGTGTAGACAGCTTGAACCAGCAATAATACAGGCATATCGAAAGGGAAAAGAGCAGGTAATTTGAGCATGTTGGTAACATGAGGACCCCATGAATTATTCCAGCCACCCAACAGCATGTGTCGTACTTAGACTGATGCTAAGAGCCGGACTGAGCTTCATAGTTCATGTGTCAGAAACTTACAGTCGAATCTTTGTCGGGAAAATAGAATAGAATAGAATATGTCTTTATTACCAAGTGTACCAGGGTCACAAGGAATATGGGGGGCGGGGGGGGTGGGGGTGGGGGGTAGTACATAACAAGGTACGAACATAAATCGAAAATCATACACAGATACAGTAGAAATTAGGATATAAGTGCATATCAATATAAAAACGTGTGCATACTCACACATGCACGCACTGCACACACACACTCTCTTTCTCTCTCTCACATACACGTTTGAACAGAAGCCGCATATTCAGTACATGTGGATGGGGCTGATGACTAGATCTTCAGGTAGATGGTTGTTGAGATATACTTTAAACCCATTTTTCATTACTTTCACCTTCTCTTATGTAAAATTAAATAAATAAAATATGAAAATTTAAAAAAAAGTTACATATTGTTTTAGACTGCCTTGAAAACATTCCGTTTTATTTATCTCTTGTTTAATAAGTTACTGAACAATAAATCTTTGATACCTGAAGTATTTCGTGTTCTTTACTTGATGAATTATTTTTTCATTTGTTTGTGTCGTAGTTCCAAGTTGAGGTGCTCAAATTTGCATCAGTCCCTATCTATGTATTCCACCTACTTCTTCGTGTATAGTATACACATTTGTTTGCGTGGAAATTCCAGTCTTCTCTTCTAACAAATGGTCAAGTGGCATTGTGGTCAAACTTTAAAAAACAAAAACAAAAAAAAACCCAAACAAACAAAAAACAAACAAACAAAAAACACACACAAAAAACAACAACACGTGATCATTGAAATATTTCCAAACACTTCTATGGGCACGTTTAGTGTGTGCGTGTTGGTATGTATGTGTGTGAGTGAGAAAGAGAGACAGAGACCGAGTGAGACAGAGGTGCGTACGTTCTTGTTCGGAAGTCGGTATGCACGTTTACAATATGTGACGGATATACACTTACTGGTGTGCGTATGCCAACAGCCCTTGACAGTATGCATCAGTAATTTAGATGTGCAATACACCACTTAACTGTGTTATACGCATAAATGAACGTAATGGAGATGTTTACTATAAAAGAAATAAAAATAAAATAATAAAATAAAAAAAAAGGGGGGGGGGGGGGAAGAAGAGAGAAGTGAATATACACTGTACACGACTTTCACTTTCAAAGTCCCTGGAACATTCCCAAACTTTTTCTTCTTTTTTGGCCGCCCCATCATATGCACCATTTTAGTGGCATGACCCCACCCCCCCTCCCCATACGGCCACACCCGGTTCGTCTGTCTCGGTCCCAGCGTCAACAGTCCGCAGAGAACTATCGATCGATGTTAGGTCGCCAGGAGGCCACACACCAGAGCAGACCCTGCACTACTGCCGAGTCACTTCCGTGGTGTTCAGTGGTGCCTGCTCTCATTCAAGGTACTAAGGACACCACCTACTGAGCCCTCTACTGACGACAATAACTGCTTAGTCGCGGAGCCAGACCGAGTGAGCGTCCCTCGCATTTCCAAACCTTTCTCATCTTTTTTTAAATTTATTTATCTTATAATTTATTTTGAACTATATATATATATATATATATATATATATATACATAACACCTATTGTCATTACTACAGAGGCATACCATCTGTAACCTTTTACTGGGTCTACAATTCTATTTATACCTTTACTCCTGCGTCGTACGTCTGTCACACCCATAATCGCAAACGAAAGCAATTCAGCACTGCTCCCCTTTCTGAGCATTGTGGATCAGCAAGATCCAAACTCGCAATAGTCTGTCCAGCAGTGCACCCCTGTCTGTACGTTGTGGATATGTTAGGCCCAAACTCGCAAACGTCACAGTGCTCTATCCGAAAATCATGTTCCTTTTGTGTGTGTGTGTGTGTGTGAGGGGAGGGGGAGGGGTTTGTGTGCGTAGGGGACCCTAAAGCTATAACATGACTGAGAACTACGAACGTGCTTGAGGTTTTCTAACAAGCGAGGTAAACACACTGCACGGGTTTTTTTTGTTGTTTTGTTTTGTTTTTTGCCACGTGTTCTGTTCCCTGTATAATCGATGATGATGCTTTGATTCGAAGGCTCGTTTGTAATGCACAGACTGACTGTTTTTGTCGTTGTTGTGTCCGTTCTAGGGGCACTTATTTTTCAGGACTGAAATGGTAAGAACAAACAAAACAACCCCCCAAAAAACCTCCGATACATCCTCTATCATGGATGGCACTGCAGACACGGATGTGTACCATGGCATGTGGGCCAGTATCTTTGTAGGATAAAAACAGTAGCTTCTTGTCTCACACACGACACAGACACACGCACGCACACACACACAACACTCCCTTCAAACAAATGCTCGCAAGCAAACAAATACAATGCGCGTGTATGCACACCATCCGTCCAGGCGGCACACATGCCAGAAACACACACACACGCAGACACACTTGAGTTACAGCGGAATACAGAAACAGAGACAGTGGTGTGTATTCCATAATATTTTAATCATAACACCAGAAAAACGTGCACACACAAATTTGATGGCGCATGTTCCAATGCAAATATTACACATTTTACTAACACTTAAAAGCACAGAAGCAAATGAAATGTGAATTATAGGGAACTTTTAGCATTATACATAATGCAGATCCATAATTATATTTAAGGCCTGTTGGCATCATGAGCATGAGAATCAAATCAAATTATGGTGCTTTGAGCCTCGCCAACCACTAAGGCCATCTCAAGGCTATCGCCACGTTAGCACCAACTTCAAGTCAAGGAATGATGCCGTAATGTTTGTCATATGAAATAAATATAATTACACATAAACACACAAACATAATTATCATTCAGTGACAAAACACTGAAGAAATAGCATAATATTTGCACAGACATATTGAACATGGTTATCATGGGCGGAAAGCTAAAGACATGACATCGATAGAGTCTGTTGTGGCAAGAAAAACAGCACTTCAGCCCTTCCGAGCCTGCGCTAGCCACTTGCAATATGTTTACAGGTATGTGTTACCTCTACCATGTTCCTGTTAGGACATAGAATATTTTAGCATGATGATAACTTAACATGATGCCAAGAATAATGTAGCTGCAAATAAATGTGTTGCTAGAAATTCAAATACTGCCTGTGACTGTGTTAACTAGTTAATATCTTGTTTCATATCGATGCGACTGAAAGTTTGAGGAGAATATTCGAACCTCTTTGCTGTTGCTTGCAATGTTAGTTAGTGATGAAATTCTTCTCGTCTCACTCTGTCTCCGGACTTGTCTTGGTACTGTGTGTCGTACCAGTCAATGAATTCATCTCGGGACCTACCATGTGGAAGTTAATGGAAGAACAAAGCTTCCTTCTTTAGAACAACCGAACTTTCACACTGTCATAGGGTATAATCCGCGAATTTCCTTTCGTGTAATATGATTTTGCTACTTTCTACTTGTTCTGTGGAACACAAATGAAATGAAATGATGGTGCTTGAAATGAAATGAAATTATGGTGCTTAGAACCTCGCCGACCACTAAGGCCATCTCTGTGGAACACAAGTAGACCTCGAGGCAGTTGATGGGCCTGACAATGCCTGCCAGGTGAGGATTTTCACATTTCAGGACTCTCGTCCTGCTCTGTGTGACCAATGAGGTGATCAGAGGGCAGACACTGTCAGAGGGAGACTGGAACATGCTAGAAACCTGCATGCTACTGATGTTGTTTACCACAAAGCATGTGATAGCAATTTTATAATCCTAATACAAATCTCACAACGATTCATCTCACATTACATACCGTCAACATCTGCCATAAAACCTTGCTTGACTTGATGCGGGGTGAGGGTGAGGGGGGCGGGGGGCGCGGAAGAAAATGAAAGCTTTTTACAATGGACCAGCACACAGCCACTAATACCTAAGCAAAAATTGCAAGAGGCTTTCTGAGATGAGACATCATCATCTTCATCGAAATCAATCGCGAAGAAATTTAACATTTCGCAGGACAGCCGAAAGTCTCGTGAATGATTTCCACGATGCTCCAAAATCTACCGATGAAGAGAAAGATAAACATCGTCTGATACAAACTGCAGTAGTACTTATTTAAAAAAAAAAAAAAAAAAAAAAAAAAAAAAATCAATTCTGCAGCAGCATCAGCTCTATACAGAATCCATCATCAGCTGACATAGCTTCCAAGGACAAAAGGCTTTCCAAGGCTCTCTCCGAGTCCTGTTTTTAGTGAAAAAGATGCAGACATCAAAATCACTGTGTAGGGCCATACTGGTCCCACTGCAGTTAGGACTGGGTGATGTGCAACGTCACTGTCAGTTTGGTTCGGGGTTTCCGACTGTTTAATTCAGTAATCTCGATTTCTGATCTTCATACACAGAAGTGAAGAAGTTCGAAGCAAACGCAGCAGTAGCACAGGAGACAAATATTCCAGGATGCATTGAAGAGTCATTAATGCAATACACAGCAGACTCTGTGGAGCACAAATCAAATCATGTTGTTTATAACCCAGCCGACCACTAAGGCCATATCAGGGCTGACACCACGTTAAAACAAAAGCCATGTCAAATTAGTTGAAAACCTGGTTAAAAGACCAAAAAATAACGTCCACGCATCAGTTAAAAATCTTACATGTTAATAAAATCTCAAATCTTGTTAAAAATCCTCGCTTCTTTTTAAGGATGTCCCAGCTTTTGTCAACAAATTGCTAGATGCTTACGACAGTCAGGGCCGTCTAACAAGGCATGATGGGAGCGTACCTGAGGGTGAAATCTGGGTTAACCTTTACCGTGCTTCCGGGGTCTTCTAGGACCCGGTGACTCAATAAAACTACCATATCTTGGGAACGGATAGAGCTATGCACATGAAATTAATTTTTAGGAGTTTGTCAGCAACCCAAATACCAATGACTGAAGCACTACCAGTGACTGAAGATGACACTGAAGGTATTGAAACATCCATCAGATGGTATGTGTCATTTTTCAGAGTGAGGTTCCCTCAGATACAGATAATTCCTAAACAACACCTGTTGGAACATCACTGTGTCCCCTGGATCAGAAGATGGGGGACAGGTCTGGCACTTCTGGCAGAACAAGGAGGAGAGGAGACACATGCCACAATCAACTTGTTGAAGAGGATCAGGGGACTGAGGAACAAACAGCAACAGCTCACATTCCTCCTTACTGAGCATCTGACCCTAGTGTCACCTCTGTTACAAGGACTGATTTTTCCTCACAAAGTTGTGCACTGAGTTCTGCAGAGAATTTTCAAACAACTGTAAAAGGCCTATCTTCACACACCCCAAAGTGTACAAGACATGACTGTATTGTAAAATCAAAATAATACTATGTAAACTTGTATATTTTGTACCTCTTCGGATAAGTAAATGCCTACTGCTTGGAACTAAAGTGCAAGGCATAAACTGACAAAGCTTGTGAAAGCAGCACTTCCAGTGCAAACAAAAATATTAATGACAGCACAGTCAGTGACACAGTTTCTGATAACAGTAGTATCAGCAGCAGCAGTGAGACTGAGAATGTCACTGATGTCAGTGAGAACATCTGTAATGGCAGCATAAATGCTGCCCATGAAAGATTATGTGACAGCAGTGTCACTGATCCAAACTCACAGTTTGAGCCAGAAGTGTCTTCAACACTTCACGTGAAATCTGTAGTCAGGAGGTGTCTTCGAGAATATCTAGATGATCGTAGCCTACAGAAGAGTGCCAGTGGTAGCAGTGAGCTTGGAATAAGTGACACAGGTAAGTCTAAGAACAGGCAACTAAACTGCATTCAAACGCAACAGTGAAAGACAGGTCATCTCAGACTGACAACAAAAAACAAGTACGCCCACTTGAACAGGTGCAAAGATCACTGGAACTGACAGATATTGAAAAAAAAAAAATATATATATATGACCCTCTTCGTTCACAAAACAATGGCAGAGTCAAGTGATAAACAGACTGTGGTTTGTAAAACAGGGGGTCAGCCACTCGTGCTAAAAAAAAATCACCATACCTAGAAAACCATCAGCCACTGCCAGTACTCCAACAAGGAAAAAAAGAATGAATCAGCTGAATAGTATTCGGAAAGAAACTTCGGGTTCTTCAGAGGCTGAGTTGATAAAGCAGCAAAGCACAGAGCTGCAATTCACGAAGAAAAGGAAATGGACAGAAATATTGGAAGTTGCTGGGTGTAGGAAGGGACACATTGATTCCATGCAGGCAGTGAAACTCAGAACCACATTATCACTGAGCTGGACAAAACTGAGGATGCTAATAAAGATGCAGACTAGAAAATTGGGGATAACATTTGAAAGTGAACAAAAAGAGAGAGAAGTTCAACAGGAGCTAATGTGTGGAGAAATCCACGTCAGCCAACTTAGACTAATATTTAATGATCAGGTGACAGAGACATAGTGAAGGCAAGATATGCTGCACGTGTGGCAGACTTACCAACGTTTGTCTCCAATCTGCTGAACCAAAATGAAGAAAAGAACAAGCTGACATGGCACAATCACACCATTCCTCAAGATGAAATCTGGATAAAGATTGGAGGAGATCATGGAGGTGGCAGCTTCAAACTAGTTCTGTCTGTTGGAAATGTTGAACACCCAAATGCTAAAGAGAATTGCTTCCTGATTTGCATTGTAGAAGCCAAAGACAGCAATGAGAATATCAGAAGTTTTAGATCCATTCCGAGAGCAGATCAGGCGCACTGACTCGATGGACTGGAAAGGGTAAAAAGTGAAGCGCACAGTTGCCATCCTCGTCTCTATGTGAGGCCACAAAACAGAATTTCAGATCAGTTCTGAACACCGGACGGCAGTCCCACTTAGAACTCTGAAAAGCATAAGAAGAGACCATGCCAGGTTCAGAGAATCAGGTGGAAGGAAAGAAGATGCAAAGAATTTCAGAAATGTTGTTCTTCTCAATGTCTGGGACATGAAGGTGAATCGTGTGGCTCCACCCTACCTTCACATCCTTTTAGGAATTGTGAAAAAGCACCATGACCTTTTGGAAGATGAGTGCTATGACCTGGATAAAAGGATAACATGTGCTCTAGCTAAAGAGGAAAATCCATCATCGAAAGGCACAAGTGTGGGATTCAGCAAAGCTGTCAGGCAGGTGAAGCGCCTCTGTGACAGACAGAAAACAAAGACCCCTTCCTTGAGGCCTTGAACCTTTCAGGAAACACGCGGGACCAGTTGTAGACAGAGTAGAGCAGGTGCTGAACAAATACAACATTGTCAGACAGGCCTACTTCAGTGGTACATTTGTTGGTAATCACTGCAATAAATATTTGCAACCAATGGTATTCAGTGATATTTGTGAGAGTATAGAAAGGAGAGCGTATGAACTGACTGATGATCATGAAGTTGCCACTGCAATCAGAAGGAAATACCTCATGCTGAATCTGTCAAGAGTGTTGTGTACAAGACAGAGGAAGTCACTGACAATGACACATTGCAAATTGCTGCCATCACCAGTCATCTGCACCAAGTTCACTGAGTTGAATGCATACTGTTCTGCTGTACATAGGCGAATCTCACATCAAAGACCAGTGACAAAGACGACACTGGAGACAATGAAACATCCATCAGACGGTATATGTCATTTTTTCAGAGTGAGGTTTCCAAAGATACAGATCATTCCCAAATAACACGTGTCCTCCGGATCAGAAGATGGAGGACAGGACTGCTGCTTCTGGGAGAACAAGGAGGGGAGGAGACTCTTGCCACAATCAACTTGTCAAAGAGGATCACAGGGCTGAAGAACACATGACAGCCGCTTACATTTCTCCCGTTTTTTTTTTACACTGAAAATACACATGCTTGTGGCCTATTTGTATATATATGTTATTTGCTTGAGACATAAAATATAATTTTGTAAATATAGCTCAGTTTTTGTTGTTTTTTTTACTTTAAAATGATATGAAATATAACACTTGGAAATCATGTGTAAGACTGTGGGGTTGGGGAAGGAAGGACTGAAAAGCAGAGGAAAACAAAGCTTTAAACACGGGTCTATAGATCACATTTATACCAAGAAACGCCAACATTTGTATCTGAGCAACAGAAGACTATACCTTTTGTCCCAAAGCATTTGTTAGGAATAAATATGGCAATGATACTGACAGAGAGACAGTGGACAGTGCACTTTTTCAGCAATGTGATTTGTCAGTGGAATAAGTACAATGATCAACGTCATAAAAAATGGTTCCATTTGCAAGTACAATAATTCATGCATAATAATAATATTCCAAAAGAAACTCCAGGTTCTTCAGAGGCTGACTTGGTAAAGCAGCAAAGCACAGAGTACACACCTCACAAAAATGTTGGTGGACGAGTCAAGGGACAAAACAACACTGCGGTGCAAAACAAACGGCCAGCCTCTCGTATTCAAAAAGATATTTGTTTCCAGGAAAACTTGACTGCGGGCAACATCAACCTCTTGCAATGTTAGTTAGTGATGAAATTCTTCTCGTCTCACTCCGTCTCCGGATTTGTCTTGGTGCTGTGTGTCGTACCAGTCAATGAATTCATCTCGGGACCTACCATGTGGAAGTTAAAGGAAGAACAAAGCTTCCTTCTTTAGAACAATGAAACTCTCACACTGTTATAGGGTATAATCCGCAAATTACCTTGCGTGTGATAGTTGGTGGAGATGCGGGGTATATCACCCATCGCACAATTGAAACGCAAGACTGTGTATGTTGACGCAGAGGATGAGGATCTCAATAAATCTCTCATTGAAGAAGAAGAAAAGTTATGCACACGACTGATTCGCAGCAAAATGTTTAACCTTCACCACACAGAGTGGGTCTGTCAGACCTACAGCCGCATAAAAGTCCCCATATCTCCGGAACTATTAAAGCTACAGTTATGAAATTTCCTGACTCGTAAGTCCCTTTCCGGTGACAAAATTTGGAATTGTTACATCATAAAAGAAAGGAGTAATTAATGATGTAATTTCATTATCCTGATTCATCCCAAGGTGGGCCTTTCAGATCCACATATGAGAAAGATGAGCAAAGGCCAATACCCTTATTCGTCCAATGGTGGGCCTCTCAGACCCACATATGAAATAGAGAGGAGCTACAGCCAATACACTTATATATCCCAAGGTGGGCCTGAGAGGCCCCACTGGAAAGGAGGGGGGTGGATTATTACTTCGCAGCGCGTGTCTGGCACTGCACCGGTAGTCTGAGAAAGAACTCGCGCCCTTTTCATCAACGCATCCTGTGCAGAAAAGCTACCAGACTCTACGGCAAGGAAAAAAATCCGTTCGAAGATATTTGTTTATCATCATCATCAAACACTCTGCCAGCAGAAGCAGCAACGAAGGTAAGATCTATCGCACTGTTGCAATTTTACTTTCTTCATATGGTTTGCGTGCGTGTGTTTGTGATGCTAAATGGCATAATGCTTGGCTGAACGAAAGGGCAGCGCACAACACGCAGCACTTGCGGTGATCACTTGAAGAAAACCCACATGAAAGTTCCCCCCCTCCCTGTGTCTGTTGCGTACATTACAGATCCAAGGTGCTGTCTTCCGATTTGTGATGTTCAGCCAATGATTTGGCATGGACATTTTATGCGATTCATTGAATGCCTGTGTTTCATCATTGATTGAATAAGAAAAAAAAAAGAAAAAAAAAAAGAAAGCAGAGAGAACACTCCCTACCTTCCTGCACAAAAAAAAAAAGTAAAAAAAAAAAAAAAAAAAAAAAGTGTGTGTGTGGGGGGGGGGGGGGGGGCGGCAAATCAACATATTAATATTTATGCGTTTTGGATTGTTGCAGGAAAAATGGAGCGACCAAGTCTGTTTGAAGCTCTAAGTGCAGCCAATGGCGAGGACATAATCGGAACAGCTGGGGTTGCAACCAATGGCCAAGACGAGGGAGAATCATGTAAGCTGATTATCTTGATTTCTCAAACATAAATATGCTGCCATGTTCTCAGAGGTGTGCATGCAATAATTGACTTTTAGTACGTATATGTGATGAATAAAATAAGATGAAGAGATAAACTCTGGGGAGAGCTGGACAACAGAAGGTCTTTAGAGAAGAAACTCCCCTTGGATAAGTGTTTCGGCCCTGAACTCCTTACACTCTAAGGGGGCCGGGCTGCACCCAGGTCATGACTCTTGGGTACTAAAACTTGCTGTCTGACTATGTGTGCGTGTGTGTGTGTGTGTATGGTGTGTTTGGAGGGCCAGTATATGCTGTGGGCATGCATATCATCTTTACGCTGTGTGATTACTAAGTACACGGTATGTGTGTGTATGAGAGAGAGAGAGAGAGAGAGAGAGAGTGTGTGTGTGTGTGTGTGTGAGAATGCATATAAATGTTGAATGCTTCTTTGTTTTATTTGTAGAATGTGTGTGTGTGTTGGGGGGGGGGGGGGGGGAGCGTGCATATGTGTGTGTCTGCACATACGCACGCATGTGTGCATGTGAATGTAATATGTTATGCATATGTTTGTGTATTGATTATGTTCAACACATTGTGTTTCAGTGCGCCTGGTCAAGACAACCGCAACACCTGAGGACTATCCCAGTGGAAATGACGAAACGAGTGATGAAGAAGGTCCCCTGCCGCCTAATGACTCGGACGATTCCCCAGATGAGGAGGAAGAGGTGGAAGAAGACGACGAACCAGGCCCAAGCTCCCAAACGGCCAAAGATGGGACCAAGTGGCAAAGTAACCCACAAAAAAACAAAGCAGGCAGAACATCATCCAAAAACATATTCAGGCCACCCCCCACTCAGCTCATAGGATGTCAGCACGTTTCAGACCCCTCTGATACCTTTCGTCTTTTTCTGTCCGATAAGATCATCTCGGATGTGGTGAAGTTCACCAATCTTGAGGGAAAGAGGGTCCTGAAGGAAAAATGGATCCCCATGGATGACATAGAATGCAAAGGTCTTCTCGGCATTGTTCGAGCCTGCATGGGCCGCAACAGATTTCAGGAACTTATGACGTACCTGAGATTTGATGACAAGGCGACCAGGACTTCCAGGAGACAGAGGGATCCATTTGCCCCTTTCCGGGACGTATGGGATGACTTTATGAAGGCTCTTAGAGAGCATTACATCCCAGGCCCTCTGCTCACTATTGACGAGCAGCTGGTCCCATTCCCGGGAAGGTGTCAGTTCCTTCAGTACCTGC
Organism: Babylonia areolata; assembly: GCF_041734735.1. Taxonomy (NCBI): domain Eukaryota; kingdom Metazoa; phylum Mollusca; class Gastropoda; order Neogastropoda; family Buccinidae; genus Babylonia; species Babylonia areolata. The sequence goes on along the minus strand of NC_134902.1, from coordinate 19,128,604 downwards.
CATCAAAACCAGATCGATATGGGATAAAGATTTTCTGGGTGGCTGATGCCGAGCAGAATTTCCCTCTGCTGGGCATTCCATATCTTGGACGGCCAGCTGGTCAAGAGAGACAGGTCAATCTTGACCGCAACATTGCGATTGAACTGGCAACGCCATTCTTTCAGACTGCAAGAAATGTCACTTGTGACAGTTATTTCACGGACCTCACTCTTGCTGAGGTCCTTCTCAAGAATGGCCTGACCGTAGTTGGCACAGTTAGAGGGAACAAACGCTTCCTTCCTGATTCATTCAAGTCCGCAAAGAAAGCTCCTCTGCATCAGAGTGAGTTTGCATTCAACGGAGATGCCACTCTGGTCAAGTACCAAAGCAAAAAAAAGAAGAGTGTAGTTGTTCTCAGCACGATGCACCACGCTGGCATTGTTGAAGACATAGTGACAAACTCCAAGAAGAAGCCTGAAATGGTGCTCATCTACAACTCCACCAAGGGTGCTGTAGACACACTGGACAAGATGGCCCATGCCTATACTGTCAGGCGTAAGACACAGCGGTGGCCCATGGTCCTCTTCTGCAACCTCGTTGACCTGGCCACAATTGCTGCTCGCTGTGTTTGGAGCATGAAGTTTCCACAGGACCATCTGTCAAAGAGAGATAACCGCACATCCTTCCTTCTGAACCTCAGTAAGCATCTGATGTACGCCCAGATCAAACGTCGGATGGAAATACAATATTCAGGAAGAAAAACATGTACATTTTTATGTGTTCTTCATTGCAATTCTTGCAATACTAGGACAGAAAATGTTACAATTTTTTTAATGGAATGGTAACAGATGGAAAATTTTTTAACAGTTCCTTTTCATAGCAAAATTGATTTTGTGGGGTTATTTGTTTACATTTGGAAATGACATTAATTTACCTCATGCTATGAATAAAATATTTACATTCATCACATTTCTTGTCTTCCATGTCATATGTTTGTATGGTGTGTTGTCTGCTGGGAGGGTGGCGGTATGTGGGTGTGAGAGGCCCACCTTGGGACGAATCTTCGAGTCAGAAGCTCAATGCGGCGAAGGATAATTGTCCATTGTTCATCAGGCAGCTTTTCTGGTCAGGATTATTACCAGTGATCATTTACGGCCCGATGGACTGACCACGCAAAAAAACACCGCCAGTCAGCTTCACTAATTCTAAAGAGGTGGTCTCGGAAGTCACCCATCAGTTATTGACATTTATCTGTGCATTTTCCGACTACACCGGCACACCCGCCTTTTCTTTGCAACACTCTAGCAGACAATTCAGGGCGAACCAGCTTCTCTCTACTACTAAACAGCAGCACCATCGGCGGATTTCTTCAATCTTCAAATTGGAAGGTCAGCCGTCATTACTGACTATTAATGACCTGTAATTTTTCTGTTTTTCTTCTGCAGCCAGTGGGAAAGAAACGGCAGGTAAAAATTTGCTATGTCAGAAAGCTTCCAAAGATAATTTTGTACGATTTGCCTGCTATTTCAATAGAAGATGCATATAATATGATGAGTGACCATATCGGATTATACTTAGATCCGCACTGATACCGTTTGCTACCAAACAGAAAATGGTTCCCCATTCATTTTGCACCCAGATTAGAATGTAATCGAACCAAGAATTTTGTTGAAAATCAATTAGTATACTTTTCACAATGAAACACAACAACTTTGCTTTGGAACCACCAGTAGGCCTACGTATTAGTTTCATCACATAATTAAGAAAGAAAATTTTAATTACAACTGAAAGATAAAAATTAAAAAATGTATTGTGATTTCCGCCATGCCAGAGACAGAGAGGGAGGGAGGGAGGGAGAGAACGAAAACATTTACTGTGCAAAAATTATTATCATTATAATCGATGTAATATCATTCTGTATTATTTCAGGTAAAATGGAGAGACCAAACCCGTTTGATGCGATCATAGAAGCACATGGATGTGGAGCTGAGGCGCTGTCGTGTATGTTGTCAATTTCATTGATTTTGATATGACTGGTGTGTCAATCTCTGATCGTGAGCATGTGCGCTTGTATGTGTGTGTGTCTGCATGTGTCAGTGTGTGTGCGTGTTTAGTGTTTGTAGTGCTTGTGTGTGTGTGTGTGTGTGTGCCGTCTTGTGTGCTTCGGTGCCAGCGTGCGTGTATGTGCATGCGATTATGTATGATTATGTGTGTGTTTGTGTGTGTGCGTGCCGTCTTGTGTTTTTAGGTGCCAGCATGCATATATGTGCATGCGATTGTGTGTGTGTGTGTGCATGTGTTTGAGTGTGCGCTTGTATGCGTGTGCGTGCGTGTCTGCACTTGTGTCTGTTTGTGTGCGTGTTTAGTGTTTGTAGTGCTTGTGTGTGTGTGTGTGTGCGCCGTCTTGTGTGCTTAGGTGCCAGCGTGCGTGTATGTGCATGCGATTATGTGTGTGTGTGTGTGTGTGCGCGCCGTCTTGTGTGCTTAGGTGCCAGCGTGCATATATGTGCATGCGATTGTGTACGATTATGTGTGTGTGTGCATGTGTGTGTGTTACTTTACAACACTTGCTCATTTGCCTCTTTGGACACTTGTAAGAACATATGCAGTCGATGTCTAATTGTGTGTTTGGTGTTTATTATTATGGCCTTTCTGTTCTGTGTGTTGCAGTGCAGTTGGAAGAACATCCAAGCACTATAGAGCCAGACCTTCCTCTGAGTGGTGATGACAACACCAGTGAGGATGAGCCTGCTCCACCTTCCGATGATGACTCCCCAGATGAGTTGATGGAATTTGATGACCAAGATGATGGTGAAATGAAATTATGGTGCTTAGAGCCTCGCCGACCACTAAGGCCATCTCAAGGCTATCGCCATGTTAATAACTACTACAAGGATAGAAAAACAAACAATTAAAACGAGTCACCACTTCAAACTTTCCACTCCAAAGTTAAAAAAAAACAAAAAAACTTCCATAGTTTAAAACCTTCAAATCTGGTTTAAAATGTTCACTTCTTTTAAGAAGTCCATCACGAAACAAAGTCTTCAAAGAAACCACCATGTAATGTCTGTGCCTAACGTCATGCAGATCCGAACAGAGATGATGGTGAGGCATCAACTTCTCAAGCTGTCTTCGACTCGTTTGAGACAGCCAAGGATGGCACAAAATGGAGCCAAAATCCAATGGCTTCAAAATCAAAAACCCCTTCTAGAAATATTTTTAAAGTCCCCACAAGTCAAATTATAGGATGTCAGAATGTCAATGACCCCTCAGATGCCTTTTCTCTTTTTGTCAATTCAAAAATGATATCTGATCTGGTGAAATTCACCAACATCGAAGGCCACAGAGTCCTGGGAGGGGCATGGCTTAAAACTGATCCCGTTGAGATGGAGGGTTTCTTAGGCCTACTACTCTTTCTGGGCACTAGGAAACAAAACATGGTTTCCACTGAAGACCTGTGGGATACTGTGTATGGGAGTGCAATCGTCAGAGCCTGTATGAGTCGTAAACGATTTCAGACTCTACTCACCTATCTGCGCTTTGATGACAAAGCTACACGCAGTGTCAGAAGGCAGAAAGATGCATTTGCCCCCTTCAGGGATATTTGGGATGATTTCATGAAGAATCTTCAAGCACATTACATCCCGGGTCCACTGCTCACAACTGATGAACAGTTGGTGCCCTTTAGAGGGTGGTGCAGCTTTCTGCAGTACTTGCCATCAAAGCCAGACAGATATGGCATCAAAGTCTTCTGGGTAGCAGATGCCGAGAAAAACTACCCGCTCTATGGCATTCCCTACCTTGGTCGGCCAGCCGGTCAGGAGAGACAGGTCAATCTTGGCCGCAATGTCGCCCTGGAGCTTGCAAGGCCATTCTTCAAGCCTCTTTAAAATGTGTGAGTCTTGGGCGACCTGCACGATCGGGACTGTGTAGTCAAAAACAACATCCGGTAAAGGTTAAGATTGGTGGAGATCATGGTGGTGGGTCGTTTAAACTTATGCTTCATGTCGCAAACCTTGCCAATGCCAACTCAAAATACAACACTTTTGTCTTCAGCATAGCAGAATGCAAAGACACCCCAGAAAATTTGAGGAGGCTGTTGGATCCCTACAAAGACCAAATTGAAGAACTCCAGACCATGCAATGGAGAGGCAAGCAAACTCGCTTGTTTCTGTTTGGGGATTATGAGTTTTTAACTAAGATGTATGGATTGTCGGGTGCACAGGCAATTCACCCATGCCTGTACTGTACATCATCCAAGACACAGATCCAAACACCTCTTGCTGGGTATTCACTGCTGTCTAGGCTGTAAGCAGAAGCACACACTTAGCCGACAGCGAGATCCCCCTGACAGGCCTGATAGTGCCAGACACTGATAAGTAGGTCAGCTGCTGTGCCTGCTAACCCGTCACTGACCCTTCTTTGTCTTCTATTAAAGCGTGGCAATTTGCACGCCTCTTTTGAGCGGGCTGGTAAGCATACTCCTACTTCTGTGGCATTAATGTTTGCATTGTTGGAAAGAGCGGACACTTCTCTTTTTGTTGGTGGTAGTACTTTCCTTGGCTCGAAAATATTTTTTAAGATAGCAGTATTTACTTGACAGAACTGTGTTGACAATTGTGACTGGCGGTGGTGTGGTTTTTTTCTTTTTCATAGCAGAAGTACCGTGAGTTTGGTTTTCCTTCACATTCTGTTCTCTCACATTTCTTTCTTCCATTCTGTTTTCTCCTCTGTCTTTCTTTTGTGCTGTTTCCTTTCCCTCTCTTTCTCTCCTTCATCCCTTCCTTTCTTTCGTTCTGTTTCCTTCTCTCTCTTTTCTTCAATGTGCGTGAATGACTGAATCAGTGTGCCTGTGGAGTACTTGTACAAGCTGCAAAACAGTTGTGATCTTTAACACGCCACAGCTTCCTTCAGAATTTCCAGCCATCAACACAGGTTAGTGAGAGGCATGCTGATGTGTAATGCTGTGCATGGAATGTATTGTCTGTGTTGAGCGAAATATGTGAGATTAGATTCAGTGTGTTAAAAATGTGTCAAAATGCATGTTACCAAACTGGTGGTAAGCATACCTGCTTTTTTCAAACAGTTATCCTGAGAAAAATAATCGGATGTTCACATTTGAGTTTCCTATCGTTTTAAAGCTAAGACTGTGCTCTTTCAAACCATACTATTTATTAAGCGATTGCGTTGACAAGCAGTGTGTTATCAAAAGTTAACGAAGAGGTGTTGTTTTCTCCCTGTGGCCGCTGCCATCGCGCGGAACAGCACACTGGTCTTTCTCCCTCCCAACAGCTGATAACGGCTGGAGGCGCAACGTGAAAGAGAAGTCGTAGCGTTTTGTGCTCTCAGTTCTTCCAAGTTAAAGCTCCAACCCTTCCGGCGGTAGCGTGTTATTTTTAGGCGGCGCTTTTCCCTCCTGAGTTGAATGCAGGGTCAAGTTCGCTCCTCAGATGAACTAAACGTCAAGCGCTGAACACGTGTGTATGGTAAGCGTACACTAAATGAGATGACTGATGGAAAGAAAAAAAGTGTTCATTTTCCCCACTTCCTTCTTTTCTTACTTGTGGAACATTGCTTTATCTTATGTGGAAAACTGTAACATGATGGCGACAACAAAGTGTAGACTATTCAGTCAGAAGAAGCTGTGAAAGGACTCCAGAAAGCATCATGCCGAGAGAGGGGACAATTACACATTTCATCTTGGACAGAGACTTCACAAAAATGCCAACACGATTATACATACGCCAATTCAATAACTAGTGACTTTGAGCGAAACATAATGAAGAAAAAAACAGAACACTCGCCGAACACTCACTCCGAAGAAAGGTTGACAAACCATTTAACTTAGAACACAATTCTTACTCTGGGCAGTTGGAAACATATAGAGTAAGGACAAAGGCACAGTGTTCGACGTTGTCTTATGAATGTGAAAAAAGTCTCCTGGAGAAATGTTTTGAGAGGGGCGACCAGTGGGCACAGACTGTAAGAAACTGTATTAAGTCTGTTAACGATCTGCATGCAGCAGGTGCAGGGTATCACCAACAATATGGTGTTAATTTTAGAACAAAGAAAAATATGCCACAAAGCGCTTGTCTTGAACCATCAACAACGGGAATTTAAACTATCCGGCACAAAAAGGTAGACCAGCTGATGAAGAGTGAAAAGCTGCATTTCTTAGAGTGGTACAGTTTCTGGTGGAAAATGATGAACAAATCACACTGACAGGTCTCCAAGAGAAAATGCGACAGTTTCTTAAGAAACCTGGACAGAAAAAAGAACCTTACACTAAAAGAAACCTACGACAAAAGTTACAGGATCGTTTTTTGGGAAACCATCATTATCACATCAATTAGAGGAAAAGCAAATGTTACTTTCAAAACAACTGTTGAAAAGATTATCAAAGACTTTTCCAAAGAAACAAAGACTGATGACGAAACAGAAAAAGAAACTTCGTATCATTCAAACAGCTGCTTCACTTCTCTCAGACACCAAGGCCATGGTCACATCGAAAGAGCACAACCCACTGAGTTCTGACATTGCTAGCTTGGATAAAAACTTAGGATACCTTCAACCATCAGTCAAACTCTTTCTTGATTATCTGCTTCACAACAACAACAAAAGATTGTCAACTGAAGATCGCTTCTCTTGGTCAGACATCCAAGTAGCGAGACCAAAGGTCGTAGTATCACCATTACATTATGTCTTGTAGTTGAAGTTCATCATCTGATCGGTTCGAAATATTTAGTTGATCATTTGAGAAAACTAGGGTTCCCTTCTTCATATGCTGAAGTTAAGAGATTTGAGCAGTCTGCAGCACTGACCCAAGGCGTTGGCACTGAAGGTTTGACCCCAACCAGTTATGCGCAGTTTGTGGCACTGTGGACCACAACATCCAAACAATTGATGGGGCTGGCACCTTCCATGGCATGGGAATGATAGCTGCTGACACTCCTGACAACAGCAGTAACAGAGCCATCAAAAAGGACCAAACTGCCTCGGTTGAGAAAGTGAAAAGCACTTGGAAAATCCCAGTAAAAATAGTTCACTTTTCCAACTCTGAGCTGAAGTTAGCTGCCGTCAAAAATTTCATTGACCTCCTGTGGAAAATTTCATGGCCATTACGCTCTCCGCGACCAGGCTGGTCAAGAACTATGCAAGCAGTGTGTGATGGCCCCTTCCCAGGACGAGGCTGCTTCACCTTCCTACCCATGATTGATATGGACCCCACAGACTTGTCAGCATTGGCAAACCAGTTCCATGTGACTCCAGTCATCACCTTTGATCAACCTCTCTGTGGAAGTCCAGGATAATTGTAGCCGGTGAACCAGATGGCAGCCCACTCCACTCCATTGTCTTACGATTTCGCGGCTTTCATACAGAAATGAACTTTCTTCGTTCCATAGGATGATCACGGCAGGATCTAGTCTTCAGCAGTTGCTGGAAGTGATATTTGCACCAAATGCCATAATTCAAATGTCGACAGGAAAACTGTGGCCAGAGCTGTTCAATGACATTTATTTGTTCATCGATTTGTTTTTGTTGTTGTGGTTGATTTTATTTCACTGTTCCGTGTTTTAAGGAGAAAAAAAGGTGATGCTGAAGGAAGCCGAAACACTTCAAGTACGTTTTGGTCATGTTCTTTCTATCAATGCAGCATTATGATCAGCTATTAAGGTGTTTAATATCATACTAACTGCATAGTTCATGTTTTACCCTTTCTCTTCATTTATACAGCAAAAGGCTGCTAGGTTTGTATTCGGGAGTGTATAGTATTTTGAAAAAAAAGAGCCATAATCGTGCGCCAGAAAGGGCTGTGATCACGCGGGTAACACACGGCAACAAGGAAGTGAAGCTGCAATGTGGGGCCCACCCCATATGCTTTTGAACTGACTGCTAAACTGTTTCACAGTTTATTGAATATGGGTATATATATTTATTCTTTTAAATTCTGCAAGCATATGGCGCTAATTAAAAACAATGTATATCAGAACCTTTCCAATGAATGGTTACTCGACCAAGTTCTACTGACCGCAGTCCTGTTCTAAAAATAGAGCATGTTACATCATCAGTTTCATCAAAATTATACACACATGGCACATTTTCCCAATTAACACGCTAAATTATGATAAATTCTGCTGATTTATAACGATACCTATCCAACGATTGGTTACTTGGCCATGTTTACACTGAGCGCAGCTCTACTGTAGAAATAGAGCATTTGTGACGTCATTTCATCAAAATTATAAACAAAGTAACAGTTCAGTCAATCTCCATTTTTCACAATGTTTTTATTACAATAGGTACTATCCAAAAACAACATAAAACAAACTGTTGCAATTTGTTCCTAACTTGCCTTATTTAATTCGTTCCACAACCAGACTATTTAGAACAGCCAAACTCTCGCACTGTCATAGGGTATAATCCACAAATTTCCTTTCGTGTGATAGTTGGTGAAGATGACTCCACAATTCCATTTAGTGTAACACAACGTAACGTAGAAATACACAGGAAATCACAGAACTGCCAACCCCTTCAGGTCCTGTTGCTGCTGGCTTAGAGGAAGCTCTAAAAAAGAACAAAACATCACCACCGTGCAAGCATACCATGGCAGAAGTTCTGTTGGCAACCACTGCAATAAAAAGATACAAGAGCAGACTACAGAGAACATTTGTCAGAGCATTATCAGAAAAACATATCAGCTGAAAGACAGTCTGGATCTCCACATTTAAGTGCATGACATGGCAGAGAAATATCAAGAGATAATTTCTCTCTATGCTCAAGTGCACAAGGCCATCTCTCACACACTCCCCGTCTCTGACACTGACATCACAGAGGCAAGCCAGTACATCCCAGATTACATGGCATTTTTCAGAAAACATTTTCCTAGTGTCAGAATCACATCCAAACAGTACATGTAAGAAGCTCACTGCATGGATTTTCTACCCACATTCAAGCTGGGGTTGGGATTATTTGGAGAGCTGGGAGGGGAAGAAACGCAATCCTTCATCAACAAACTTTAGAGTCGGAGGTGTCAAAAATCCAGCTGAAAACCTCAGGATATTGATGCAAGAACATAAGACAATTGTGTCTCCATGTCTGCAGTCTGCAACAGAAACAAAAAACCACAGACAAAAGGTGTTAGAGGCTGCTGGCATCACTACACCATCCACCTCTTGTAAACAGACATCAGCACTCAGAGCACAGTTAGGAGCCAGTAAGTTTGTTTTCAGAAACCTATGTAAATGTCTCATGAATAAAGGGGTGGCAATAGCAAGTGAACATGCAGGGAGACAGCTCCAGAAAAACATTGTGTGTGGAGATAACACTGTAGACAAAAAAACTTGTAAGCTCTAGCTATGAGATCCACAGGAGGAAAAACAGGTGTCTCGTCAATGTTGGCTATATTGATCACACTGACCTTCCTCAGTTTGTGTCCTCACTACCAGATAAGTATAAAGAAGAAAATCTTCTCACATGGCATGAAGACGCCATACCATCCAATGAGATCTGGGTGGAGATTGGTGGGTACCAAGCTGGAGACAGTTTCAAGTTCATGCTGCAGGTAGCAACCACCAGAGCACCTAACTCAAAGTAGAACAAATGCCTGACCAAAACTGCTCAGCCGAGCACAAAATCCAGCTCTTTAGTTGCGGACAGTGTCTGGAGTCAAATGCCAGACATTCCCACCGCACACTGCACTGGCAAGCACAATTGCCACGTCTGCACACGTCTATATGCATGCGTGACATGCAAACATCACCAATGATGTTGCACACTCCAGAAAAAGCGCACACGTCTGTATCGACACGGCATACCCCAAAGTGATTCAAAGACATGACAACATCTCCTATCATCCAAAAACAAGGCCTGCGTTCCATACATAACATCACTTTCCCACTCACGAAATACAGTATCACACAAAACTGACAAAAACGATATTGAATCAATCAGAAGGCAGAACCAGTTGTTTGCAAAACAAAAGGTCAGCGTCTCATCCTGAAAAAAGTGGTCAAACTACAAAAACCATCTTTCTTGGCCTCCTCACCTCTACGAAAAAAGCACGCAAAAGTTGTTGAAAATGTCAGATGTGATGTGGTGGATGGGACAACTGAAGACACGATCAAACAACATAGCAGCGAATTAAAAAAGAAAACAAAAATCAAAGACACGTTTCCAGAGTCCGATATTTTTGAATATTGTTCCTTTCAGTGTGGTGTGTAAGCTGGAAAAATCTGGTACAAGGGTGCGGTCTGCAAGTATAGTTTTTACCAGATATTTCAAGCACGTGTGACGTGTGAGGGGCTTCAGTGATCTGGGCAGCGAAGACGATGAGCAGGAGCTTTCCCATCTGATGTAGATAAAGCAGTCTCCATTCAAATACCAAATTATGAGACCTATGGGTCAGTCTCTGACCAAAACAGAGCCAAATTACTGGACAACCAATCGTCTTCCCCCCCCCAAAAAAACAAAAAACCCCGAAGCCCCGAACAGGATCAACACAGACCCAAACACCACTGAGAAAGAGAGTCAAAGTCTTGAACAAAATTCAGCTGAGTGTATCTGGAAACACAGAATAAGATGCTGCCAACCAACAGGGTACAGAACTGAAGACAGCAAGTAAGGCACAGAAACAACTGGTCCTCAGCGAGGCCCAATGTGCTCCAGTGTCTGAAACAGCAGAAGAAGGTGCAGCAGCACGTTCAATACTAGGCATCAGTTTGACAAAATATAGAACGCTGAAATGTACCCACAGAAGGCTTGGGGTACATTACGCCAGTGAAAAGAAAGAAAAAGCAGAACAACTGAAAGCACAGCACGCAGGAGTAGAAGGCCAGATAAGAACTCTAGAAATCTGGAATAAGGATGCAAAGGAGATGGAGCTGGTTCCCACACCTTGTGCAGGAATAAAAAATGTCCCAGATTACGTCACCAAATTGCTGGATGATTATGACAGTCAAGGTCGACTGTCATGGCATGATAGCAGCATTCCAGAGGACAAAATTTGGATCAGAACTGGCGGTGATCATGGTGGCAGGTCATTCAAACTGATGCTGCAAGTGACAAACCAAGTCAATGCCAATTCAAAGTTCAGTACTAGCGGCTTCAACGTTGCTGAATGCAAAGGCACCCCACAGAACCTGAGAAAGCTACTGGCTCCATACAAAGACCAAATCACTAAACTCGAGACCATGAGCTGAGTGATGCCACTGGCTTGACCTTTGTCCCACCTGTGACCGAATTCCAGGCACATTGCGAGAGGCATGCTGGCGCGGGAACAAGGGCTACTTTGTTTCTCCCAAGTGCTGCCAGAGTGATGCCAATTTCATTGCCGTTTCAATTCAACGTTGTACCACATTACATATCTTTTTATGGAGATTTTATATGTGATTCGTGAAGGTGTGCATGTGCACTGTGAGTGAGAAGTGTTTGTGTTTAGTGTGTTCTTTGTGATATGGTGCGAGACAATAAATAACACAATAGAACCATCAGCTGAACACACATTCACGCTGCACTGTGAGAGATTGAACTCTTTGTGTCGGGTATGTGGGGAACATGTGAAAAGACAGCCACGACTGCTTAGCAGAGCACAAAATCCGGCTCTTTAGTTGGCCGAGCAGCGTCTAGCATCTTGGGTCAAAATTTTTTTGATGCCAGACTTTCCCACCGCACTCTGCACTGGCCGGCGCATTCGCCGCGGTATTTCTGGCCCCGCACGCCAAACCGGGACACTGCCTTCTTTGTTTCACTCGGCCCCGCAGCCCCCGCCCCACTTTTCCCACGTTTTCACAGCATCCACACATTTCCTGCAGCGATTACAGAAAGTTGAATTATTGCTATTCCTGCTTGTATTATTGGAGTGCAGTTTGATTTGATTTACACAATTTTATTATTCTATCAACATCATCGTTTCATTTTTTTTACCTTAAAAATCTTCGTCTTTCTCGTGGAATGAAGGGCACGACAGTGCCATAAGCCGACAGACACACCCCGCTCTCCATCCCCCTGCTGCTCGCACTCACCATGCTACAGTGTGTTCATTTAAACATTTGTTGTGCTGCCAAGAAAAATCGCACAACCCAAAAGGTAAGCTGATCTGCATGCAGGCATGCTAAATGTTCTGTGTGAATTTACGATGTTATTGTGATAAACGCCTGTTTTCTTAGAGAGGATTTAAACTTAACGATTTTTGTGATCATGTTTCTGCTTATCCTTCTCTTCTCTTTCTTCATTTATGTTTCAGCCGTTGCCGCAACAACCGTTATGTAAGAAAACATATTGTGTTTGGAGTCAATGGAAAGCTTATTTTGTGTTCTTTTTAGAAAACCACTTCTTTAGTCGTTATTTCGATGGCACTCTCTCAGTTGATCAATGTCCAGTGTGTAGTTATTTTGACAAAAAGAGCCATGGCCGTCCCTGAAAATCCGATTTTCATCCCCTCAAAGGGAAAAGAGACAATGACGAGGACCTGGCCACAACAGAAACCATGCAGCGGACAGGGAAACATTCATGTGTTTTTGGTTTTGGGGGATTACAAGTTCTCGACTTAACTGTATGGTTTTACAGGTGTACGGGGACTCCTGTCTGTACTGTACAGCAACAAAGTCAGTGATCCAACACGCCCCTGAAAACAACGAAGGAAACATCAGATGAAGTTCATTCGCTCAAATCGAGAGTGATTACAGGAAGTATCACCACAGACTGTTGACTAAAACACTATAATTATGATCATGAGTGTTTTCAAGTTCCAAATAGGAATAAATCCAATCATGTTGCTTATTGTCCAGCCGACGCAAAGGGGTCATTTCAGGACTGAATTACGCTCAGTTTTTAAAACCTGTGTAGAAAAAAAAAAAGAGAAAAAAGTGAAAAGCTCAATTAAAATGAAAGTAAATAAAAGCGCAGGAACCTTGCCAAAACTGCAACTATTAACTGCCTGGCAGATCAGGCTCACAGCTGTCCGCTCACTTCTTTCTGCCTGCTACTGAGTTGAGCCATGCCACTGGCTTGACCTTTGCCTCACCTGTGACCGAATTCCAGACACACTGCGAAAGGCATGCTGGCACGGTAACTAGGGCTTCTTTGTTTCTACTAAGTGCTGCCAGTGTGATGCCGATTTTAATGCAGTTTCAATTCAATGCTGTACCCAATTACATATTCTCTATCTAGTTTTTATTATGTGATTCATATTTTTTTTATCTTTAGGTTCACAGTTATGTCACATCATCACAAAGAAATGAAATGAAATGAAATTATGGTGCTTAGAGCCTCGCCGACCACTAAGGCCATCAAGGCTATCGCCGCGTTAATAACTACTAAAAGGATAAAAAACCAAACAATTAAAATGAGTCACCACTTCAAACTTTCCACTCCAAAGTTTAAAAAAACTTCCATAGTTTAACCTTCAAATGCACATCATATATAACTTGTAAAAATGTAGAAACTGGAACTGTAACAGCTGAATTTTGCTTCGAACACAAAGGCCACTGTTTGAAACTGGCACATTGAAACATTTCTAGTGATCTACATGATTTTAACATACGTAAACTTACACAGGGTCTGATGCTAAAACAATTCTCAATGAAATTAGTGCTGACATAAAACATATTGACAGACATGATGGTCACCAGAAATGATATTCTTAACATTAAGAAGCAGTACAAAATATTGCAAGCAAGGCGAGATGAAGACAATGCAAGAAGCGTTTACCTGTGGGTAGAAGCTTTAAAACAATCATATGACAACCCAGTAATAATTTACAAATGGGCAGCTGATAAATATGATTCATTAGAAAATGAAGACTTTCTTTTACATATTCAGAATGATTTCCAAAGGAACATTGTGTAAAAATATGCTAAAAACATTGTCTATACTGATTCCACACATGGTACAACACAATACACATATCTATTAACAACTGTCTATTAACAACTGTTTTAGTTCTAGATGACTATCAAGGCATTTCTGTTGCACGGGCCATTTCCAATAAAGAAGATGCAAAGACTCTTAAACTTTTTCAGTGCCATAAAGAATGCCTGTGGTCAGTCTTTTGCACCACATGAGTTCATGAGTGATTTAGCCAATAATTTTTATAATGCCTGGTGTGTAGCCTTTGAATAAACCCCTGAAAAGGGATTATATTGTTCATGGCGTGTTGGCAAGGTCTGGTGAAAACTCAGAGGATTTTTTTAAGTCAAGGAAAGATCAGAAGATGTCGAAGATGAATGCATGCCTGTTTACGTTATTACAGATGGAGACTGATGAATCAAAATTTCTTACGCTTCTTTAGTCTGCTCTTAGTTTGTGGAAAATGACATTACCAACATTCCACAGATACTTCGATGATAATTATTGCAAAGAAAATAAAACAATATTAAATACTCTGGGCTGCATGAATAGTCTCTTGCAAATACAAATATGTTTGCAAAGGCTTTTCACTGGTTATTAAAGGATATATATTTTGATAAGAAACCTCCTGGTGATTTTACTAAAAATTGCCAGAGACAAAGCTATTGATCAGTTCATTAAACTAGAAAGAGGAAAAGCCACTTATCAGATACATGAAATAAGGAATGGACACAAAAAAATGCCAACAGTGTGGCAGGCATACAGAAAACTGAAGTTGAAGGTGAATGGAAGGTGCCTTCTTCTTCTGAGCCTGGTCGCTTACACTATGTGAAGAAGACAAGACTGTGACCAGAGCAGCTGCAGATTAGTAAGTGACTTCTGTCATGTTTGTGTTCATATGTATTCATGTACTTGTCCTGACTTTCTGACCAAAGTTGTAACATGCAAGCACATCCATGCAGTCCATATGATACAAACTACAAAGCAGAATGAAGTGACTCGAGACCCTGGTAATTCTGATGTTAACCACACAAACTTCTTTGAATCGGTAATATGCTATCAAAACAGGCTGGAAGAACACAGTTTTGACAGAGATCAGCATTTACAAGCTACTGAAAGTGTGGCCCTTGACATCATCAATTTTTACACAGCACTGATGTCAGTATCTACTGTGAGGTCCGTGATCGTTTCAAGGATGCACTAACAATTGATAAGGGCATGCTAAAGAGTAAGCAAGAAGGTATGGGCGTAACAAGTTTAGAGAAAAAAAGACAATTTTCCTTCAAATAAAAAGATTGAAATATAGCATCGCTTCATACAGCAAAAAGAACAGCTAACAAGAAATCCAGGCTAAAACTAAAGAAACCAGATCTCAAAGACAAACAGCATGTGGAACAAACACTGTCATCAGTACCAGTGGAAGTATGTACCTACATGTTGCCTTAGACATGATGACAACACAGGCATTTGGAATAATGTTTGATGGTGAGGGAGAAGGGAGAGAATTTCCGAGAGATCTGATGTGTCAACAAATCCAGGAGAGCCAACAGTGATTCACATTCCATTAAAAAAAAAAAAAAAAAAAAAAAAAAAAAAAGGACTGCATCTGTTGTACACATTCAAGGTTTACCAACATTTGTCTCCACAATGCTTATTCAGTAAGAGAGAAACATGCTGACAAGGTGACAAGGTTTCACACCTTTACTCACCATGAAACCAGAATTAAGATCGGAGGCGAACACGAAGGCAGCAGCTTCAAATTAAATCTTTCTGTTGATATTGTGGAGCACTAAAATGCATGTAAAATGATTTACATGTTGTATGGAAGGTGGCAAAGTACAACAAACTATGGTTTTGCCTGAGGACAGTGAGAGTCGCAAGTGAGGGAGTCAAAAGTGTTGCGCAGGTGAAGCACCTAAATCATGTTGCTTACAGCCCAGCCAACCACAATGGGGCCATTTCAGGGCAGAATACCAATCCGATTTTATTATTATTATTATTATTTGCTTACAACCACGCCAACCGCTATGGTGTCATTTCAGCGCTAAACACCGGTCCGTTTTTATTATCATTATTCTTCGCATGGGATTATTGCCACCACCTGTGATTGTGTTTTTCTGTTCACTGGTGTTCTTGTGGAGGAGATTATATGTAAAAAATGTTTCTTTTCTGTTAACTGAATGCTGTTGTGTTAAGAGTCTAATGGCTGAATCTTGGTTGATGGATGGTCTTTCACGGATTATTCCAAGGGAGATAATTCTGTGACTGTATCTGGTGTGATTCAATAAGTGTTCAAAGATATTCTTGAAGCAAGCTGCAAGTTTCTTGAATACAAGTACCAAATGAAAAAGCAACTAAAAAAAAAAAAAAAAAAAAAAAAAGGATCAAGTTTGTTATGATATAATACAAAGCACCATACTATAATTTTGAAATGAAAAATAATGTTTTATCTTTCTTTTGCAGGAAGTAAATTGTGGATTTTAACCTTTGCCTTTAACTTTTGTTTAGAAACGTATAAGTTTAGTCAACAGCAAATTGGTGATCTCATAAGACCATCTGTTTCCACATGTGATCTGTGACTAAAGTCTGGGAAAAATAACATCTGTTCTGCACATTCATTCTTCAGCTTTTCTCCACACACACAAAAAACAAAAAACAAACACGCATCTTTCCATATGCAATCATTCACTTTAGTCTAGAAAGCTAACACCTCTTCATATGTAATTTCTGGCTTTCATTGTAGAAACACATGCAACCTCATCCTTTTCCCAAGCAGCAAAAACAAACAAACAAACAACAACAAAAAAACCCTACGTGCAGTCATCTGTTCTGGGATTTTTTTCTCCCCCTCATGGAAAACGAACATCTCTCTTTTTTTCTTGGCATGCAAGTCACCTGGTTTTTCTCAGGAAAAGTGCAACGCCGCAACCACTCGCAATCTTTTCTGCATTCCAGGCATCTGAGCTTGCTTCTCAACCAGATGGCTGGTCAGCTGGTGCAGTGGTGGACAGGACGATGCCGGAGCTTTGGAACTTGTGGGCTCATCTGTCCTTCTTCTGGGTCACCACGGGGGCAGGGAGAGAACAAGTGCAAGTGGAAACACAGTGCAGATGTAGGTGTCGGTACAGGTGTGCTGACAACCAATCACAGCATACGTGGATCCTTGGTGATTCCATGTTGGATCACTGCAGGGGTGTCAGGTAGACCCAACTGAATCCGAAACCTGTGCAAAAAATCAATATAAATATACATATATATATATATATATACACATATATATATATATCAACAAACAAAACAAAAACCAAATAAAAACAACCAAACACAAACAAACAAAAGTATACAAAAGGATGTAAGCCTTACACTGATACCAGTGGCAGGTGCAGTCTCCTTCCGCAGCTCCAGAATGACTTGGGACAGGGCTTCAGGGTTAACACCGCATTCACAAAGCCTGATGCACAGTGCCAGGGTTTCAGCATCAAGACCCGTGTCCAGCAGTCTGGACATCTCAATGATGGCTGCCAACAATAAAAGATCAGCAATATAATTATGAAGAGGATTTGTCAATAGTGACACATCTTTTGACCTGAAACATTTTGAGACTGAACTAAATCCATCAGTCTGGATATCTCAATAATGGCTACCAACGATAAACGTAGAACAATATATATGAAGATGCTCATTTGTAAACAGTGACATGTCTTTGGATCTGAAACACAATTGGAAACTGAACGAAATCCAACAGTCTAAACATCTCAATAATGGCTGCCAACAATAAAAAGATGAATATATAAAGATGTTAATCTGTCAATAGCGACATTTTTTTTTTTTTTTTTTTTTTTTTTAAATATCTGACACACATTTAGAGACTGAACAATCATCCAACAGTCTAAAGATCTCAATAATGGCTGCCAACAATAAAAAGATGAACATTATATGAAGATGAAAATTTGTCAATACTGACACAATTTTTTTTTTTTTTATCTGATAAAATATGTTTAGAGACTGAACTAAACCTTAGTTGAAGGTTATTTCATAAATGAATATTTTCAAATTGTTGTGCTTTGTTAAGTCCTTTCAACCCTTGGCAGTTTACAACCTTGGCAGGATTGCCTGCCATACTGATACAGAGAAAGGAAGAAAATATACTGACACCGAATGGTTTTCCTCCAAATAGACAGCTGGAGAGTTTTGTGCTTGCATGATTTATAGAGGTGTGTCGCCTGATCTGTGCTCTCAAGATTGGCTTTCCCAATTTTTCAGCAACAAGGTGAGTGAACAAGATAGGCAGAACACGTGAAACTGTAGGCTTCTTCTTTATTAATTTTTTTTTCTCTCTTTTTAGTGGGTGCTCATGATGGTACTTCATTGACCAGAGTTTGGTTGTAGCAATGGTGCCTATCAACTGAGAAAATGGAGGACAGCACATGTTTGCTGCTTTTGTCTACCTGTCTTATCACCTTTGGCATTGCTCAAATTTTTTGTAAAGTTAGACGCACATGTGTAAGATCCACCAAGATAGCCGGCTGTGAAACTCTAGCTGTCAACTGACGTGTGGACACAGCTGGAAATACTGTAGAAGTTATATAGTTCCCTTATAGTTTGTGCAATTTTTTTTTTATGTCAAGGCATTGCCTGGGCTCAGGGCTGAAGTTGATTAAAACACAAACACACATGAAAACCCATAAATAATTTCACATTGGTAGATGCAATAACATCTGGATTTTTATGGGTTTTTTTTTGTTGTTTGTGTGTGTGTGTGTGTGTGTGTGTATGTGTGTGTGTGTGAAAAAAGTTTGACAGGGTGGTGGGTGGGTGATGGGGGTTGAGCATTACAATACAGCATTTTGTAGATCACTGCTTGACTAAAAATATTTTCCATGGGGATAGTGAGAATTTTGGAAAATAACAGCTTGCTACAATTACTTTCTGTATTTTTTGTGTTAGTGGTACTGTAAAAAAATAAAACCAATACATTAATTTGCACACTTTTTTTTCTCTTTTCTTTGTTAGCAGGGAAAAATCTTTCTTTGTAAGCTGGGGGAAATCCATGTCCGGTCAAATTCTTTTTCTTTATGATCTTAATAACTGTTTAAATTTTTTTTTTAAAGTTTTTGTTTTGCTTTTAAGTCTGATTCACTTTAGATATAAAAAGACACACACACACACACAAACACACACACAAAGAAACTTGCCGAACACCATTTTAAGCAAGATAAGTTAATACACATTTCTCTTGAAATGGAAAGAGAAAAATGATATCAAAAAAAGAAAAGAAAAAACAAACAATAACAAAAACACGATGATGCCGATCATGCTGCCCGCCATTGTCGAAGGCACCACGTGATCATGCTGTCTGCTGTGTCTCATTCTAACTTCACCAATCTGACGACTCGAGCCCGGCTGCTTACATGAATGAAGCAGATAATGATTACTGTTTATGCATGCAACCACAATCACTCACTCAAACGGGTCATTTACAACTTTGCAAATAACCATGTTCAGCAATAGCTTACTTTCAAGAGTTTCACGAGCGTTCGAGACCTTTGGTTTAGCAGCGTCCGCCATCTTGCAACGGAACTGCGGAGCACGAGATTGAGTCGCCATTGGCAGCACAGGCACAGGCGTTTTGTATTTTATAATTTATTTCTTCGGAGCTAATCTCTTAAAAGCGACTCACTAACGATTTTTTAAAAGCAAAACACAAACTAGACCTGAATAACAGTTAGACAGGTTTCGTAATAAATGTTCGAAGATGGAAAAGGCCTAATTTTGAGAATGCAAGGGAGGGGGCCCTGTTTTTCGCGCGCTTTCCTTTCGCGCAGGGCGAACCACGGAGTCGTGGGAATCTTCGCTTCGGATCGAGACCTTCACCCTTGACCCTTGACATGCGATATCTGCCTGGCTGTTGATGCCAGACGCAGAGACGAAACATACGCCTGTCAATTGCGCCAGGGCAATGAATTCCAAATGGACACTGGCGAAGCAGCCATTTGAATGTGTTATGTGCAGTGAGCTGAATAGAATCTCGGTGGTAAGGGCAGCGGGCTAACATTAGAAATGTTCCCTTTCTCCACATCAAGAGGCCGGGATGGGTGGAAGGTGACGCTGTGGTGAATGGAGATGGTGAGGTGGCAGGAACGAGGTGGCCACAGGGCTAGGCTAGCTGTCTGGAATGTGGCTCGCAGTGCCCACCACCACCACCACCTCCCACACTCCAACTGCAACTTGTTGCCAACTGTGCGAGAAAATGGCGGCACCACGCAGCAAGCCAGGCGGGCAACACTTGAGAGGCGGACAGCACTAGCTGGTTATTGTGCAGCAATTAACTTGACAAACAATATTCTGTACAGAGTGAAAAAAAAACATGATAAAACGGAAGAAGATTGCGCTTATTTCTACCGTGCAGAGCCGACAGAGAACTTTGAAACCGAACCTTGACATATCACATAATTAAAAGACAACACCGCACTCACGTTCGACAGAAGCACAGTGTGAAAGTGCGTAAGCCCATGGTAGATTTGAGCTTAGAGGATGCCATGCAGTGTGTGTGTGTGTGTGCGCGCGCGTGTGTGTGTTTGATGTGCGGGAGGTAAAAGATTGTGCGTATATTGTGTTGATCGCCACTAGACTAAAATGCCTCAGGCACACAAGAAGATATCTAGCCTATTTATTCTAATAAGTTCAAATATTATGTTGCGTGCAACATAATTTCATTATATTTATAAAGATAGATCCTACCTGAGTATCGCTACCTCATGATGTTTTCCTTCACACAGTACACACTTAAATTGCACCCATGCTCCGACATAATTTGCCCCATTTCATTGCTCTTATATCCTTGTTCGGGCTGTCATAGTCTTATAGCTTGGTTAGTGCTGTACATATCACAGCATAGTGCAGAGCTCTGTAGTCTGTTAAGAGAAGAACAGGGAGGGTAAAGTCAAATTTTTCGTCCTGAAATACAATACAAGAACACAGAACTTTTTTCTTTTTTCCCCCCAAGCACGTGTCACTGTCACCCAGGAACAAACAGCAAGAAAATTAAACTTTCTCCATGCGCCAAAGACTCAAAAGCAAAAAAAACAAAAACAAAAAAAAAACAAAAAAACAACAACGTTGCAACCATGTAGAATTAATTAATGTACTTTCTATCTAGACCGACTGCTGCTGTTCTGTTAACATAGCGTGTACAGTTAAATCATATATACATCGATCTCCTTCATCTTCTCTTTCTCTTAATTCATACCTCCCAAGTCGTGAAGTTTTCACCTTCCTTCGCTCCTCCCTCTTTCTCCAAGCCTTCTCTGCGATCCTCCTTCTCCGAGTGTCTGGCGCGAACTCTCAACCCACGCTAACTTTTTAAAGCATCCCCTCCTTCCCCCTTCGCCCCCTCTGCACCCCATGGAAAGATATTCCTACGCACCAACTATAAACTGGCACTGACTGCAACAAGTCACATACACTCGCGTGGAGGAACTATTTTCTCGGACACAGCTTTTAGTCCACACGCGTCAAGTCAGCACTTTGGAGGAGAATGTAATGAGGGAACGGAGGGGGGCACAATAAAGCGGGTCAGTGAGGGAGGGGGGTAGGGATGAGAGGTTGCGATGAGGGTGGTGGTGATGGGAGTGGTGGTGGTGGTGGCGGCATGGGAAAGATTATTCACAACCCCTCCTTCCTCCCTTCCCCCTATGTCCCGCAGCCATAAGACAATATTGGGCTTGACATATGAAACAAAATTTGTCTCAGAATGGATATCAGCAATTTTGAGTTCGTTATGTAGTGCCCTTATCGCATATATCCAACTGATGCCACCCTGTACGTACGTCCTCGTTGAGCATTTTGAGAAATCCAGCAGCATGACCGCCAAGAACTCCGAACTAGCCGTGTGTGTGTGTGTGTGTGTGTTGTTGTTGTTGTTGTTGTTGTTGTTGTTTTGCTTGTGCCATAAGATGATATCATAATTTTTATTTCATCTTTTTTCCCCCAATACATATACCCTCTTTCACAGTGCCCCCCATTCGCAAACGTGCAACCCAGATCATGCAGTGGAACGCTATTTCCACAAATTTGCCATATCTCATCCAACATTTGGCAAACAATAATTACCAAACGCTTATATTACAATCCCTAAATGTGAAGAAGAATAACTTACCCAAGCTTCCAGGTTATTATTAGCCACCTGTGCACCAGCAGGTTGATACTGTCACAAAAATTAGTGCAGCTATATATATCCAAGAAAGGACAGAGTGCAGTCTATGCTCTCCACCAGCACCTAATTCTACTCCTGATTTCCATTCATGCGCGGCACGCGTTAGATTCAGTGATCACCTTACTCTTCGTGTCGTCTCTGTGTACTTACCTAGAGGACCAAACGAACTTAATACGGAATAGTTACATAATGTTCAAGATAATGAAAAATGGTTGATAGGGGAAGATTTTAACGCCCATTCACCTTTTTGGGACAAAGATTGTGTATCAGTTACTTGTAACCGCTTTGTAGAAAATGTTGTTGATCCCTCCTTGAGCCAGCGTTACCAGAATCCCTGATATTGTCACTCACAGGGCATCTGCTGTAGATCTGTCTTTCATATCTCCTGCGTTGTATCCAGAATGTAAATAGACGACATATGAAGATACACTGTGAAGTGATCACTTGCCGATCATCATGACTTTTAATGAAACTCAAAGACCTTCAGAATTTCAAAAAGACAAAGTTCCAAGATATAACTATAAATATGCTAACTGGGAGAAATTCGAAAGTATGCTTGCTGCGCTAGCTATAACACAGAGTTCATAAACACCACGGATGTAGATACATTATATTCCTTCTTTACTGATACCATTTTACAAGCTGCCGACATATCAGTTCCAAAATACAATTTATTTAAATCAAGCAAGCATTCAGGAAATATTTGGTGGACACCAGCCTGTGAAGCAGTAGCAGAGAATCTAACTGAAAAGAAAAAGGCAAACCATCATAGCAACATGGTCATTGCACAGGCAAAAAGACAATATCGGTCTTCCTTCTGTAATAGGATCCTTTCTGATCATGAAGATACTGAAAAGGTATGGAAAAATGTAATGAAATGAAAGAAGGTATAAATTTGCCATCTTGTCCTATTAAGATAAAAGATAAAGATTTTCTGTCCAATGTAGAGAAGGCAGAAACATTTGTAGAAATGTTCTCGGAGTCTATGCGATTGGAAGGTCTCTCACTTAAAAACAGAAAACACAGAACCGAAGAAGAGAGCAAAAGTGATTATACAGATCCAAGTCCTGATAATAGTCAGTACATCAATGCTCCACTCACACTCAACGAGGTTAAAGAAGCATTAGTATCCCTCCCTAAAAAGAAAGCATCTGTCGGACTTGATGCAGTCTCAAACGAGATGCTGAGACATTTACCAAAAATTTTGTTATTTTATTGTTTGAGATTTTTCAAAAGTGCTGCATTGATGGTTTAATGCCAGCACAATGGAAACAGTCTATTGTGATTCCAGTTCATAAAAAAGGGAAATGCAAAACAGATAAGAGCAGCTACAGGCCAATTACACTAACATCACATATTGGTAAACTAATGAAAAGAATAATTTTGAGAAGGCTGATATACTATTGTCATAAAAATAAGATTATCCCAATTAACCAAGCGGGCTTTCAGAGAGGTAGATCTGCAACTGATAATTTGGTAAAACTTACAACACATGTAAAACAACAAATCGCTAGAAAGAAAAACGTTCTTGCAACTTTTTTTGATGTGAAGAAAGCCCATGATCAAGTTTGGCATGCAAAGTTACTTTTAAAACTGAAATCTGTTGGCTTTTCAGGACATCTCTATGATTATATCAAAGATTTCCTGAGTGAAAGAAGTATACAGGTACGGGTCGGGAATACGTACTCAAATCCTAAAACTCTTCACATGGGATTACCCCAAGGTTCTGTTATTGCCCCTGTTCTATTTAATATCTTGTTGAACAACTTACCCAAACACTTATCAAAAGATGTGATCCTAGTGCAGTACGCAGATGATATATGTATGTGGATGAATGTAACAATGAAACGGAATACACCCAAAACGGCTTTAATCTATATCAAGAAAATATACCAAAGAGAAATAGATAGATTAAATAGGTATCCTGCTGATAATGGTCTTACATTATTATCAGAAAAAAACCACACATTATGCTTTTTAACAATGGTGCAAACCCAGAAGAGTTACCAATATTTAAGATTGAAAATGAGACAATTCAGTATAAAGATACTGTTAAGTTTTTAGGATTGATACTTACTTCAAAACTTACTTGGAATAGACATATTGAATATATAATAACAAAAGCAAGAAAATCTTTAAACTTACTCAAAATTGTGAGTAAACAGAACTGGGGACAAGATACAACGATTTTGAAACATTTATCATCATCACTTATTCGATCCAAACTATCCTATGGACAAGAAGTCTTTTTCAATGCTCCAAAATATTTTCTAAAGAAACTTCAAAGCATAGACTGTAAAGCATATAGACTTGCCCTTGGTGTACCTTTCCATGCATCGACCCTCGGAACATACAAAGAAATAGGAGTACTACCTTTAGATGAATGCCGAAACCTCGCATGTGCAAAATATGTATTGAGAAGCTCAACAACTGAAAATTGTACATCAGAGGAAGTAAAAATTACATCTGGAAACAACTTCCCCAAAAGAGCTAAAAACATATCTTATTTAACACCCATTGGCACGTTTGTTTCAAACCTGTTCAAAAAGTCTGGAATTAATTCAGATGACGTAGATACACAGAAGACCATAAGTCCATACCCCATCTGGGAGATGAATAAAGCACATTTTGATGTTAATCATACTGACATTAAAAAGAATGAACATCCGAATATCATGGCAACGGAAGTCCAAGTACACCTTCAATATAGATACTGTGATCATTTGCAGATCTACACAGATGGCTCACTATTAGACAATGGCCAAGCAGGTTCAGCTTTCGTTATATCAGAACTGAAAACGGAAAAATCATACTATATTGGTAAAAATCGTTCAATATTCACTGCTGAACTTATTGCTGTTCTTATGGCTCTAAATCAGATTCTTGATCATCCAGTTTGCTTCTGCAAGTCTTGTTTTGCGTTGATTCCAAATCTGTATTATGTGCTTTAAACGGGAGGTACCCGTAAAGTCGACAGCTCATTGCGTCTGGAATTGCTGGGAAGGGTGGCTTTTGCGAGCACCTCTGTGTCTGGGGTCCTGTCTTGCCACTTGATGTTCAGTAGCTTCCTGAGTCATGTTGTGTGGAAGTGGTTCAGCTTCTTGGCATGTCGTTGGTACACTGTCCAAGTTTCGCAGGCGTACAGTAGTGTGGGGAGAACTACTGCTCTGTAGACCTTTAGCTTGGTCTCAAGACTAATGCCTCTTCTGTTCCAGACATTTGCATTGAGTCTACCAAAAGTTGCCCTTGCTCTTGCAATCCTGACGTTCACTTCATCGTCGATTGTCACATTTCGTGACAGTGTGCTGCCAAGGTATGTGAACCGCTCCACCGCACTGAGTCTCTGACCGTTGACTGTGATGTTGGGCTCAACGTAGGGTTTCCCTGGGGCTGGCTGATGGAGAACTTCAGTTTTCCTCGTGTCTGGTATAATATAATAGAAAGGCGGGACCTAAATCTCTCTTTCCTTCCGTCGAACACACACTAAACATACACATTGACACAAACACACACACACACACACACACGCACGCACGCACACACACACACACACACACACACACACACACACTGGGCACTGACAGGGACACACACACTGACACACACACACGCACGCGCGCGCGCACACACACACACACACACACACACACACGAACACACACACACACACACACACACACACACACACACACACACACACACACGAACACACACACACACACACACACACACACACACACACACACACGAACACACACACACACACACACACACACACACACACACACACACAGAGCACTGACAAGGACACACACACACACACACACACACATACACGCACGCACGCACACACACACACACACACATACACGCACGCACGCACACACACACACACACACACACGCACACACACGCACACACACACACACACATACACACACACACACACACACACACACACACACACACACACACACACACACAGTCTCTCAATGCCTTGTAACAATGGCTGTTGGTCAGGATTTTTTTTTCTATATACATTTTTGATCTTTTTTTGAATGTGTTGTTTTGGACACCAGTGCACATACATTGGGACGTACATACCAATGCGCACACAGCCAGTGAAGCAAACCAAGACCTAGAACTCTTCCAACAAAATAGGCTGCCGACCTAAAGAGAAGTTGTTTCCCTTGTCTGGATCAACGTGCGGTTGTAAGTAACATCAACGTGCATACACAAACCACCACGGTTGTTCGCGGCGTTAGAGTCTTGTCTGTTTCAATAGATCTTTCTCTCTGTGTCATTGTCTCTTTGTCCCTCTGATTTTTTTGTTTCTTTCTAAATCGGACATATAATAAGGAAACAAAGTACGCGTTGGAGTCTGTCTATTTCAATAGATCTGTCTCTATGTCAATCTTTGTCCCTCTGTTTTTTTTTGTTTTTTTTTTTAATCGGGCATATATATATCTAAGGAAACAATTTGTCGCAGCATGCTCTGAACACGCCCCCCCTCCCCCATCCCCTGGCCTCTATCATTACACACAGCTAGCTGTAAAGTCAATAACACCCCCCCCCATCCCCCTCCCCCCGCTCCCCCCACCCACCCACCTTCTTCTCCTCCTCCTCAAAGGTGTCAAGTACCTCCATCACTGCTAAACAAACCCACCTATAACCTGTCTCAGACCCGAGCCACACGTTCCTCCCCTACACCCCCCCCCCCCCCCCCCCCCCCCCCCTGCCGACCCCCTCCCCTTCCCCTCTCCTCCCGCACACACACACACACAGACACACACACACACACACACACACACCCTTACCCCCTCCTCATCCTCAGTGCTGGCAGGCAGTGCTAATCAGCACCACTCCTATCCCCTCTATACTACCCCCCCCCCGCCACACCACTCCTTGATGATCAGCTTGCCGTCAACAAGGGACACTTCCCCCTCCCCCGCCCCCCCTTCCCTGCCTTCACCAAG
>NC_134902.1:19094089-19096589 GCF_041734735.1 Babylonia areolata | reverse complement strand
TTTGCTGTTGGCCCAAATGTTTTGACAGTTACACGTGACTAAAAATGCCTACGTTGACCGAACTAACGCCATTGGTCAGTTCCATACCAACACACAGTTAGTGAGTAGCGGGTTACGACCATATACTAGGCTCTTCTGTCCAAGCAATGCAAGTGGGTGTGACTCAGAACTCTGTCTTAAGTTATCTTCAATTTATGTCAGTGCAGTATTATACATGCAATGTTAACCTTGGTGTATTTCAATCTGTTTACAATAATGATTGATTACAACATTTTGATTAAGCCGGTGAATATATAACATACTTTTTATATGAATGTCTTATTATGTTTTTTGCTGTTTTTTTGTTTGTTTTGTTGTGTGTGTGTGTGTGTGTGTGTGTGTGTGTGTGTGTGTGTGTGTGTGTGTG
Source organism: Babylonia areolata (assembly GCF_041734735.1). Classification (NCBI taxonomy): domain Eukaryota; kingdom Metazoa; phylum Mollusca; class Gastropoda; order Neogastropoda; family Buccinidae; genus Babylonia; species Babylonia areolata. The sequence goes on along the minus strand of NC_134902.1, from coordinate 19,096,183 downwards.
CGCGCGCGCGCGCGCGCGTGCGTGTGTGTGTGTGTGTGTGTGTGTGTGTGTGTGTGTGTGTGTGTGTGTGTGGCCTCAGTTGTATGCAGGTCATGGAGCACCAGAATGTGTTGGTCTTTTTTTTTCTCTCTTTTTTTCCCCCTTTTTTTTGTGCTTTCACACGCCTTCTTTATTGGCCAAAAAAAACCCAAAACGTTTTTTCCCTTCTGTGTTTTTTGGGTTTTTTTTTTTATAACATGTCGATTTTCGATTAATACATTGTTTCTGAATGTATTCATAATGTATTATTATGTTATTGTTTCTTTTTTTAAAAATAAGTCATCGTTATTGTTTTGAGTAATTATCTGCGTTTGTTTTACCGCACCAAATGTCATTTCTCTTAACTCTCTCCATACGAACGGCGAAAGAGACGACGTTAACAGCGTTTCACCCCAATTACCATCATCAAAATATTGCAAGCGGAATGCTCTTATACTGAAGAGGTGAATGTTGACAAAGAATACCACAATTCTGACGACGGAAGCTAAAGGTTGGGTCATTCAGACACCCACTGGACATCCGAGGGGTCTGTGTGGAGGAGGAGAGAGGACTGGCCGTACTGAGTGAGTTAATGAGATAATAAAGTTCTTCTTATTTTATCTTGTCTTATCTCAGAACTCAAAACGTTGCTTTTTTAAAATTATTATTCAAGGATGAAGATTTTTGGCTCGGCCTGTTATTCCAGTCTGTCCTTAATTAATGATTGATTCTTTTAAATCTCGTCTCAAAACTCACCTTTTCCCTCAGCAATAAGTTCAATTGTGGCAGGTCCACTGCCTTTGCGTTAGCTGTGCTTGACTGTGTGTATACTTATGTATGTGTACATAACGACATGCATGTATATGAATGTGTATAGTGTGCATGTGTTTATGTAAATTTGTGCCTGCCTATGTGCGCGTATGTGTTAGGGTTAGCTGTTAGATACACATGTATGTTAAAATGTATCATGCAGTGTGTGTGTGTGTGTGTGTGTGTGTGTGTGTGTGTGTGTGTGCGCGCGCGTGTGTGTGTGTGTGTGTGTATTCACATTTTGGTGTGTGTATGTAACATTGATGTAATGTTTTATGTTAACAAAAGCGTTTTTGTAAAGCACCTAGAGCAGATATCTGGATAGTGTGCTGTATAAGTATACATTATTATTATTATTATTGTTGTTGCCTGTAGTCTAACCGACCGCACCAATCTGTCCTTGCTAGTCTACATCAGTTACAATAGTACATATAATCAATATATATAACGGAGTGACGACCTAGCGCGTCCGCCTAGGAAGCGAGATAATCTGAGCGCGCTGGTTCGAATCACGGCTCAGCCGCCGATATTTTCCCCCCCTCCACTCAGTAGACCTTGAATGGCGGTCTGCACGCTAGTCATTCGGATGAGACGATAAACCGAGGTCCCGTGTGCAGCATGCACTTAGCGCACGTAAAAGAACCCACGGCAAAACAAAAGGGTTGTTCCTGGCAACATTTTGTAGAAGAATCCACTTCAATAGGAAAAACAAATAAAGCTGCACACAGGGAAAAAAATACAAAGTACAAAAACAAACAAACAAACAAAAAAGTGTGGCGCTGTAGTGTAGCGACGCGCTCTCCCTGGGGAGAGTAGCCCCAATTTCACACAGAGAAATCTGTTGTGACAAAAAGAGAAATACAAATACAATAATTGAATGGAAAGGGGAGAAAGACAAGGAAAAAATGATCGCGCAGAAGGACAAATATGATGAAGTACACACACACACACACACACACAGACACACACACACACACACACACACACACACACACACACACACACACACACACACACACACACACACACACACACACACACACACACACTCACACACACACACACACACACACACACACACACACACACACACACACACACACACACACACACAGGAACAGGGGAGAGAGGGTGGTGCGGGAAAGGTTTGTGATAACAATTGTGTTGGATCCAGAAAGGCCCTGAAAAGGCTCGTGCCCCTCAACCCCCCCTCCACGCCCTCCAACCCCCCCCTTGTCCCCCCCCCGCGTCCCCCCCCCCATACAC
>NC_134902.1:19081589-19084089 GCF_041734735.1 Babylonia areolata | reverse complement strand
TTTTTTTTTTGCTGTGAAGTATTGTTTTATTTTCCTTTTTTTACGATTTTGTTTTTGTAATCTGGGGAGGAGAAAATTAAGCGGAATGGCTGGCGTCCTCAGCATGGCCGATATTTGTTTGATTTGCAAAGCATCATGCTCTACCTTTCATGTTAGACTTACGGCCGCTCCCTCTCTCTGCTTTTATTTCTTTGAGGCGATCGATGGTGTGATGGCCTTGTACCTGTTCTTTTTGACATTCTTTGACTTTTCTGAGGATTTCCGATTTTCCTAGATAAAGGCCGCTCGTTGGTGTTGCGTTACCAGCAAGTCTGTCAGCTCGCTCATTTCCCTTAACACCTGCATGTCCCGGGCAGTATGACCATGTGAGTTTTTTAATCAGTTTTTTAATGTGAGTTTTTTTTAACAAACAAGAAAACGAAATAAATGGACACAGACTGACAGAGAAAGAAAGAAAGGCAGACAGGCAGACAGACAGACAGACAGAAAGAAAGAAAGAAAAAGAAAATACAAAAAAAGAAAGAAAGAACGAATAAAGAAAGCATCTTCGCACGTTGCTACACTTATTCGACATATTGATATCGTTGTACTGAGAATAAACAACAAGAGAAAACAAACAAACACACAAACAAACCAACAAAAACAAACGAACAAACAGAAAACCAAGAAGCAGAGATTAGATACCATACATTTCCAAAAGGTAATTCAATAAAAGGCGAATCGGTTGGAAAACGAGAGGAGGATAATAATTAGTGTCTTTTTTTTTTTTTGTCCTGCGTGTGTGTTTTATCTTTGTCTTGTCCCGTGGTCAGTGAATGTCTCTTTCTTTATAGCATCTCCTAAATCCAGGCTGCGTTCGTTCCACTGTATTGAATTGTATTGCGTTGTATTGGATTGTATTGCATCGCTTTGTATTGTGTTGTAGTGTATTGTATTGTATAACATTGCATTGTATTGCATTGTATCATTGTATTCTATTGTATTATTGTATTGTATTGTATTGAATTGTATTGTATAGCTTGCATTGTATTGTATTGCATTGTATCATTGTATTGTATTGTATTGCATTCTACTATTGTGTTATATCGTATTGTATTGTACTATTGTATTGTATTGTAATGTAGTGTATCGTATTATTGTATTGTATTGTATTGCATTCTACTATTGTGTTGTATCGTATTGCATTGTACTATTGTATTGTATTGTAATGTAGTGTATCGTATTATTGTATTGTATTGTATTGCATTGTATTGTATTGCGTTGTACTGTATTGCGTTGCATTATATTGTATTGTATTCAATTGCATTGTATTGTATTGCGTTGTATTGTATTGCGTTGCATTATATTGTATTGTATTCAATTGCATTGTATTGTATTGCGTTGTATTGTATTGCGTTGCATTGTATTGTATTGTGCAACTTTTGATTGCTGTGTGTGAAACTCAGGCTGCTCTTCCACAGGGGTGAGCGCGTCCCTAAAGTGTACCGTTTTCTTCTTCTATTTTCTGTCTGCAAGTGTATGTATATATATATATATATATATATATATATATATATTTTTTTTTTTTTTTTTTTTTTTTTTTTTACCACCAAAGTGGATTTTTCTACATAATTTTTTTTGCCAGTGACAACAACCTTTTTGTTGCCGCCGTGGGTTCTTTTTTAAGTGCACTAAATACATGCTACACACAGGGATCTCGGTTTATCGTCTCACTCGAATGACTAGATGTCCAGACCACCACTCAAGGTTTAGTGGAAGAGGAGACAATTCTAGCGAGTGTGGGATCCGATCCGCCACATCCTCAGATGGTTCTCTTGCTTCCTAGGCGGACGCGTTAACCACAAGGCTACTAATACACACACACACACACACACACACACACACACACACACACACACACTGTCTCTTTGTTTTAGCTATCTCTCCAAAACACCACGCTACTTTGAATCTGACATGTTCTTTGTCTGTGTCGAGGAAGTTTCAGCTTGCACGAATGTCTGTTTTTGTTGTGTGTGTGTGTGTGTGTGTGTGTGTGTGTGTGTGTGTGTGATTTTCGTCTAATGAGTTCTTGTTGTGTTGGAGGGCTTGTATTGGTTCACATTGCACGTGCATATACTTTCTCTTTTCCGCTTGTGCGCGTCTTTGAAAGCGCGCTCGCTCGCGTACACACACACACACACACACACACACACACACACACACACACACAAACACACGCACGCACGCACACACACACACACACACACACACACACACACACACACACACACACACACACACACACACACACACACACACACACACACACACACACACAGGACGCAAGGAGGAAAAAGCAACACAACAAAAACAGACATTCGTGCAAGCTGAAACTTCCTCTACACAAAGAATTGGTACACAATGTGTGTGTGTGTGTGTGTGTGTGTGTGTGTGTGTGTGTGTACGTGAGTACATGCGCGCAGGTGGTAAACTGTAAGCGCGTGCAACACGTAAATCTGGA
>NC_134902.1:19066589-19069089 GCF_041734735.1 Babylonia areolata | reverse complement strand
TTGTCCTCACCAATCCGTAGCTGATTCTTGAGAGTGCTTCTCCATCTGTTGCGGTCATCTGCAAGGCCCTCCCAGGACTCAGCGTTGATCTCACGCTGTAAGAAGGAGACACCAAATCGATACAAATCAACGGATTATATCAATACCGCACCGAGAAATCTGAATATCGCGTTTTCATTGACTCTCGAATGCCAACGTTACCAGTGGGTTAGACTGTATGACATGCAATGAATAAACATGATACTCAGTCTGGAAAATGACCCCCATACTTACTCTTTATGGAAAACTATGGAGACAATTCTTGTTAGTACATACTGTATTCAAAGTAAAGTCACTACAGACTGTTGGATTACCCACTCCCTCTTCCCCCATCCCTCACCCCTTTCCCTAATGTGTATGTATGCCTATAGTCGAAGCACCATCTGAATCTGAATATATATATATATATATATATATATATATATATCTTTCTTTCTTTCTCTCATTCCATCTTTCTCTCTTTCTCTCCCCACCTCTCTCTCTCTCTTTCTCCCTCTCTGTCTCCGCTCCGCTCTCTCTCTTGCCATCCAACGCACTTGCCAGTAGACATTAACTGATGGTCTGGACGCTAGTTACTCGGATGAGGCGATAAACCGAGATAGCGCATGCAGTTTACGCTTACAGTGATAATAACAAGTGGATTGATGGCCTAGAGGTAACGCGTCCGCCTAGGAAGCGAGAGAATCTGTGCGCGCTGGTTCGAACCACGGCACAGCCCCCGAAATTTTCTCCCCCTGCACTAGACCTTGAGTGGTGGTCTGGACGCTAGTCATTCGGATGAGACGATAAACCGAGGTCCCGTGTGCAGCATGTACTTAGCGCACGTAAAAGAACCCACGGCAACAAAAGGGTTGTTCCTGGCAAAATTCTGTAGAAAAATCCACTTCAATAGGAAAAACAAATAAAACTGCACACAGGAAAAAATACACACACACACACACACACACAAAAATGGGTGGCGCTGTAGTATGGCGACGCGCTCTCCCTGGGGAGAGCAGCCCGAATTTCACACAGAGAAATTTGTTGTGATAAAAAGAAATACAAATACAAATACATTGATAATGTACATTTATATAGCGACCATTCTCTTTAAGAGCTCAGGGCGCTTTACATGAAAAAACAAACAAACAAGTTACATAAATCATTCATGACCACTCTTTCTCAAAACCTTCCCCCCCTAACCCCCTCCCCCTCCCCGACACTCTCCCTTTCCCACTCTTCATACATCCAAAGCGAGCTGACATTGGTGATGTTGGAGAACAAGAAAGCCGAGAGTGCTTATAGATAGGTGTTTTTTTGTTTTTGTTTTTTTTGTTTTTTGTTTTTTTAAAGATGAGTTTTTAGTGGTATGATGAGGAAGGTTGTTCCAGATGTGAGGAGCAGCAAAGAAGAAAGAACGTTCACCAAATAGGTTCTTGTATTGACACGAGGAAAGTTTCAAAAAGGTAACAAGAGCGGAGATTTCTTGCCAGAGTGTAAAACATTGATAAGGTCAGAATTATTAGCGCACGTAGAAGAACCCACGGCATCAAAAGGGCTGTTAGATGTATTTTCAGGCAGAAAAAAACAACAAAACAAAACAGTACAGGACGACTTTAACTATAGCGACGTTCTCTTCCTAAGGTAGAGCAGCCCGAATTTCAATTTACGACAAAGAAGAAATCATCTTTAAATTATCATGCAACATTTTTGAAATACTACCTTTCCACTCGGCTAGATTTCTGTCCATTTTGGGGTAGTTATTGTTCGTGCAAATTTGCGTTGTGTGAAATCGGATGCTTTTGTGTTCAGATAATGCCCTAAACATCATTTCATTCACTTAATTAAAAAAAATTTTTTTAAAAAATCTGTCATGTTCTGTGTGACATTGCCACACACATTGTCGCCATATGTTGTTTGCTTTTTGACCATTTTGGGTTTTTTCCATGTTCCCCCATGTTTTTATTTTATTTCGTTTTTATTTTTATTTATTTTTTTGTTTTGTTTAATAATGAATCTTGAATCATTGAGAAATCTGTTGGTTGTGACAAAAGATTGATAGAATGCAATGCAATACAATACAATACAATACAATACAATACAATACAATACAACCCTTCATTTCTTTCCCCCACCCACCCACCCATCTCTCCCCATCTATTTTTTTCATCTGAGTTTTTATCACACTGCTGATATCTTTGGAAGAAAAAAACAATGTATACCAAAGTCTCTCTTTCCCTTTCGTTTTCGTTTCGCTTTTATATATATATATATTTAAAGATATGGAGTAGCGTATATGGATCAGTCCGCTCGCTTTGACGTCTCCTGGAATGTAAGTGAATTCCAAACTTGCAAATGAAGGAGTGTCATTACCTATCTCTTATCTCTGTCGTGTCTCTCGGAAGCATTATTTGCTTGTCTCGTCGTGGTATAAGAGTGGGTTACGATGCCAGTTATCTATTTTGAGTTTTGAGGTGCTGTG
>NC_134902.1:19054089-19059089 GCF_041734735.1 Babylonia areolata | reverse complement strand
GCAAGAGAGGAGAACACTGAACACTGAACACTTTAATGTCAATAGCTTTACAGCCCTAATGACATGGGGGTTCATAATACAAATAACAACATGCATCAATAGTAATAATATTGATGAAAACCAAAACCAAAACGAAATCAATCAATCTGTGCAACAAAGTGCAGTTCGACCATCCATTCAAAGTAATGGCATGTACAGAGAAATAAAAACAAAAACATATATAACTGTATAACATAATATTTTCCATATGAGAGTGACAACACAGATTTCACTTTTCACAATGAGCAACACCTGATACTATTTTATTATTGTTGAGTTTTTTTTCGTCGCATGTTATTCGCTTCTGCAATATATTTTGCAAGTGACTGTAGTGAAGTTTCCTGATTTAAATTAAGCACTCCAAAAATATCTTCATACTTTGCTGAATTTGTTTTAAATACAACACATTTTTCTCGAATATCGTCATAAGCTTTACAACTAAACAAAAAATGTAACTCATCCTCCCTTGAATGCCCGCACATCGGACAAGGGGAGAATAACGAGGGCTCAGTCTGAAACCACTTTTCATAAGCATTCAAACCAATCGTTCTCGTTCTAAATCTGGCGAGACTTGTTCGGTGCCACTTGTTTGTCACGACTGTGATATATTTTTCTGTTTGAAATATACTTTTAAAACTATAAAACCATCTATATTTCTCAGTGCTTTCCATTTTACCGTGCCAATTCTGTTTATATGAAGCAATTAGCCTATCTTTGAATTCTGAAACAAATCCTTCTACACATCCAACTCCCTGACACATCCACACAATCCCAAATCCATTTACAGTTAATGTCTTCTTTACAAAATACACCCAGTTTTCCTTCCCTCTCTCATGTTCATTTACTAACATTTCATACGCCTGCTTACATAATCTCGATGTGGGTAGCCTTATTAATTTTAACCAATATTTTATACATTTCACACATGATTTAATGTATAATGGGTATCTACCACTTTCTCCATATAATACAGTATTTGAAGCATGTAATGGAACATTTAAAAAACGTTTAATAGCTAATGTATGTACTTTTTCTAAATCTTTGTTATCAGAAAGTCCCCAAATTTCGGCACTGTATGTTATCATTGGTTCTATTTGAGTATCAAAAAGTTTCCAAAATATATATGAATCTATCGAGCCTAACTTACGTAAACACCTTAAGATTTCTATAACCCCCTTCTTCCCCTTTCTACAAATTTCTGCTACTGTCCTTGTCAAACTCAGCTTAGTTGTAAAAATCATACCAAGATACTTATAAGCATTAGTTACCTTCACTTCATCAGTTCCATAGTGCCATTTTTCATATCTAGATAAGTAACCACCTTTTCTAAACACAACTACATTTGTTTTCTCAAGATTAACTTTTAAAAATAATCTATCTGCTTCTTGCTTTAATATGTTCAGCTGATTTTGAAGTCCTATGGCCGTGTCAGACAAAAGAATTACATCATCTGCAAATAACATGAGAAACAGTTCAACAGCCCCAGGGATCATTTGAATCCCATGTCTTCCTTTTTTCGTTATCTCTCCTGCCAGTTCATTAATAAAGAACGAAAACATCATAGGGCTCAACAGACATCCTTGTTTTACGCCACGTGGGCACTCAAATACATCTGAATATACACCCTTCTCACGTACACACGCTAAAACTGCATCATATACACCACGCAGTGCCATATAAAGCTTACCATCAACACCAGTTTTACGTAACACATTCCATAAACTATTTCGATTCACAGAGTCGAAGGCCTTCTGAAAATCTACAAAAGCAACATACAATTTTCTATTTTTTAATAAATGTGTTTGTACAATTGCAAACAATGTGAAAATGTGGTCAATGGTGCTGTAACCTGATCGAAATCCAGCTTGCTCTTCAATAATCTTTTCTTCTCGTTCAGCCCATTTAGTTAATCTTCTATTTAAAATGTAAGTGTAAACTTTACTAATGATACTTGTAAGTGCAACTCCACGGTAATTATCTGGAATATTTGGGTCTCCCTTTTTGTGAATAGGTATGATAATCGATTTTGCCCAATCTGTTGGAAAGATTCCATCATTGAAACATCTGTTAAATAAAAGCACCAGAAAATCAACAATATCTGTATTTGCCTGCTTTAACATTTCACTCAATATTTTATCTGGGCCTGCACTTTTACCTGGTTTTAAATTGTTTATGCTATCAATCACTTCTTGCCTGCTAATTGGGTCATTAAAACAAGGTTCTTCAAAATCACCAACCTCCTCTACTACCTCATCTTCTGTTTCAGTATTAGCATTACCTACAAATACACTAGAAAAATGGTCATACCATTGCTGAGCACTAATATTATTATAAACAAATGCCTTTCTATTTACAGATCTTACTGTTGCCCAAAACAGATTTGAATCTTTGATTGATGATTTTAATTTCTGTAACCTTAGCTCCTCAAATTCACGTTTCTTTCTTCTCTTCAAATAAACATATTCCTTCCTTTCCTTTACAAATGTTTCTTTACGTACTCTTTTATTCTCTTCAGTTTTACATCTCTGGAAACTTTTAAGAAGGCCTCTGACCAGTCTTTTCTTCCTCTTACACTCATCATCAAACCAATCATTACATTTCTTCTGTCCTCTACCAACTGTTCGAATCATACATGCAGCTGCTCCATACAATGCACATGAAAACAATTTGACACAGGCATTAACATCAACATTTAACATGTTATAAGCATTCTGTAAACACTCCTTAAACTGGCAACTGTCCAACTCATCCTTATATACATGCACATTTTCCTCAGACCACACTATCCTTTCTTCTCCTTTTTGAATTGAGTCAGATTCTTTTTCAGTACTTAATCTATTTATGTAGGACAATTCGACTGGCAGATGCCATGAAAATAAACTATCACCAATACATAAATTACAACTATCTAATAAGCAGTCAGAAACAAGAAAATAATCAATGACACTACATCCTTGGGTAGAAACAAAAGTAAAATCGCCATCTCGATCCCCATTACAATAACCATTCAAAATTACAAGTTCAAACAAAAAGCAAAAGTCCAACAGGGATTTCCCAAAATTATTTGTAGTAACATCCTTTGAACAACGTGAATCTCCCTTCACATTTTCCCAATCCAGATCAAAAACATTGATACCCATATCTTCACTTTTGGTCTGCTCACAACCTGTACGTGCATTCAAATCACCACAAACAATAACATACACATCCTTATCTTGCACAACCTGCAGCAAACATTCTTCCAAAATCAATACTCCATCGTTTAATTCTGTTTCGTTGTATAGTGGACCTCCTTCGGGTACTATGTAAGCTGCAACAAAAAGAACATCTTTATCAACATTAAAAACTCTTCTATCAACGTTAATCGCTACAGTGTTCGCACAGTTTAAAGAAATTTCTTTCACAAATTGTTTCAAAGTATTTTTTATTAACACTAAAACTCCTCCCGATTTTCTCCCTTGTCGTGACATTTTCTTTGCAGGAGCAAAAAACTTTAGATACTCTGGAAAAATATTACCGTAATCAAAGGACGAATCTAGAAATGTTTCAGTTAAACAAACAAAATGAAAAGTATTGACATAATTTATAAATGAAACATCAGACAATTTTGTATAAAGATTCTCCACATTATAATTTAAAAACTTCCAATATTTAGGATGGTCGAGCCTGGCCTATTTGTTTCTGGCCCGCAAGTGTCTATCACTGCCACTGCCACTGCCAGGTGACTTGCCGGACTGGTTGCCCCAATGAGCGCCAAGCTCAGTCTGTCTATTGGCCACACCGCGCCGTCCGCCACGTGCAACAGCGGGAGTACCCCTGACGTCATGACGGGAATTCCCGCCCCCTCTTCTCACCACGGAGTCTCCCGTACCACGCAGGGAATGCCGGTCGTCACCGCCAACACCGCCTCTGGCCAACCGCTGAGTCGCTGGCGAACCCGCTACGTCACAGCGGGACCCCCCTCCACCACTGCTGTCCCTGTCACGCCGCTCGGGTGAAGACCGGGTGCTGCTGTCATGTGTTGGCGTACCCCCTCCTCCGCCGGCCGCTCCGGAGTCCTGCTGCTTGCTGCCCTCTGAAGTAGATGGTGTGCCGTCCACACCGCACGTGGAGACCGTGCCCGGGATCAGCTCACCGCCACGTTGACCTTGGCCTCCAGCCTGGCTGGGTAACAGCACGTGCCGTGTACTGCCTGTGTCTCCTGACACACGCGCGCTGTCCTGCTGCCCTCTGTTGTCAGTGCCCAACGCTGCCACATCGGCGTAGGTGCGGGGATCAGGAAGAGCCGGGCCGATCACCATCTTCCCCCTCCTGAAGTACGCCCTCTTGCCGTCCCTCTTTGCTTCGGCGACCATGTGTGCTTGGGCTCTGGTCAGGTCGTTCGCCACTCCAATGCCTTGCTGTTTCAGCTTCTCCCGGATGGCTCTGTCCGTTAGTAGAGACATCTTGTCCCTCCAACGACTGAAACGGACGATCATGGGCCTTGGTTGTCCATCCCTAGCCTGACCAACACGATGAGCCCTCACTATATCGTCAGAGGTCCATTCCTTCAGACCATCGATACTGTTGAGTGCATCAACCACAGCGATCACACATGTGTCAAAATTTTCACGTTCACTACTGTAGGGAATTCCAAAAATCCGTAGATTGTCTCTTCTTGAATGCTGTTCTAACGTGTCAATTTCTGATCTCAAGTGTGTAATTTCTTCCTGCATATCGTTCACTGATGTTCTCATCTCTCTGGTTTCCTCTCTTCTGTCTATCATCTCTTTGTGCAGATCAGTCATATCTACCGACAGACAAGACACTGTTTCTGTTATTTCTCTCTGTTCTCTTTCTAACCTGTCACATCGCTGATTGATTTCAACACATTCGTTCTTCACTTGACTCAGTTCAGCTATTATGTTTCCCAGATCAGACCTGATGACACTGGTCTGTTCTTGAAGCTGTTGCTGTACTGC
>NC_134902.1:19034089-19049089 GCF_041734735.1 Babylonia areolata | reverse complement strand
ACAACCCACCCCCCCCAAAAAAAAACAACTAAAAAAAAATAAAATAAAAAAAAAATCGGCGAAGAAAACCATCAACAAAACACCATGGAGCTCCTTCATCACAAGATTTATCCGCTCTTATCTCAGAGCAGCAAACACACACACACACACACACACACACGCACGCACACACACACACACACACACACACACACAAGCCTGGTTCCTGCTGTTTGAATGTAGTTTCTGCTTTTCTTTAGTTCATTTTTATTTGACATTCATGACATGTGGAGTGATGGCCTAGAGGTAACGCGTCCGCCTTGGAAGCGAAAAAAATCTGAGCGCGCTGGTTAGAATCACGGCTCAGCCGCCGATATTTTCTCCCCCTCCACCTAGACCTTGAGTGGTGGTGGTCTGGACGCTAGTCATTCGGATGAGACGATAAACCGAGGTCCCGTGTGCAGCATGCACTTAGCGCACGTAAAAGAAACCCACGGCAAACAAAAGTGATGTTCCTGGCAAAATTCTGAAGAAAAATCCATTTCGATAGGAAAAACAAATAAAACTTCAGGCAGGAAAAAATACAACAAAAAACAACAAAAAAACAAAACATCTAGAAACAAAAACAAACAAAAAACAAAAAACAAAATGGTATGTAGTATAGCGACGCGCTCTCCCTAGGGAGAGCAGCCCGATTTCACCACAGAGAAATCTGTTTTGATAAAAAGAAATACAAATACAAATGTTTGCTTTCCCAATGTTTTTGGTGTTGTTGTTGTTTTGTTGTTTTCCTTTCGTTCTTTCCGAACCTGGGTTTTTCCATGAGCGATCTTACCAGCGCCGAGTTTTCTTAGCGTTAAGAATTTAGTATCGGAATTAGCGTAAACTTCGGAGGGGCGGGGAGGTTTTTTTTTCCTTTTTTCTTTTGTTCTCGTTTAGCACACTTGGCTCTTGCTCAGGTCGCTCATTAAACCCAGTGCTAGGTGCGGGTAGGTTATGATACGATATGATGTGATATGATATATGATATGATACGATGTGATAGGATATGACTAGGGATATGATATAGGATATGATATGATATGTGATATGATATATGATATGATATATGATATTGATGTGATGTGATGTGATATGATATATGATATGATGTGATAGGATATGATATAGGATATGATAGGATATGATATGGGATATGATATAGTGATATGATGTGATATGATGTGGACATGATGTGATGTGATGTGATATGATGTGATAATATGATATGATATGGTACTGATATGATGTGATATGATATGTATAGTAAATATGTATGAAATGATTTTAATTATGTAATGTAATAATGTGTGTATTTTTATTATTTGATGGATATATTTTAAATGATAATATGATGAATAATATAAGTTATAAATTTTATTTATGTAATGATTATTTTTGATATTGATGAATTGTAATTGATGAAATGTGATATGTAATTTAATGATTGATGAAATGTATATGTGTATATATATTTATTATGTTTGATTATAATATGTAAATATAGAATTATGAATATTGTTATTATTGTATGATTTAATTTTATTGTATAAATGTTTAATGAATTATGAATGTTATGATATGTGAATGATAATGATTAATGAAGTGTATATGTTATAATGATTATTGTATTGATATGATATATGTGAATTTTAATGTGTATGGATATTATGAATGGAATGATGATGTTAAAAATGATAGTAATGAAATATATAATGTAATTTGAATGTCGTATATTGATGGGGGGACACCTATTGGTAGCATTTTATGCCTACATCCTGTATTGATTATTATATATTGTGTTGTAAATGTGATATGATATATCTATGTAATGTAATGATTATTGTAATTATTAATGAATGAAATGAATGAATTTTAAATTAATTATATTGATATATATTATTGTATATTAATTTAATATTGATGATGTTAATATGAATTAATAAGTGATGATTGACATTGTATTATGCAATTCAAATGATGAAATGATAATGTGAATATGATATTGTATTATGAATATGGCATAATATGTAATATATGTTTAATATTGGGGATGTAAATATATATGATTTAAAATTTGAATGTATTATATTATTATGGAATACTGTATGAATGATAATGATATGTATATGATATAATGTTATTTTGTTGATATGTTTTGATTTTTTAATAATTATATATTGTTTGATTTTTAATGTAAACTGAATAATGTGATATGAATTATTGATAATTTTATGTAATATGTATATTTTAATTGAAAAAAATTGATATTTATATTATTGAATTGATTATTATGAAATAATTGTGATTGAAAAATATTTGTTATCTTATATGTTGCATATTGAATGATAATGTGAATTGATTTTTAATGTATAATATGTTGAATAAATGTTGATTAAATAGAATAATTGTTGATATGATATTATATGTAATATATTTGAATTTGTATGAATATTGTGTTGATTTGTGTGATTAAATAATTAATGTATGTGATTTGTTATGATTATAAATGAATGTATTTGATAAATATATGTGTAATTATGTTATGATTTAAAAAATGTCATGAATTATTGTGATGATATAATGAAATGTAAATATAATAAAATGATGAAATTTAATTTATATATAAATGATTTGATTATGATTGATGAATGATTATGATATGTATTGTATGTTGTGTTTAATGATATTATGATATGTTTTATGATGTATATTATGTATGATTATTATTGTAATTATGATATTATGTATGATGTGTAATGATCTATTAAGAAATGAATAATGATGATGATATGTGATTGGTAAAATGAATTAATAATGAATGTTATTTATTGATTTTGAATGTATATATATATGAATATATGAAATATGATATAATGATTATTGATTGAATATTGTGTGATATTATTATGAATTGTGATTTAATGATGATTTATAAATATGATTGATGGAATGATATGTATGATGATGTTATTAATTGAATATTGATTATGTGTATATGATATGTATTTATAAGAAATATTTATATATTATTTTATTGTATATGATTATTGTGATGTTTAAATGTATGTTTTTTATTTTTTTGTTATAATTGTTGATTAATATATGTATAATATTATTGATGTATGATGATATGAATTATAAATGATGATATTAAATGTATGAAATTATATATATGTTAAAATAATTATGTGATAGATTTTTTATTTATATGATAATGAATGGAATTTATATTGTTATATAGTTATGGTAATTTTGTTGATATGATTGAATTTGTTATGGTTTGTTTATGATGATAATAATATGAATATTTATGATGTTATGATATACAAAAAATATATGTGTGATTATGAATGTAATGAATGCATGATTAAATATGTATGTATAAATGTTAAAAACTGAAATGTATTTGTAATGTATTGATGATTTGAATTATGATTAAATGAATGTGTAATAATAATGTTATGTAAATTGATGAATAATATGTTTGAATGATGAATGATGAATATGATTATGATTTGTGTAATCGTTGATTTGTATGTGCCATATATATGGAATGTGTAAAGGATATGATGTATGATGTTTGGTTTTTAAATGATAATGATGTTGTAGTAATGTTGATGTATTTATGATGATTCTTGATAATGTTAAATGGAATTAAAATTTAGAATTATCGTATTATTTGATATTTAATGATGTAAATATATTGATTGTATAATGATTATATTGATGTGTATAATTAAATTGTTTATGTATTTAATTTTTGTATGTGAAATGATTGTTAATGATATTAATTATTTAATATTGTATTTGTATGATGTATGAATGATAATGTCTGATATGAATTATGTGAATTATGAATATGTTGAAAATATGATTATATTGTTTATGTAATTTGTATGTGTTTTGATATGATAAATATAATTTTATATGTATTAATGTATGATGATAATATTGTAATGTTTTTAAAGGATATGTAATATGATATGATTTATTGTTAATTAATAACTGTTGATATGAGATTTTATTTTTGATATTTTAATATGAATGAATATTAATAAATGTTTTATAAATTGAAAGTGAATGATGTATGTTAAAATAATGTTTATGTATATGATATGTTATATTAAAATGTATTATATATCTTATATAATATGTGATTATGTTAATATTTGTATTTATTATATTATATGTTAATATAATAAAATGTTAATTATATATGAATATTTAATTAATATATGTGCGATGTAATTTTTGAAATTGTAAATATGATATGATATGTAATAAATTGTATTTTGTTTACTTATATATGCGTATGTAAATTTATTGTTAATGATCTTGTTTGTTCTAATATTATTGTGAAATTAAATTTTGATATATGTGAATTCATGAAATGTTAATTGATATTGTATTAATTATATGTAAAATTGGTAGTGATTATAATGATATAATATATTTGCATATGATATTTAAATGATATTCAATTATTTGTTATGAATTTTATGATATGATGATAAATGAAATTGATTGTATATTTATGTGATAAATGATATATGATGTGAATGTAAAAATTAGATTTTTTATGTAATTGTGTATGTGTATGAATGTATTATTAATATATGATTGTAAATGTGAAATTATATATTGATGAATATATATGATTGCATTTTTAGTATAATTTAATGTATTGATTAAATTATAAAATGAAAATTATAATCTAGACCTTAATTCTACTATCGTAACCTTTCGTGTGTATTGTATGAAATGATATATTATGTAATGATATGATGATGTATATTGTATAATTATGTATTTAATTCAATGTGATGATTAATTAATTTTTGTGATGATAATGATTGATGTTGATAAATTGAATTATATATGTTATTGTATATGATGATGAAATTATGATGATTATATTGTGTGTAAAATGTAAATGTATGATGGATGATTTATTTTTTTTTTTTTTTTTTTTTTTTTTTTTTTTTTTTTTTTTTTTTTTTTTTTTTTTTTTTTTTTTTTTTTTTTTTTTTTTTTTTTTTTTTTTTTTTTTTTTTTTTTTTTTTTTTTTTTTTTTTTTTTTTTTTTTTTTTTTTTTTTTTTTTTTTTTTTTTTTTTTTTTTTTTTTTTTTTTTTTTTTTTTTTTTTTTTTTTTTTTTTTTTTTTTTTTTTTTTTTTTTTTTTTTTTTTTTTTTTTTTTTTTTTTTTTTTTTTTTTTTTTTTTTATTTTTTTTTTTTTTTTTTTTTTTTTTTTTTTTTTTTTTTTTTTTTTTTTTTTTTTTTTTTTTTTTTTTTTTTTTTTTTTTTTTTTTTTTTTTTTTTTTTTTTTTTTTTTTTTTTTTTTTTTTTTTTTTTTTTTTTTTTTTTTTTTTTTTTTTTTTTTTTTTTTTTTTTTTTTTTTTTTTTTTTTTTTTTTTTTTTTTTTTTTTTTTTTTTTTTTTTTTTTTTTTTTTTTTTTTTTTTTTTTTTTTTTTTTTTTTTTTTTTTTTTTTTTTTTTTTTTTTTTTTTTTTTTTTTTTTTTTTTTTTTTTTTTTTTTTTTTTTTTTTTTTTTTTTTTTTTTTTTTTTTTTTTTTTTTTTTTTTTTTTTTTTTTTTTTTTTTTTTTTTTTTTTTTTTTTTTTTTTTTTTTTTTTTTTTTTTTTTTTTTTTTTTTTTTTTTTTTTTTTTTTTTTTTTTTTTTTTTTTTTTTTTTTTTTTTTTTTTTTTTTTTTTTTTTTTTTTTTTTTTTTTTTTTTTTTTTTTTTTTTTTTTTTTTTTTTTTTTTTTTTTTTTTTTTTTTTTTTTTTTTTTTTTTTTTTTTTTTTTTTTTTTTTTTTTTTTTTTTTTTTTTTTTTTTTTTTTTTTTTTTTTTTTTTTTTTTTTTTTTTTTTTTTTTTTTTTTTTTTTTTTTTTTTTTTTTTTTTTTTTTTTTTTTTTTTTTTTTTTTTTTTTTTTTTTTTTTTTTTTTTTTTTTTTTTTTTTTTTTTTTTTTTTTTTTTTTTTTTTTTTTTTTTTTTTTTTTTTTTTTTTTTTTTTTTTTTTTTTTTTTTTTTTTTTTTTTTTTTTTTTTTTTTTTTTTTTTTTTTTTTTTTTTTTTTTTTTTTTTTTTTTTTTATTTTGTTTTTTTGTTTATTATTGATTTTTTATGATATTTTTGATTTTTAAATTATATTGATTTGTGATGTTGTTTATTTGTATTTATTGATTTTTAATGTATATATTTGTTTTTGATAATTTTTTATATGTAATTATATTTGTTTTGAAGTTGAAATTGAATTTTTTATATTTGTGATGATATCGAATGGTATTTTTAATTTTATGTGATATATGTTGTAAATAAATATTAATTTATATTGATTTTATTTTTGTATTATTATAAATGTATGATTGTTATTTTATATTTATATATTTTATTTGTGTTATTGAATATGTTTGTTTGTGTATTTTGATGATTTTTTATTTTTATTTGATTTTGATATTTGTATTATTTTTGTATTTTGAATTTTATTATATTGATGATAATTGTTATTTGTAATGCTATTTTTTTTGTGTTATTTATTTTATGGTTTTGTGATTTTTTTTGAATTTTTGATTTTATTTGTGAAATATTTTTTTTTTTAATTGTGATTATTTTGTTTTTGTTTTTGATTTTTATTTATTTTATGTATATTGATTTGTTATGTGAATGTTTATAATTGAAATTTTTTTGTTTATTTGAATATATGATTAATAATTTTTTGAATGTATTTATATTTTGTTGATTTGATTTTATTTTGTTTAGATATATTTGTGATATTTTTGTTTGATGTTTTTACTTGTAATTATGTTGATAATAATTGTGTTATTTATTTGTATTGTTATAAGAATTTTATTTATTTTTTTATTTATGTTATGTTGTGATTTATATTGTGTTATTGAAAATTGTTTATGTATGTTCTATTATGATGTTGTGTTTTGATTGAATTTTATTTTATTTATGTTTATTTTGTTTATTTTGATTTATTATTTTATTTGTATTGATGTATTGTTGTTTGATTAATGTGATGTTATTGATTTATTATTTTGATGAATTTGATGATGATTTGTGTGTTTGATGTATGTTTTGATGTGAAATGATTTTTAAATATATTATTTTGATTGTATTATTTTTTGATTGTTTTATGATTTTTATGATAAAATTTTATATTATGATTTATTATTTATGTGAAATTAATTTTTGATTTATTGATTATTATTTTGTTTTTATTTGAATTGAATGATTGAATTGATTATTAAATTGATTGTTTATGAAATTATTTTTTGTTGATTAAATTTGGATTTATGATGATTGATTTAGAATAATTGAAAAATGAATAATGTGATATTTTTGATGTAATTTTTTTGTGTTTTGATATGATGTTATTTTGATATTTATTATTGTGATTATTTTTTTGATTTTTTTTTTTGATATTTTTTGATTGAAAATTATGTTGTGTGTTGTTTTTTTTTGAATTTATGAAATATAATATTTGATAATTTTATGATATTTTTGTTTTATGTAATATTTTTGATTTGTATTTTATTTGTTTTTGTTTAATTATATTTTTGTTTTTATTGATTATATTTTTATATGAAATTATTAATCTGATGTGAATTATGAAAAAATATTTTATTTTATGTTTTGATGATGATAATTTTTTGAATTGATTTTATTGATTAATTTATTTGAAATTATGTAATTTATGATTTTGAATTTTGTTTGATTAATTTTTTTAAATAATAATTTTATTGATTATTTGTGTTTTTTTGATGTGTTTTTATTGTGTGAATGAATTGAAATTGTTTGATTTGTGAAAAGGGAATTTGTGTATATCTTTATTTTGTTTTGATTTTTTTGTTTTTTAATTATGATATTTTTGATGATGTATAATTATATTGTTGGTGTTATATGTTTTTTTATTATTTGTGATTATGTTTGAAAATGATTTTTTTATATATTTGTATTATATTTTAAAATTTGATTGATTTTTTATAATTGTTGTTTTTATTTTAATTGTGTGTTTTGTGATATGTTTTATTTTTTGATTATAATTGTTTGTGTTTTAATGATGATTGTTGTGTTTTTGATTTTTATTTGTTATTATTTATTTTGATTGAATGATTATTTATATGATTTATATTTTTGTATGATTTTATGTATTGATTTATTATTGGTTGATATATAATTGTGTGATTTTTTAATGTTTATTTGATTTTTGTTTTTTTTTTTTTGAATTTTTGAATTATGATATTATGTTGAAATATTTGATGATTTGATAATATTTAATTTTTATGTATGTTATTTTTGTGATTATTTTTGAAAATTATGAATATATTTATTATATTTATTTGTTGATTTTGTGTTAATGTTTTTGTTATATTATAATTTATAATTTGATAATATTATTTACTGATTAATTTAATGTAATATGATTATTTAATTGTATTTTTATTTGTTGATGTGATTGATTGTGTGTGTATTATTTTGTGAATGGTTTATGTTTTTATTTGATGAAATGTGATTTTTTGATAATTTTGTTATATGGAAATGTATGTGATAATTGTATGATATATATTGGTTTTTTTATTGATGATATATGTTGATGCTTTATTTTTTTTTTTTTTGTATTTTTATTTTATATGTTTGATGTATGTTGTTTAATTTTTTTTTTTTGATTATGTAAATATTTTTTGTTTGTTTATTACTGTGTTTTGTTATGTGTATGTTTTTATGTAATGATTATTTTGTTTGTATATTATATGAAATGGGTTTGTTATTTTGTATTTGTTGTTGATTTATATTTTATGAATATATTTTATATATATTTGTTGTGTTTTTGCTATAATATATTTGATTTATTTTGATATTTTTGTTGAATGTAAATATTATATTTGAAATGATGTTTTATTGATATTTATTTGTGTGATTTTTTTTGATTTTTATGTGGAGTTTGATGTTTTTTATTTATGAAATATTATTGTATATTTTGTTGATATGTATTGATTTTTTTTTAATTTTATTTTTTATTGTTTGAAATGTATTTAATTTGTGTTTAAGTTGATGTTGTTTATTGATAATGATATATGTATTTGTCTACATATATTGTAATATTTGTTGTTTGATTGATTTTTTTATGATATTTGTATAATATTTTTGTATTTTTTGTAAATTGATTTTTATTGATTTATTTTGTTATTTGAAATTTATTGAATGATTGTTAAATTATGATTTTGAATATTTGATGTTATATTATGTATTTTTTGTATTAATTATTTTTTTATGTTTGTTTATATTTTGATTGATGTGTTTGTTGTATTTGTTGATTGTTGTGTGTGTTATAGGTTATTTATTGTGTAATGTGATTATATTAATTTTTTGATTTTTATGATATAATGGATTGTTTGATTATTTGTATTTTATGTGTTTGAAATATTTTTGTGTTTGGTTGTTTATTTTTTGTGATTTTTGATTATTATAATTGTTAATATTTTATTTTTTTTTTTTGTTTTGTATTTTTGTTTATGTGATTATGATTATTTTATTGTGTTTATGTTATAATATTTATTTTGATATTAATTTTTTGAATTTGATAATGTTTTTATATGAAATTTTATGTTGTGTTAATATATGATTATGTTTTTGTTTGAAATGATGTTATGTTTTTTTGATGATTATTTTTTTATTTAATTGTGTGTTGAATTATGTGATTTTTTTTTGATGTTTTATTTGTATTGTTGATATGATTGTTTGTTGATTGTTGTTTGATAATGATATTATATAATTGTTATTGATATTTTGTTGATGTTATTGATTGTTAATTATTTTATTAATGAATTGTTATATTTTTATGTTTTTTTTTATGTTTTTTTTATTTTGATGTGATTGTGTGTTTTTATTTTTTTGATATGATTGTTATTACTGATATAATTGTGAATAAATTGAATATTATTTTGTTTTTTGTTTTATGATTTGTTATATTTATTTGTTTTTAATTATGAATGTTGTTGTGATTTATATGAGTTTTTTTTGTTTGTTTATGTTGTTATTATTTTTATATTGATTGATGTTATTAAATTTTGATATAATTTTTTTGTGTTTGAAATATATTATGGATGTTTCGATTTTGATGTTGTTTTATTTGGAATTGGATATGTTGTGAATGTTTTTATGTGATTTATATTGTTTTATATTGAATGTATTTGATTATTTGTTTTGTATTGTATTGAATGTTTTTATTGTTTATTTTTTATTGATTATAATTTAATTTAGATTGTTGAATTGTTATTATTAATATGAATTGTTTGATACTTTTATATTTTATTATTTGATCTATATTTTGTTTTGTGATTTCTATTTTTATATTGATTATTATTGGTTTTTGTTTTATTGTGATTATTGATTGATGTGTTTATGTGTTTTATATTTTTTTTATTAATTTTGATTGTTTTTATTGATTATTGATTTTTGAATAATTTTGAATTGATGTATTGATTGTTTGTGATATGTATATGGTGTTTTGTGTTTTTTTTTGTTTATTGATATTGTGTAATGGTTTTTTTAATGTTTGTTTTTTGATTTTGTATTATTTGTATTTATTTTGTATGTTTATAATTTATTATGAATTTTTTGTTGTATGATATGAATTTTTTATTTGAATTGATTGTATTTGATGATGTTGATTTTTTTTTGATTTTATATTGAATTTATTTTGTTTATATATAATTTGATTTTGAATTGTATTATTAATTATTGATTGTGTTGAATTTGTATTTGTTATTGTTGATATGGATAATGATTTTGTTGATTATTATTTGTAGATGTGTTTGTGTATATATATGTTATTTTTTTTGAATTTATTGATAATTTTTGTGTATTTTGTTTAATTTTTTGTTTGTTTTTTTTATTGTTTTTTTGTTTATTTGAATTTGTTGTTGAATTATATTATTTGATTTGTTATTAATGATTGATGAATTTTGTTTTTGTATTATATATTATATTTTGTGATTATTTTTTTGAATATGTATTTTTATGATTTATGTGTGTTATTGATATTTGTTATGTGTAATATATTGATTGGTTTGAATTATATTGTTGTTATTGTGTTGTTGGATTATTATTGTTGGAATATGATTTATTGTTATTTGTTTATTTATTTTATTGATTATATGTTTATTTTATTATGATTTTTTGGATTTGTGTTGAAAATGAATTTTTATTATGAATTTATGTGATTTGAATAATTTGATTTTATGTTTATTGTATTATAATTATTTTATATTATTTTATGTTTTTTGATGAATATGTGATTTTTTTGGTTAATTATTATTTGTTTATTATTGGTTTGTTGTTATATATGTGTATTTAATGTGATATTTGTTTTTATTTTATGAAGATTTTTGCTATATTGATATGATTATTTTGTTGAATATATATTTATTTATTATATATATGTTATATGAAATATTTTTTTATGTGTTTTTGTTGAATAATTTGTGATATTGATTTTTTTTGAATTGATGATTATATATTTGATATATATTGTTTGAATTGATGATTTTTTTATTGTTTTAATTGTTTGATTATTTATATTATATTTGTATTTCTTATATATATTTATTTATTGTTTTGTGATTTTGAATATGTTATTTTGTGAATGTTTGTTTTTTTTGTATTTTTTTTATTGATATTTGTTGTTATGAATTGTTTTGTGTGTTATGTTATTGTGTGTTGATGAATTTGATGTGAATTGTTATATTATTTGTATTTGTTGATTTAATTGATATGATGTGTAAAAGTGTAATGAAATGAATTTTATATTTTATGTTTGTTATAATAATTTGGTTGTGTAGAATATGATATTTGATGATTTGATGATTTATATATATATTTATTGTTGAATGTTTATGATTGTAATTGATTGATTTTTGTATTATGAATTAAGATATTGATTGTTTTTGATATTTGATTGATGATTTTTTTAGGTGAATTTTTGGTATGTATTTGATTGTTTTTTGTATGTAAATTATTTTTTTTTTTTATTTGAATTTTTTTTGATGTAATATATTTGTAAATTGTGTGAATTATTTTTATATTATTGTTGATTTTTTGATGATGATTTGTTTTTTGAATGAATTAATTGATTGTATGTTATGTTTGATTATTGTAATGTTTGATTTTTTTTTTTATTTTATTTTGTATTAAATTTTTAATTTTTTTAATTATTTATATTGATGTTATGTGAATATGATTATTGTATTTTGTGTATGTTTGATTGTGTATTTTGATAATTGTGAAATTATGTGATTTGTTGAATTTTGATTGATTGTGAATTTATTTATTTTGATTGTTTGTTTGTATATTTGTGATTAATGTGATGTTTTTGTTGAAGAATGGATATTGTTTTATTTCTTATATTTTGAATTGATTTTTTTTGTTTTTTTGTAATTGATTATTTGTTTGGTATTGTGTTTTTTGAATTAATTTAATTGATTGTGTTATGTGTGATTTTTTATGTGATTGATGAATGATTTGTTTTTTTTGTTTTAAATTGTAATTGAATGAATTATTTGTTTTTTGTTATTATTGAATAATATTTTTGAATGATTATTTTTTGTTAAATTTGTTGTGATTTTATATATTTTTTTATTTTGATTATGATGAATGATTTTTTTTGTAATTGTGTTGTAATTTATGATTTGATTTATATGTAATTATTTTAATGATTATATGTTTTGAATTTTTGTTTGTTGATTATTTTTTATTTTTTGTGTGGTGGTATGTTTTGTTATGTTGTTGTATGTTGGTTGTTTTGATTATGAATGTAGGATATTTTGATTTTTGTATTTTTATTTTTGATTTATTTTTTATTTTTGGGGAATATTATTGTTTTGTTTTTATGGATATTTTAATTTTATGAATTATTTTTTGGTTTGTAATGTTTTTTGAGGGTTTTTTTGTATTTTTTAAAATTTTATAATTTTTTTAAATGATTTTTTTGATTTGTTTTTAAAATTAATTTGATTTTTTTTTTTTTTTGGAATTTTGTTGTTTATGTTTTTGGATTGAATGTGTTTTGGTATTTTTATGTTTGGTTTTTAAAATGTTTTTTTTTTTATTTTTTTTAAATAATTATTTTTTTGGAATTTTTATTTGATTTTGTTTTTTTGAAATGGTTTAATTGTATTTTGTTAAAATTGATTTTTGTTTTTTATTTTTTTTGGTTATTTTTATGAATATTTTTGGGATGAATTTGATGAGATGTGATATATGATATGATTGTGATAATTTTATATTGATATTTTATTTTTGATATTTTGTTTATATTGATGTTATTTATGAGGGTTAGATTTTGTTTATGTGTATTGAAGATTGATTGGTTATTGTTTTTGAATGATTGATATATATATATATTTGATTTTATGTTGTTGAATGATGTTGTTGAGTTTTGATAATTTATGATGATGATTGATTTGTGTGATGTTGATGTATATATGTATTATTTTATGATGTTTATTTTTGATTTTTGATTTTGATTATATTTGTAATGTGATTGTGATATGATTTTGTGATAAATTTGTAATTTTTATATATGTGATGTTTAATATTTGATTATATGATGTGATTGAAATTTTGATATTATGTTGTGTGATGATTGTATATTATGAATTGATTTATGTATGATTTTGTATTGATGTTGATGATGAAGTTGTGTATGTATTTATTTTGATGATATGATGTTGATAATGTTTGATGATTATGATTATGATTTTTTATGATTTATGATAGTGATTGATTGTGATGATATGAATGATATGATGATGAATATGATAATGATAATGATGATGTGTGTATGATGTATGATGATTGATGATTGATGATTATTATATGATGAATTTGATTATGATGATGTTTATTGATGATTTGAGATTGTGATGATATGATATTAAATGAATCATGTATGGATATATTGAATGATATTTGATGATAGATTATTGATGATGTATGGTATATGATATATGATTATTGTTATATGTGATATATATTGATGATTAATTATGATGTTATTATGATTGATGATGTGTGATTATGATTTGATTGATGATGTATGATATGATTATGATTAATTTGATTGATTTGTATGTTATGATGAGGATGAATGAATTGTGATGATAATGATTGATGTTTTGATGTGATATTTGATTATGTATTATATTGATTATGATATTTTATTTGATGTGATTTATTTTTTATTATTATTTATGTGATATTGAATTGATATGTATTTGATTGTTGATGATATGATTTTGATTTATGTGATTTTGATTTGTTTAGTATTGATGATATGTATTGAATATGTTTGATATTATGATGTTGAGATGATTGTGATGTTTATTTATGTGATATGTATATTGTATGAATGATATGTTGATTTTATGATGATTATATGAATGATGTTATGATATATTTGATGATTGATATGTGATTGATGATATTGTATGATTATATATGATTGAGTGTGATGATGTGATGTTGATGATATGTATTGATGATAATTTGTATGATTTATTGTGATATTGATATGATGATGATTGATTATTGATGATATGATATGATGTGATTTATGAATGATTATTTTGATATTGATGTGATATGAATTATATTGTGATTGATGATTTGATAAGAAAAAAAAAAAAAAAAAAAAAAAAAAAAAAAAAAAAAAAAAAAAAAAAAAAAAAAAAAAAAAAAAAAAAAAAAAAAAAAAAAAAAAAAAAAAAAAAAAAAAAAAAAAAAAAAAAAAAAAAAAAAAAAAAAAAAAAAAAAAAAAAAAAAAAAAAAAAAAAAAAAAAAAAAAAAAAAAAAAAAAAAAAAAAAAAAAAAAAAAAAAAAAAAAAAAAAAAAAAAAAAAAAAAAAAAAAAAAGGGGGGAAAAATTTTGATTTTTTTTTGGAAAAAAATTTTGTTTTAATTATTATTATGAGAAAAAA
>NC_134902.1:19030374-19033989 GCF_041734735.1 Babylonia areolata | reverse complement strand
AAAAGTAAAATCGCCATCTCGATCCCCATTACAATAACCATTCAAAATTACAAGTTCAAACAAAAAGCAAAAGTCCAACAGGGATTTCCCAAAATTATTTGTAGTAACATCCTTTGAACAACGTGAATCTCCCTTCACATTTTCCCAATCCAGATCAAAAACATTGATACCCATATCTTCACTTTTGGTCTGCTCACAACCTGTACGTGCATTCAAATCACCACAAACAATAACATACACATCCTTATCTTGCACAACCTGCAGCAAACATTCTTCCAAAATCAATACTCCATCGTTTAATTCTGTTTCGTTGTATAGTGGACCTCCTTCGGGTACTATGTAAGCTGCAACAAAAAGAACATCTTTATCAACATTAAAAACTCTTCTATCAACGTTAATCGCTACAGTGTTCGCACAGTTTAAAGAAATTTCTTTCACAAATTGTTTCAAAGTATTTTTTATTAACACTAAAACTCCTCCCGATTTTCTCCCTTGTCGTGACATTTTCTTTGCAGGAGCAAAAAACTTTAGATACTCTGGAAAAATATTACCGTAATCAAAGGACGAATCTAGAAATGTTTCAGTTAAACAAACAAAATGAAAAGTATTGACATAATTTATAAATGAAACATCAGACAATTTTGTATAAAGATTCTCCACATTATAATTTAAAAACTTCCAATATTTAGGATGGTCGAGCCTGGCCTATTTGTTTCTGGCCCGCAAGTGTCTATCACTGCCACTGCCACTGCCAGGTGACTTGCCGGACTGGTTGCCCCAATGAGCGCCAAGCTCAGTCTGTCTATTGGCCACACCGCGCCGTCCGCCACGTGCAACAGCGGGAGTACCCCTGACGTCATGACGGGAATTCCCGCCCCCTCTTCTCACCACGGAGTCTCCCGTACCACGCAGGGAATGCCGGTCGTCACCGCCCAACACCGCCTCTGGCCAACCGCTGAGTCGCTGGCGAACCCGCTACGTCACAGCGGGACCCCCCTCCACCACTGCTGTCCCTGTCACGCCGCTCGGGTGAAGACCGGGTGCTGCTGTCATGTGTTGGCGTACCCCCTCCTCCGCCGGCCGCTCCGGAGTCCTGCTGCTTGCTGCCCTCTGAAGTAGATGGTGTGCCGTCCACACCGCACGTGGAGACCGTGCCCGGGATCAGCTCACCGCCACGTTGACCTTGGCCTCCAGCCTGGCTGGGTAACAGCACGTGCCGTGTACTGCCTGTGTCTCCTGACACACGCGCGCTGTCCTGCTGCCCTCTGTTGTCAGTGCCCAACGCTGCCACATCGGCGTAGGTGCGGGGATCAGGAAGAGCCGGGCCGATCACCATCTTCCCCCTCCTGAAGTACGCCCTCTTGCCGTCCCTCTTTGCTTCGGCGACCATGTGTGCTTGGGCTCTGGTCAGGTCGTTCGCCACTCCAATGCCTTGCTGTTTCAGCTTCTCCCGGATGGCTCTGTCCGTTAGTAGAGACATCTTGTCCCTCCAACGACTGAAACGGACGATCATGGGCCTTGGTTGTCCATCCCTAGCCTGACCAACACGATGAGCCCTCACTATATCGTCAGAGGTCCATTCCTTCAGACCATCGATACTGTTGAGTGCATCAACCACAGCGATCACACATGTGTCAAAATTTTCACGTTCACTACTGTAGGGAATTCCAAAAATCCGTAGATTGTCTCTTCTTGAATGCTGTTCTAACGTGTCAATTTCTGATCTCAAGTGTGTAATTTCTTCCTGCATATCGTTCACTGATGTCTCATCTCTCTGGTTTCCTCTCTTCTGTCTATCATCTCTTTGTGCAGATCAGTCATATCTACCGACAGACAAGACACTGTTTCTGTTATTTCTCTCTGTTCTCTTTCTAACCTGTCACATCGCTGATTGATTTCAACACATTCGTTCTTCACTTGACTCAGTTCAGCTATTATGTTTCCCAGATCAGACCTGATGACACTGGTCTGTTCTTGAAGCTGTTGCTGTACTGCCTGCATGATCTTCGCCACAATGTCATCAGAGTTGACTGCCACAGGTGTTGGTTCCGACATTTTTTGATCTCCCTGAGTCGATTGGTCCGTACTGTTCGGTCCGGGGTTTTCCTCCACGTCACCGCTGAGGCGTAAACGCCACAGGCCGAACACTGTGTTGATCGCGCACGCTGTCAAAACAATTGCTGTCACGTGCAGAATGCACGGGCTTCCACTGATGTTGTCACTGACACCCTTTTCTAACACACCTCCGTCCCACAATGTAGTCCCATACACAGATGTTTCGGTGTTTAAGTACACGTATTTCTGACTTAGCATTCTTTCCACGTTTCGCGCCCAAAGCTAGCCAAAACAGCAGCAAACAAACCACAGGAAAAAAATGCCAAGATAATGTCGCTTGCTGACACACAGTTTTCATCAGTCAATTTTCTGCTCATGTTACTGTTCCGCGTAGGAATATAAAACTTTGTTGACATACCTTGCTGATGAAAAAGTCCAATTCTCGCTCTCCACGTCCCTAAGTCACACATTTTGTTTCGCTTTAACAGACACTAATACACTACACGTCATCCGATAAGAAAGTTTTGCAGTAGAAGTCCCTGGAAACTGTCCAATGTCCATAAAACAACAGAGTACTTCACAAAACCTGCCATCTTGTCGCCATCTTGAATTTGCCCCCCCTAGCAAGAGAGGAGAGAGAGAGAGAGAAGAGAGAGAGAGAGAGAGAGACTGAGATGATGTATTCATTTAAGGCCATAGCCCCATATGAAAAAAATAGAGAGAGAGAGAAAGAGAGAGAGAGAGAGAGAGAGAGAGAGAGAGAGAGAGAGAGAGAACGAACAAACGAACGAACGAACGAACGAAAATTCATTTTACCATGGTGATGAGATAAGCAAATACATATGCTTTTTTTTTCCACCCAGCCCTTGGCATAAAAAAGAAGAAGAAAAAATGAGAGAGAGAGAAGGGGAGGGAGGGAGGAAGAAGGAGGAAGGGAGGGAGAAGGTGGGAGGGGATGAGACAGGGAGAGAATAGGTGTTAGAGAAATTAAATTAAAAAAAAGAAAAGAAAAAAAAATGAATGAATGAATCTTTATTTTCCAACGGTGAAGATATTAGCACTTTGGCCGACTTACACATCTGCCGTTGTTCAAAGAGACTCACAAACATGTACGCATACAAATGTAGTTATACTTAATACTTGATACATGTATAATGTACGAGTAATAACACAGCGTCAAACTGAGAAGAAGGAAAGAGAGAGATGGGGTTTATGAAAGGGAGGTAGGAAGGAAGAGAGAGAGAGAGAGAGCGGAAGGGTAGGTGAGAGAGAGAGAGAGAGAGAGAGAGAGAGTACAAGTTGACTTGGAGGGGTTCGGAAAGAGAGAGAGAGAGGGGGTGGTGGTGGTAGGGGGGTTGGAGGGGAGGAGGTAGGTGCGTGAGAAAAACGAGAGAGAGAGAAAGAGAGAGAGAGGGGTTAGGGGTGATGAGAGGGAGGTATAAGGGGAAAAAAAGAGAGAGGGGAGAGAGAGTAGGCGAGAGAGAGAGAGATGAGGAAGAGATAGCGAGGAGGGATAGAGGAGAGAGAGAGAGAGAGACAGAGGAGAGAGAGAGAGAAGAG
>NC_134902.1:19022874-19025374 GCF_041734735.1 Babylonia areolata | reverse complement strand
TTCAGTCTTGTTTTTGGACTTGGCAATTGGATATTATTTTTCGCCTCTTTTTTGGTGTGGGTGGGTGGGGGGTGCGTGGTGGTGGTGGTGGGGGGAGGTGCTAGGGGGGCGGGGGGGGGGGGGGGCTAGGGGGTGGGGTGGGGGAGGGAGGGCGGAGGGGCAGGGGTGGGGGGGAGAGTGGGAGATGCGATAACAGAAGGTTGGGTGATCTTTGGATGTGAGAGTTTTCTATAGCTGTTGACAGTTCTTTTGTTTTTATATTTCTGTTGTTATAGATAGACAGACAGGCAGACAGACAGACAGATAGATAGATAGATTTGTAGATTTGTGTATTGTGTATATACATGAATCTGTTTATATTCAGGTCACTTTTTTGTTGTTGTTGTATTCTTTATTAGTCCTTGGGGCGAAACAATGACTGAGGAAATGAATGATTAAAAGTCAAGAGGTTTTTCCAAGGTTTTGCTAGCATGGCAGTGACTGTACATGTGACTCATTTTTCTTTTTCATGTGTGTGTGTGTGCGCGCGCGCGCGCGCGTGTGTGTGTGTGTGTTTGCGCGCGTGTGTGTGTACGTGTGTGTGTGTGTGCATGCGTGCGTGCGTGCGTGCGTGCGTGTGTGTGTGTGTGTGTGTTTGTGTGTGTGTGTGTGTGTATGGGTGTGTGTGTGTGTATGTATGTATGTATGTATGTGTGTGTGTGTGTTTGCGCGCGTGCATGCGCGCGTGTGTGCGTGCGTGTGACAGAGAGAGAGAACACACACACTCACACACACACACACACACACACACACACACACACACACACATAGATGTGGCAGAATGGCTCAGACGCTTATCTGCCATTCAAGCCGTGTTAGGTTCTGAGTTCGAATCCCCGTCTCGCTGGAGAAAACAAAACAAAACAAAACAAAAAAAAAACCACAAAACAAACAACAGCAGTTTCAGTTTCAGTAGCTCCAGGAGGCGTCACTGCGTTCGGACAAATCCATATACGCTACACCACATCTGCCAAGCAGATGCCTGACCAGCAGCGTAACCCAACGCGCTTAGTCAGGCCTTGAGAAAAATAAATAAAATAAAAATAAATAAAATAAAATAAAATAAATAAATAAATAATAATAATACTATAATAAAAAATAAATAAATAAATAATAATGATAGTAATAATGAAAATAGAATAAAATAAATAGATAAATAAATAAAATAAATAAATAAAGACAACAACGATGATAAACAACAACAACTAAGCAAAACTTAGCTGTCTAGACATTCGGATGATACGATGAACCGAGCCCCCCGCCCCCACCGCTCCCCCTCCCCTCCCCGTCCCCCACCCCCGGGTGTACGTGAACACATCAAAAACATTATCCCTGCTGCCGCAGCGAGCCTGTGTTTCTTTAAACAGTACAGACGTAACAGGGAAACCTTGTGGGGAGGAGGAAGAGGAGGAGGAGGAGGAGGGAAAGGGAATGGGTGAAGGTGGAGGAAAACTAGGTGGGTTGGGGAGTGGAGGGGGGCGGGTGCGGGGGGGTGGGGGTGGGGTGGGGTGGAGGCTTGGGGATGGATGGGAGAGAGGGCGAGGGGGTGGGGGTGGGGTGGGGTGGGGTGGGGGAGGAACCATCTCTCACTCTGGGCCGTCTGGCTCCAATATACGTTGCACACTACCGTGCATGCAAAATGCCTCAGGGTGTCACTACAGTATCGGAAGAGTGGGAATAGGTGTGTGTGTGTGTGGCGGCGGGGGAATGGGGTGAGGGTTGGGATGGGGGCGGGTGGGGGTGGGGTGGGGGAGGAACCATCTCTCACTCTGGGCTGTCTGGCTCCAATAATATACGTTGCACGCTACCGTGCATGCAGTGCCTCAAGGTGGTTCTATCGGAAGAGTGGGAAATAGGTGTGTGTGGCGGCAGGGAGGTGGGGTGGGGAGGGGGGGGGGGAGTGAGAGGGAGGGAAAGGGGGGGGGCATGGGGGGAGGGGGGAGCTGTGTATGCACAGAACTAAAAATAGGTGGATAGCGCATGCCTTCTTTGAGCCCCCTTTTTTTCTAAACTGTACCCTGCGGAAGTGTTCCATCAGCTGTGCGGTAACTTCATTATATAATCATGTCTGTTGCCGAGCGCTCAACTGGCTATGATGACTGCTTCACGGCAAGCTTTCACTTGCTCGCGGCGTCAGTTAATTAAGCTGACCTTCCTGTGTGCGTGTGCGCCTCCGCAGCAAGTTTGCGCTACGTGTCACTGCGCTGTTTTCGTGTACTGATAACTTTGATAAATTAAACCATTGGCAGATTCCAATCAAGACACAACATTTGGCATGTCGTGGGTGGGGGGCAGGCATAACACGACTGATTTCATCGAAAATTCACGGTTACGGTTCAGAAACTACCGCCAGTCAGCAGAACGACTTCTCAACGGACTGACTGACGAGTCTCAGTATGGCGTCCAGTTGGCTTCAGAGTTCCTGGAGCCAGTGAGCTATCCATCTATCTTTAAGTCAGTG
>NC_134902.1:19012874-19015374 GCF_041734735.1 Babylonia areolata | reverse complement strand
CACTCCCCCCCCCCCCTAACCCCCCCCCCCCTCCGCCCCCTTCCCCTCACTGTCCACCCACCAATACACACACATATACGACCTGTCTTTTGTCTTATGTCAATAAACATATTTTAAAGTTTTTTTGGTTTTTTTTCTGTTTGTTGTTTTTTAATTGGCATTTCAAATCCATGCACATACACACATAAAGCACACATCACCAAGATCATTCCTATTCTACAAATCACTCTGTCTGTTTTGCAGCGGGTCAGTCTGTCTGTCTGTCTGTCTCTGTCTCTCTCTGTGTGTCTCTCTGTCTGTCCCCCTCTCTCCCTGTCCTTCCCTCTCTCCCTTCTTTATACTATGAAAGGGAAAACCAAAAAACAGGAAAGTAAACATATTTTAAAGTTTTTTTTCTTTTTCTTTTTTTCATTTTAATTGGCATTTCAAATCCATGCACATACACACATAAAGCACACATTCCCAAGATCATTCCTGTTCTACAAATCACTCTCTGTCTGTTTTGCAGCGGGTCAGTCTGTCTGTCTGTCTGTCCCTGTCTCTCTTTCTCTCTGTCTGTCCCCCTCTCTCCCCGTCCTTCCTTCTCTCCCTTCTTTATACTATGAGAGGGAGAAAAAAAAAACAACAACCCAGGAACGTGACTACAAACATCGCAGAGAATGTAGAGCTGTCAAACTTGAAGAGCAGCAGAGCGAGATGCCTTCCCTGACTGATGCCTTTTTTCTATCGCGGTTAACGCCTTAGTCGCCTTAATTTAACTCTCTCCATACGAACGGCGAACGTCATCACGTTCAGACAGAAAGGTTATATCCGGATCAAAAGATCTCATTCAACTTGTCCGCTGCGTGATTAGAGGAAATTGATGGCTGGGAGGGGGGGGGGGGAAGTGAGGAAGGTAGGTGGGCGCCCCCCACGATTTCTCCTAGCGCCTTACACAACGTCTCGTTTAGACAGAAAGTTTTATGATGATGAAAAAACTTGGCCCGTGCGTGTTTTTGAGGAAATTGATGGCTTGGGGAGGGTGTGTGTGGAGGGGGTCTAGGGTGGCTAGGGGTGGGGCGGGGACGTGGGAGTGGGCTGGGAGTGGGGGAGTGGTGTGTAAAGAGAAAGGGGGAGGGGGGAGAAGGAAAGAGAGGGAGCAGCGTGGGAAGAGAGAAAAGAGAAGACAGACAGACAGAGAGAGAGAGAGAGAGAGAGAGAGAGAGAGAGACAGACAGTTCTTCGTGTTTGCCGTTCGTTGCTAAGTCTTTCTTGTTGGATTTCTTTCTTATGTGTTGTTGTTTGGTGTCCCGTGTTGATATCTTGTCATGTTGATGGATCTTTATTCATGGGTTCAGAAGGAACTATTCCTCCCGTTGTTTTCCTTTTATTATTTTTTTTTTCTTTCTCTTCATTTTACACTCCAGAGCAGGGTTAAAACAGCATGTGTATTTGCTTAGCTCCTTACCCTGATTAATTGAATTAGCGTTTCGTTTTGTTTCAGTCCCTCCCTCGCTCTCTCTCTCTCTCTCTCTCTCTCTCTCTCTCTCTCTATCTATCTATCTATCTATCTCTCTCTCCCTCCCTCTCTCTCCCTCCCCCTCTCTCTCACTCCCCCTCCCCCCTCTCTCTCCCTCTCCCCCTCTCTCTCTCCCTCCCCTCTCTCTACACCCCTTTCTCTCCCCCCTCTCTCTCCCACTCTCACCCCCACTCTCTCTCTCTCCTCTCTTTCTCTCTCTCTCTCTCCTGCCTCTCTTTCCCCCTCTCTCTCTCCCTCCCCCCTCTCTTTTCTCTCACTCTGGGAGAGTGATCGCCAACAGCGCAGAGAATGTAGAGCTGTCAAACTTGAAGAGTGCAGCAGACCGAGATGCCTTCCCTGACTGATGCCTTTTTTCTATCACGGTTAACGCCTTAGTCGCCTTAAATTTAACGTCATCACGTTCAGACAGAAAGGTTATATCGATCAAAAGATCTCATTCAACTTGTCCCGCTGCGTGAGTAGAGGAAATTGATGGGGGGGGGGGGGGGGGGTGTTTTCCTTTTATTATTTTTTTCTCTCTTCATTTTACACTCCAGAGCAGGGTTAAAACAGCATGTGTATTTGCTTAGTTCCTTACCCTGATTAATTGAATTAGCGTTTCGTTTTGTTTCAGTCCCTCCCTCGCTCTCTCTCTCTCTCTCTCTCTCTCTCTCTATATATATATATATATATATATATATATATATCCCTCCCTCTCTCTCCCTCCCCCTCTCTCTCACTCCCCCTCCCCCCTCTCTCTCCCTCTCCCCCTCTCTCTCTCACTCCCCTCTCTCTACACCCCTTTCTCTCCCCCTCTCTCTCCCATTCTCACCCCCACTCTCTCTCTCTCCTCTCTTTCTCTCTCTCTCTCTCCTCTCTTTCTCTCTCTCTCTCTCCTGCCTCTCTTTCCCCCTCTCTCTCTCCCTCCCCCCCTCTCTTTTCTCTCACTCTGGGAGAGTGATCGCCAACAGCGCAGAGAATGTAGAGCTGTCAAACTTGAAG
>NC_134902.1:18997874-19002874 GCF_041734735.1 Babylonia areolata | reverse complement strand
GATATGATGTGGTGTGGTGTGCTGGTGATGTGGTGTAATGTGATGTAATGCGGTGTGGAGGTGATGTGGAGTGGTGTGGTAGGGTGTGGTGTGGTGGTGGTGAATGGTGTGGTGTGAAGTGGTAATGGTGTGATGTGGTGTTGGGTATGATGTGGTGTGGTGTTATGTGATGTGGTGTGGTGTAGTGTGCTGTGCTGTGCTGTGGTGTGATGTGATGTGATGTGATGAAATGTAATATGATGTAATATGATATAATGTGATGTAATGTGGTGTGATGTGCTGTAATATGGTGTAATGTAATGAAATGTGATGTAATGTGATGCGATGCGATGCGATGTGGTGGTGCAATGTGATGCGACGTGATGCGGTGTGGCCGGCGGGGCAGGACGTGGACCCCTTCATGAGGACCCCCCACCTGACGGCCCTGAGGAAGAGGGGCCTGCTGCTGACCCAGTCCTACACCCTGCAGACCTGCACGCCCACCCGCACTGCCCTTCTCACCGGGAAGTGAGTGCTGTCTGAGACGTCTCTCCCTCTCTCTCTCTCTCTCTTTCGTTAGAGGGCTCTCTCTCTCTCTCTCTTTGTCTGTCTCTTTCTGTCTCTATCTGTCTCTCTTTCGTTTCAGGGCTCTCTCTCTCTCTCTCTCTCTCTCTCTCTCTCTCTCTCTCTTTGTCTGTCTGTCTGTCTCTGTCTCTATCTGTCTCTCTCTCTCTCTTTTCTTTTGCTAGAGGGCTCTCTCTCTCTCTTCGTCTATCTGTCTCTCTATGTCTCTATCTCTCCCTCTCTCTCTCTCTCTTTCGTTAGAGGGCTCTCTCTCTCTCTTTGTCTATCTGTCTCTGTCTCTATTTGTGTGTGTCTCTCTCTCTCTCTTTTCTTTCGCTAGAGGGCTCTCTCTCTCTCTCTCTTTGTCTATCTGTCTCTTTCTGTCTCTGTCTCTCTCTCTTTTCTTTCGCTAGAGGGCTCTCTCTCTCTCTCTCTCTCTTTGTCTATCTGTCTCTCTCTGTCTCTATCTGTCTCTCTCTCTCTCTTTTCTTTCGCTAGAGGGCTCTGTCTCTCTCTTTGTCTATCTGTCTCTCTATGTCTCTATCTCTCCCTCTCTCTCTCTCTCTTTCGTTAGAGGGCTCTCTCTCTCTCTTTGTCTATCTGTCTCTTTCTGTCTCTATTTGTCTCTCTCTCTCTCTTTTCTTTCGCTAGAGGGCTCTCTCTCTCTCTCTTTGTCTATCTGTCTCTCTATGTCTCTATCTCTCCCTCTCTCTCTCTCTTTCGTTAGAGGGCTCTCTCTCTCTCTTTGTCTGTCTGTCTGTCTCTGTCTCTATCTGTCTCTCTCTCTCTTTTCTTTTGCTAGAGGGCTCTCTCTCTCTCTCTTTGTCTGTCTGTCTCTCTATGTCTCTATCTCTCCCTCTCCCTCTCTCTTTCGTTAGAGGGCTCTCTTTCTCTCTCTCTTTGTCTATCTGTCTCTTTCTGTCTCTATTTGTGTGTCTCTCTCTCTCTCTTTTCTTTCGTTAGAGAGCTCTCTCTCTCTCTTTGTCTATGTGTCTCTCTCTGTCTCTATCTGTCTCTCTCTCTCTCTCTTTTCTTTCGCTAGAGGGCTCTCTCTCTCTCTCTCTCTTTGTCTATCTGTGTCTCTCTGTCTCTATCTGTCTCTCTCTCTCTTTTCTTTCGCTAGAGGGCTCTCTCTCTCTCTTTGTCTGTCTCTCTCTGTCTTTTTTCTTTCGCTAGAGGGCTCTCTCTCTCTCAGTGTGTGTGTGTGTGTGTGTGTGTGTGTGTGTGTGTGTGTGTGTGTGGTGTTTTTGTTATTTTCGTGTGTGTGTGTGTGTGTGCGTGTGTGTGTGTGTGTGTGTGTGTGTGTGTGTGTGTGTGTGTGTGTGTGTGTGTACCTAGCCGTGGACACAGTGGATGTTATTATCAGTATCAGTAGTAGTGGTAGCAGTTGTGGTAGCATTGTGATTTGATTATTATTATTATTATCATTATTATTATCACCATCATTATTATTCGTATTCCATTCTTATCATCCTTATCATTCTTATTATTTGTAGTAGTAGTAGCAGCAGTAGTAGTGGCAGCATTGAAATTGTGATTGTTATTGTTATTATAATATCATTCTTATTCTTAGTATTTGTCGTATTGGTAGCAGTAGTTGGTCAGGGGCATAGCCCTTGCTACTGGTCTCATGTAACCCAGTACTACCTGCCGCATGTGAAGTCTCCCAACGACGGACCAGGCGGAGGAGGAAACTTTTCCCAACGGCTGTGAAGGCGGAAGAGGATGACCAAAGGGCAGGGGAAGCTCTTATCCTTGGCTGGAAGTCCTCCTAGGAGACGGAACTTCGAAGAAAAAACCTGCACCTGCCGAGGCCGTTCCACACGTGGCAGTATCTGCACCTGTGGGACTCTGAGCGTCGGTAGGCGAGAGAGTGGGGAAGGGACTGCACAACTCCTCTTCACCAAAAACAAATGTCACCTGTGCTGGTCAGGCAACCAGGCTAATGTCGGAACATGAGCAGTTTCACCAGAGATGCCTACGAAAGATCCTCGGCATAAAGTGGCAAGACAGGGTCTCCAACCTCCAGGTCCTAGAGAGGAGCGGCCTGCCCAGCATCGAAGCTGCTGATCCAGGCTACGTTGGACAGGACACGTTGTCCGCATGACAGACAGCAGGATCCCGAAGATGCTATTGTATGGCCAGCTGAAGGAAGGCCACCGCGAACTTGGAAGACCCTGCAAGCGCTTCAAGGACACCTTGAAGACAAACCTCAAAGCCTGTGACATAGACATCGCTTCCTGGGAAACTGATGTCCTTGACCGCTCTCGCTGGAGGATGCTGTGCTCTAGTGGCATAAAGACGTTTGAAAACAAGAGAACGCTGGCCATTAAGGAGAAGCGTGAGCGAAGGAAGCAGGGCTCAACTTCTGGAGACGTTTTCCCTTGCAACACCTGCGGGAAGTGCTGCGCATCCAGAATCGGCCTCTTCTCCCATATTATGAGGACAGACACCGACAGATAAGCCTGCCTGCCTAATCATCCGTCGGTCCGACGGGAGACTCCATCAGTAGTGGCAGTCGTAATATTGTGATTGTGACTGTTGTTGTTGTTATTATTATTGTCATCATCATTATTATTCTTATTCTTTTGTTTCCTTTCTTTTAAAGAGCGGGGCCTCAGTTGCATTAAGACGACTGAGCATCCCCTATTCTTCTTCTTTTTTTTCCTTTCTTTATTTCTTTTCTTTTTCTCTTTTTTTCTTCTTTCCATCCCCCCCCCTCCCTCTTTTTTTTCGGTCTTGGGTGTTTTACGTTGCCTTTCTTCATTGGCAAACAAATAAATGAATAAATAGATAAATAAATAATGAATAAGTAAATTTCAAATAAAAATAAGTAAATAAATAAATGATTTTTTTTAAAATCACCTCCAGTTCCAAAGTATGTCTGTTTTTGCTATGAATGGACAATGATCATTTAGAATCAACTTATTCTTTTATTTATTCATTTATTTTTTATCTTATTCGGTGTGTGACGCAGGTACCCCTACCGCCTGGGTTTGTCTCTGGGCAAGATCAAGGGCAACTACCTCCGGTGGCTGCACGAGAAGCAGAAGCTGCTCCCCCAGTCCATGAAGGAGATCGGCTACAGGACGCACATGGTGGGCAAGTGGCACCTGGGCTACTGCCACTGGAACCTGACGCCCATGTTCCGGGGGTTCGAATCCTTCTTCGGCCTCTACAGCGGCGCCGTGGGCTACTTCAACCACAGCTGTTAGTAGTGGTGGTGGTTTTTTTTGTTGTTGTTGATGTTGTGGTGGTTGTTTTGTCCCCCCCCCCCCCCCCCCCCCCCCCGCCCCCCCTTTAGTAATAAGAAACTCTTAGGGAGAGTTGGGCAATGCAAGGTCTCCAGAGAAGAAGACCCCCCCCCCCTGACCCCCCCGCAACCCCCCCCCCCACCCCGAATTTCACACAGAGAAATATGTTGTGATAAAAAGAAACACACACACACACACACACACACACACATATACGCACGCGCACTCTCAACCCCCTTACCCCATCCACCCATACACACACACACACACACACACATGTGTTGTGATAAAAAGAAATACAAAATAACAAAATTAAATTATATAAAAAAAAAAAAAAAAAATCTGCATAGCAACAGATGTGGTGCAACGTACATGTATGGAATTTGTCCGAACGGTAGTGACAGGTAGCGCGCCTCCCTGAGAAACTGAAACCGGGTCGGGGGGGGGAGGAGGAGGGGCACTGGGGGGGGGGGAGTGGGGAGTTTCAGTTTCAGTTTCAGTTGCTCAAGGAGGCGTCACTGCGTTCGGACAAACCATATACGCTACACCACATCTGCCAAGCAGATGCCTGACCAGCAGCGTAACCCAACGCGCTTAGTCAGGCCTTGAGAACCCCCCCCCCCCAAAAAAAAAAAAAAAAAAACCACAAAAAAAAACAACAAAAAAACGGGGGAATAAATAATAGATAAGCTTACATAAATAAATAAATGAATAATAATTATAATATAGAAAAAGGTAGTAGTAATAATAATAGTAATACTAATAAAATGATATATAAAAAAAAATAAAATAAATAAATAAATAAATAAGACAAATAAATAAATAAATAAGAGTGGGGAGAGAAACCAAACTGATTTGTGATTAAACGTCCAGCAATGTCCGGTGCCTACGATTTCCGAGACGACCACAGGGTGGCGTGGGAACACAATGGGACCGACTCCACCGTGCTGTACACCAGGCGGGTGCAGAGCATCATCAACTCTCACACGGGCAACGCCTCGCTCTTCATCTACCTCGCCTACCAGAACGCTCACTCTCCTTTCGAAGCCGATCCTTGGTAGGGGTGTGTGTGTGTGTGTGTGTGTGTGTGTGTGTGTGTGTGTGTGTGTGTGTGTGTGTGTGTGTGTGTGTGTGTGTGTGTGTGTGTGTGTGTGTGTGTGTGTGTGTGTTGGGGGGGAAGGGAGTGGGGGAGTACGGGGTGGG
>NC_134902.1:18975374-18985374 GCF_041734735.1 Babylonia areolata | reverse complement strand
CCTGGATGAGCAGCAGTTAGGCCTGTAACGTAACTCTGCACAGAACGAAAAGCCTTGTCTCTGTCGTTGCTGTCACGGATCCAGATGGAAATGTGTGTTTTTTTTCTTTTTTTTTTTTTTCTCGCCTAAAGGAACTCCTTCTCCTCTTCCTTCTTCTTCTTCTTCTTCTCTACTTCTTCTCTTCTTCTTCTTCTTCTTCTCCCCCTCCTCCTCCTCCTCACCACCACCACCATTTTATTCTTCTTCTTCGTCAGCGTCGTCACTCCAACATTCACTTGTAATGTACGGCTGGGTTTTACCCTGTCATGCAGACAGCCATAGTAAAAAAGAGCAAAGAAAACAAAACAAACAAACAGCAAAACCAAAACAGAAAGATAATAATGATAATGATAATAATAATAATAATAATAATAATAATAATAATAATAATAATAATAATAACAATAAAGAAAACAGCAGATGATTGTGTATCACCCATGTTTAAGTTAATCCAGTTTCAAAGAAGTGCTGACGCAACTCCACATCTGCTGTAGGGGTATAATAAAATAAAATAAAAATAAAATAATAAAGAGAGAGAGAGAGAGAAAACGAGCAGATGCCTCGACCTTTGTATACACTCCATTGCGCGGATCAGAACTGGAGATCAGGAAGCAGCTGAGCGTGTAGGGAACCGACATCATGTAGTGTGGTTCGTCCGTCGGGATCGACGAGGACCATCTAGTCATCCTGGGGATGGGTGGGTTGGGCTCTGTGGGTGCGCAGATGACTGGTCAGGCCAATCTGCGCCCGGAAGGTTCTGACGCAGTGTGGACAGGGGATGGTGGCGGCTGTCGGGGACTTGCTGGCACTGCTTTTCCTGGCCTGTCTGCGTTGCTCTGCTGCAGCGATTCTGTTGGACTCACAGGATCTGAGGCCAAAGAGAGAGAGAGAGAAAAACGAGCAGATGCCTCGACCTTTGCATACACTCCATTGCGCGGATCAGAACTGGAGATTAGAAAGCAGCTGAGCGTGTAGGAAACCGTCATCATGTAGTAAACAAATCGCAAACCAACAATGGGTTGAACTCTTCTCGTCTTCAACTTTTTTTTTCTTTTTCTTTTTTGTTCTCGTACATGAGTCTGATTTATCCGAGGAACGCTCTCTCGTCTGATGCGTTTTTCTTCTTGGTTGGTGTGTTCCAAATTCTGAAAATGATAATAAAGGCATAATTCTTCTGAACAAAAAAAAAAAAAAAAGATGTATTTGACTTCTTCTTTTTTTTAAGTGAACGGTGAGATTGACGACTTTGTGATTGACTGACACAATCGTCCTTTTTTTTCCCTTAATCATTGGTAATGAGGGAGATATAAATATTCTGTTGTAAAACTGGTGTGTCTGTTAATCATCGATATATGTGTGGCTGGCTGGTTGTCTGGCTCTCTCTCTCTCTCTCTCTCTCTCTCTCTCTCTCTCTCTAAGAATTTGAGCTCTGCTGATATTTTTGTTGAATCAAACGCTTACCCCCCTTGTCTACAGGGCTTGATTCAGTTTCAGTAGCTCAAGGAGGCGTCACTGCGTTCGGACAAATCCATATACGCTACACCACATCTGCCAAGCAGATGCCTGACCAGCAGCGTAACCCAACGCGCTTACAACTGCTACACATCGTCATAGGGGATTACCGCATCAGCATTTCTGTATACTCCATTGCCTACCCCGGCAAGTAAGCACCTCAATCCGCACCAGCATAACTGTATGCTACATCTATCAATCAATCAATCAAAAACACTTTATTAATCCACATGGAAATTAAGTTGTGCAATCACAGGCTCGTTGTAAACACTAGCATAAAATCATCATGCGCAACATAAGAAGAGATTAAAACTAGTCAAATAAGAATTCCCAATAGCTGACGATACTAACCCGCCCCCCCCCCTCCACACACACACACATACTCATGTTAAGACAATAGGGTATTGCACAACAATATTTACAAATGAAAACATCCAACAAAAAAAGGGTATATATTACTAAAAATGACATGCGCGCGCGCGCACACACACACACACACACACACACACACACACACACACACACACATACACACACACGTTAAGACCATAAGGTATTGTACAACAATACATTAATAAAAACATCAAGGGAATAAATCGTATATATAAGTAAAATGCACACACACACACACACACACACACACACACACACACACACACACACACACACACACACACACACACATGGATGTAGACACGTATGCATGCACATAACATACGTAACGCCAATAAAATTGTCACGCCAATAAAATTACATTGCCTGCCCCGGCAAGTAAGTACCTCAACAGCTGGGCTCAGTGACTGAGCAAACTCACTGATCAAAGACAGAGCCGACAAGGGACGGAAGGATGTGGTAGGGGAGTAAACGGGGTGGGCATGACATCAAAAGGGTATAGTCAACTGGGGTCAAATAAAATGGAGACGGCATTAACCAAACTGGCCGGATTAAAACGTGTTGTCTGAGACAATCCGTCAGAAGTTGATAGATTCATGGCAGGT
This sequence comes from Babylonia areolata, assembly GCF_041734735.1. Taxonomy (NCBI): domain Eukaryota; kingdom Metazoa; phylum Mollusca; class Gastropoda; order Neogastropoda; family Buccinidae; genus Babylonia; species Babylonia areolata. The sequence continues at coordinate 18,982,825 of NC_134902.1, read as the reverse complement.
GATTTGATTAACTCTCTCCATACGAACGGCGAAAGAGACGACGTCAACAGCGTTTCACCCCAATTACCATCATCAAAATATTGCAGGCGGAAGGCTCTTATACTGAAGACGTGAATGTTGACAAAAAAATACCACAATTCTGACGACGGAAGCTAAAGGTTGGGTCATTCAGACACCCACTGGACATCCGAGGGGTCTGTGTAGAGGAGAAGAGAGGACTGGCCGTACTGAGTGAGTTAAAACGTGTTGTCTGAGACAATCCGTCAGAAGTTGATAGATTCATGGCAGGTGATTTGATTAACTCTCTCCATACGAACGGCGAAAGAGACGACGTCAACAGCGTTTCACCCCAATTACCATCATCAAAATATTGCAAGCGGAAGGCTCTTATACTGAAGACGTGAATGTTGACAAAAAAATACCACAATTCTGACGACGGAAGCTAAAGGTTGGGTCATTCAGACCCCCACTGGACATCCGAGGGGTCTGTGTAGAGGAGAAGAGAGGACTGGCCGTACTGAGTGAGTTAAACCAAGTCTAAACGCAGACTAAAAGGAATGAACTCTATGGTCCAGCGATTTTGCTGGTCAACACTTCATACGTTCAGACTCTGTGAAAGGAAAGCAGCGTGTTTGTCTTTGTTCAGTACTGCAAACTATAAAGACTTTTTTTTCATGACTGAACTCGCCCACTAAAATGTCAAACGCTGACAGACTACGTTCAAAAAGAAAGGGGGAAAAAAATCCGTTTCACTCGAAACGCGATTCTACATTTGACAGATTCAGTAAGAAGAGAACTTGACTACATGGCAGATGAGGTTCAGTCTTTTCTTCCTGTATCACAAGTGCTGCTGACATTACGAAAAGCTTGTAACTGGTGTTTTCCAAAACATTGTAAGAGACTTGGTTGGAGTTGTCAACAAAGTGCATGCCGCACGATCGCACGTGTTAGTGATGCCCTCCTGACATAACAAAACCAGTGGATCTTCATGGGTAAGAAGCAAAGGAATCTGATCACACGTGGGATCGAATCTCCCACACACGGTGTGGTGGTCTGGACGCTATAGTCGTTCGGATGAGACAATTGTTAAACATAGATCCCACGTGTAGCATTCCAAAAGGGTTGTCCCTTGGCAAGAAATCTGTGGAAAAACCACTAGGATTGGAAAACAAATACACGTTCAGGCAGAAAGAAGAAGCATAATATATATATATATATATATATATATATGTGTGTGTGTGTGTGTGTGTGTGTGTGTGTGTGTGTGTGTGTGTGTGTGTGTGTGTGTGTGTGTGTGTGGAAGGTGCTGCGTCCTAGCGGTAGCGATGCGCTTTCAATGGTGAGAGCAGCCCGAATTTCAAACAGAGACATCTTTTGTAACAAGAGTAATGCAATACAATGCAATACAATACAATACAATACAATACGATACGATACGATACGATACGATACGATACGGTGCAACACAACGCATTACAATGCAACGCAACGCAATACAATACGATGCAATACAATACAATACAATTCCATACAGTCCCATACAATATAATGATTCCTTGTTCTTCCTGTAGCATCAAACAAGGCGTAGAAAGCAAAGTGACTCGCCGCGGCCCCATCTCTAAGCAGCAAGTGTGGTGTGTTTAACTCATACAGCAAGTGTGGTGTGTTTAACTCATACAGCACATACAGCAAGTGTGGTGTGTTTAACTCATACAGCAAGTGTGGTGTGTTTAACTCATACAGCAAGTGTGGTGTGTTTAACCCATACAGCAAGTGTGGTGTGTTTAACTCATACAGCAAGTGTGGTGTGTTTAACTCATACAGCAAGTGTGGTGTGTTTGACTCATACAACACATACAGCAAGTGTGGTGTGTTTAACTCATACAGCAAGTGTGGTGTGTTTAACTCATACAGCAAGTGTGGTGTGTTTAACTCATACAGCAAGTGTGGTGTGTTTAACTCATACAGCAAGTGTGGTGTGTTTGACTCATACAACACATACAGCAAGTGTGGTGTGTTTGACTCATACAGCAAGTGTGGTGTGTTTGACTCATACAGCAAGTGTGGTGTGTTTGACTCATACAACACATACAGCAAGTGTGGTGTGTTTAACTCATACAGCAAGTGTGGTGTGTTTAACTCATACAGCAAGTGTGGTGTGTTTAACTCATACAGCAAGTGTGGTGTGTTTAACTCATACAGCAAGTGTGGTATGTTTAACGCATACAGCAAGTGTGGTGTGTTTAACCCATACAGCAAGTGTGGTGTGTTTAACTCATACAGCAAGTGTGGTGTGTTTGACTATAACTCATACAGCAAGTGTGGTGTGTTTAACTCATACAGCAAGTGTGGTGTGCTTATTAACTCATACAGCAAGTGTGGTGTGTTTAACTCATACAGCAAGTGTGGTGTGTTTAACTCATACAGCAAGTGTGGTGTGTTTAACTCATACAGCAAGTGTGGTGTGTTTAACTCATACAGCAAGTGTGGTGTGTTTGACTCATACAGCAAGTGTGGTGTGTTTAACTCATACAGCAAGTGTGGTGTGTTTAACTCATACAGCAAGTGTGGTGTTTTTAACCCATACAGCAAGTGTGGTGTGTTTACTCATACAGCAAGTGTGGTGTGCTTAACTCATACAGCAAGTGTGGTGTGTTTAACTCATACAGCAAGTGTGGTGTGTTTAACTCATACAGCAAGTGTGGTGTGTTTAACCCATACAGCAAGTGTGGTGTGTTTAACTCATACAGCAAGTGTGGTGTGTTTAACCCATACAGCAAGTGTGGTGTTATCAACCCATACAGAGAATGTGGTGTGTTTGACTCATACAACACATACAGCAAGTGTGGTGTGTTTAACTCATACAGCAAGTGTGGTGTGTTTAACTCATACAGCAAGTGTGGTGTGTTTAACTCATACAGCAAGTGTGGTGTGTTTAACTCATACAGCAAGTGTGGTGTGTTTGACTCATACAACACATACAGCAAGTGTGGTGTGTTTAACTCATACAGCAAGTGTGGTGTGTTTAACCCATACAGCAATGAGTGGCAATGGCCTATAGATGAAAAAACAACAACATTGGTTAATTAATTAATTCAGTGTGTGTGTGTGTGTGTGTGTGTGTGTGTGTGTGTGTGTGTGTGTGTGTGTGTGTGTGTGTGTGTAGAACAGAGCACAACACAAGGACATATATATATATATATATATATATATATATATATATATATATATATATATATATATATATATATATATATACAAGGACGTGTATACATATTTAACAAAAGCAAAGACAAATGTGTCAGTCGAGTTCATTTTTCCATATCAACACACAGATGGATGCAGGAAATGGTAAAAGAGAAATCAAATTAAATCACATTGCTTATATCCCAGCCGAGCACAAGGGCACCATTCTATGCCTGGGTGCTCATCATTTTCTTAAAAGTGGAAAAAGAGTGTAAAATATTGTGAAAAGATCAATTACAACAACGTCAGCTAGAAAGGCCAGTTCATCCATGCCACGTATAAATTTATATCAAGATTAAAAGTTGTTTTTTTTTAACCCGTAAAAAGACCAATTCATTGATGCATGTTTCAGTTTATGTAAAACTTGTTTTTTTTTCCATATTGCAAACAAAGGTTGTTGTTTTTCTTTCCTCTCAGTCGCAATCAATAGATAGAGAATAATTCTCATTCAACGCATGGAAAGCCAAAAAACATGTTGACATTCAATCAAGTTAGCACCAATGATAATGACAATATAATGACTGTGGTGGTGCACATAATGACGTGTTAACATCACCAATGCAGGATTCGCAATCATTTCTCTCTGTCTCTGTCTCTCTTTCTCTGTATCTCTCTCTGTCTCTCTGCCTCTGTCTGTCTCTCTCTCTCTTTACGCAACCAGTTCTTTCCGGTTGCGTCCGAGAATCATGATCTCATGATTTGCCTGCACTGATGGGAGCTGATGACGACGAGACCGTGTCAAAGCTTTCTCGCTTTCTGTATAGAGTTTTTAGATTGCACTCAGAGCGTACACGCTGAAGTTGGCTTCAAAGTTGCATCCAGCATCCCATTCTGATACTCCGTGATTAACGTTAGTGTGAATTGTCCTTTGCTACGCTTCATGACAATGTCTTTCTACTTGAAAATGATCTTTCTTCTTTTTTTTTCTTCTGTTTTTTTTTTTAACGCTGAATGATGTATTCCCCAACTCCCCATTGAAATGAACCTTATGTGTTTCTTCAATAAAACATCATCATCATATCATCATCATCATCATCATCTCTCTCTCTCTCTCTCTCTCTCTCTCTCTCTCTCTCTCTCTCTCCACACACACACACACACACACACACACACACACACACACACAAACACACACACACACACACACACACACACACACACACACACACACACACATATATATATATATATATATATATATATATATATAATCATGATGCACATATGCAATATTATCGTACCTGCAAGACTGTTTACCCATAGTACTAGCTGAACAAGAATCAGAGCTACTGTAAATTGCGTTTTGCAGGCGAGGGGGTGGGGGTGGGAAGGGAGTTGGGGGGCTTGGGGGGAGGGGGATTGTTTTGTATTGATTTTTCCTATTAAATGTATTTCTCCAGAACACCCCGCCCCACCACCCACTCCCAGCCCCCCACACACACTCTCCATACCTCAACTTTCCTGAGCCGGCCATACCCCCCACACAGTCATGTCGCTCTCTCTCTCTCTCTCTACTTCAAGTTTTGTTTTTAAACTGAAATCAATGTAAGAATATCGATTTCCTTCAGAAGAGAACTTGTGAAGGCATAGAATGGAACATGAGGCAATTAGCACGTGGAGGGGGTGGGGTGTGAGGGGGAGAGGGGGGGGGGGGAGAAGTCATAGGTTTATGATTGCGGGACATGGAAAAGGCGTTTCGGAAGTAAAATAACTTCCCTAGTCAGTGATTGGCTGAGATGATCGCCCGTATAATAATGTTTTCAATGACTTTATACCCGCGCGTGCGCGCGTGTGTGTGTGTGTGCGCGCGCGCGCGCGCCTCCAGGTCTCTCTGTGTGTCTGTCTCTTTTGTCGTGCCTTCTCTCTGTCTCTGTCTCTATGTCTCTCTCTCTCTCTCTCTGTCTCTCTCTGTGTCTCTCTCTGTCTCTGTCTCTCTCTCTCTGTGCATCTGCCTGCCTGTCAGTCTGTCTTTGTCTCTGTCTGTCTGTCTTTCTGTCTCTGTCTTCTGTCTGTCTGTCTGTCTGTCTCTCTGTATCTGCCTGTCTGTCTGTCTGTCTGTCTGTCTGTCTCTGTTTCTCTCTCTCTACCCGCCCCACCCCACCCCCCACCCCTTTTTTTTTTTTTTGTTATTCCAGCACCAAACGGAATATGAAATATTCAATACATATAGCTTTGTCCTTTAAAGCTTTCTTTTTTTCTTCTTTGTTTTTGTTTTTTGTTTGTTTGTTTTTGTTGTTGTTGTTTTTTGTTTTTTTTCAAAAACGGATGTTTGCAAGGGCCCCTTGTGAATGCCATTCCGAGCAATCGAAGCTGTCATTGTTCTTGTTTTTTGTTTGTTTTGGTTTGTTTGTTTGTTTGTTTGTTTGTGCCAAACAAATCGGTCAACACTGAAGGGTTCTAGGGAGAGATGCAGGCTGCATTCTCCCTCTGTGTGTGTGTGTGTGTGTGTGTGTGTGTGTGTCGGTCGGTGTGTTTCTTTCTCTTTCTCTTACATACACACACAAACTGTCTCTCTCTCTTTATCTTGCTTGCTGTCTTCAGTATCAAAGGACCTAGTTCAAGCGTAGGGTTGGCAAAAGCTTCACCCGTGTCTTTTATTTCGAAGGTGGTTTTGATACTTTTCATAATAGAGACTTGTGTTTGCATTCAATTTGGTAGTATTGATACTTTCATCCTTTTTTGACTCACTTGTGTAAACAAAGTGAGTCCATGTTTTAACCCGGTGTTCGGTTGTCTGTGTGTGTGTGTGTGTGTGTGTGTGTGTGTGTGCGTGTCCGTGTGTCTGTGTGTCCGTGGTAAACTTTAACATTGCTATTTTCTCTGCAAATACTTTGTCTGTTGACACCAAATTAGGCATAAAAATAGGAAAAAAAATCAGTTCTTTCCAGTCATCTTGTTTAAAACAATATTGCACCTCTGGGATGGGCACAAAAAAATTAAAAAAAAGAAGCCTAATTATATGCAAACTGCATTTACTGTTATATTGATAATTTTTGTATTCTCTAAACTTGGCACTTTGATCTCATATTCTGACACAACAACAAGAGCAGTCATTATTATCATTTTTTGTTCAAACAGGAACTTCTTTTGCTAAGCATGGAATTTTTATTTATTTTGCAAACGTTTTGGTGCAGGTAGTAAAAAAGGGAAATTACTCTGTAATTAATGCTAGGGGACTAAATTTATCACAAGTGAGTCTTGAAGGCCTTGCCTCTCTTGTTTTCATATAGTTTATATTAAAAGCTGGTTTTTGTGTCTCCCATAATAAATTGTGTGGTTGTGGAAGAGGATGAAACTGCCACGTTTATTTATCTCTTTTTAAATTACATATATATTCCCGAACTTTCGATTAAGTCAGAAGTATATGATGCAATTGGCTGTTTGTGCTGGCCCTTTTCGGAAAGTGTCTCTACCTATGATCTAATTTTCAACTCCCTCTCCAATATAGTTCTCACTTGTGCTAGCTCTTACTATAAACTTTAATAATGCAAGTTTTCGATATTCATCAAATTGGTAGAATGCCAGTTTCTCTGTATGTTTTTTTGTTTTGTTTTGTTTTGTTTTTGTTTTTTTGTTTGTTTTGTTTTGTTTTCCTATCTCTGTGGCTGCCTTCACCTCTACACTCCATCTCGCTCACTACGATCAGCTTCGGATCCACTCCATTTACGCATAACCAGATTCAGACTCTGGACTGTTGGCCGTCGTTCTTTCTCTGTCTCTGGACCTTGCAATTGGAATGAACTTCCTCTTTCGCTTCGTCAAGTCTCCACACTCAGCTCTTTCACGTCTGGCCTTAAAACCCACCTCTTCCCAAAATAGCCTGCCTCCCTTCCCTGCCTCTTCCTTGTCTTCAGTTTCTCCAGTTTTAGAGTTATGCGTGCGTGAGAATGACTAGTGCGAAAGCGCTTAGATTTGTCTATGCACAAGATTCAGTGCTATATAAATACCATTATTATTATCATTATCATTTGTTGTTTTGTTTTTTAATTTGATGTGTGACTGGCGACACCTAGTGCAAGTTTGTAAGCTTTACAGTCTAAACTCCTGTGTGTGTGTGGGGGGGGGGGGGCGGGGGGGTGCGTGCGTGGGTTTGTTTGTTTGTTTATTTGTGTCTGTCTGTGTGTGTGTGTGTGTGTGTGTGTGTGTGTGTGTGTGTGTGTGTGTGTGTGTGTGTGTGAGTGCGAGCATGTGTATGTATGTATGTA
>NC_134902.1:18942874-18950374 GCF_041734735.1 Babylonia areolata | reverse complement strand
ATGTGTTTCGACAAGAGAAACCGCTTTGACATGAGATGCTTTTGATTAGAGAGGGGGGTGGGGTTGATGAAGGATAGGATTCGAGATATCTGTACACACCCTGTCAACAAAAGAGCGAAGCCATTGCTGTGGAAACAAAAGACTTTGCTTATAAACCACGAAAGGGGGCAATAACTTCGGTTATACACTGCAAAAGGAGCAAAGATCTTGCTGTATGAACCAAACAAATGGGCAAAGACCTTGCTTATAAACCACAAAAGTGGCAAAGATCTTGCTGTATAAACCACAAAAGGGGTAAAGATCTTGCCGTATAAACCACAAAAGGGGTAAAGATCTTGCCTGTATAAACCACAAAAGGGGCAAAGGGGAAAGACATTGCTGTATAAACCACAAAAGGGGCAAAGACGTTGTGTAGATCACAAAAGGGGCAAAGACATTGTTTATGAACCAAAAAAAGGGAAAGACATTGTTGTATAAACTACAAAAGGGGAAGGACATTGCTGTATAAACCACAAAAAAGGGGCAAAGACATTGCTGTATAAACCACAGAATGGGCAAAGACATTGCTGTATAAACCACGAAAGGGGCAAAGGGGGAAGACATTGCTGTATAAACCACGAAAGGGGCAAAGGGGGAAGACATTGCTGTATAAACCACGAAAGGGGCAAAGACATTGCTATATAAACCACGAAAGGGGAAAGACATTGCTGTATAAACCACGAAAGGGGCAAAGGGGGAAGACATTGCTGTATAAACCACAAAAGGGGCAAAGGGGGAAGACATTGCTGTATAAACCACAAAAGGGGCAAAGGGGGAAGACATTGCTGTATAAACCACAAAAGGGGCAAAGGGGGGAGACATTGCTGTATAAACCACGCAAGGGGAAAGACATTGCTGTATAAACCACGAAAGGGGCAAAGGGGAAAGACATTGCTGTATAAACCACAAAATGAGCAAAGGTATTGCTGCATAAACCACAAAAGGGGCAAAGGGGAAAGACATTGCTGTATAAACCACAAAAGGGGCAAAGGTGGGAGACATTGCTGTATAAACCACAAAAGGGGCAAATGGGGAAGACATTGCTGTATAAACCACGAAAGGGGCAAAGGGGAAAGACATTGCTGTATAAACCACATAATAGTCAAAGACATTGCTGTATAAACCACAGAATGAGCAAAGACATTGCTGTATAAACCACAAAATGAGCAAAGACATTGCTGTATAAACCACAAAATGAGCAAAGACATTGCTGCATAAACCACAAAAATGTCAAAGACATTGCTGAATAAACCACACATGGGACAAAGACATTGCTGTAGACCACAAAATGGGCAAAGACATTTGCTGTTTAAACCGTGCATTTTGGTATTTTCGATCTTTGTTGTCTTTTGCTTTTTTTTTCTTTGATTTATTTTTAGAATGTCGATGAAAGCCTTGTGTTAGCATTTTGCGGCAGGCATGGAACAATTGCAAACAAACCGTTTATTGATACCCTCGTCATTCAAAAGGAGCACACTGTTCGTGCGCGCACGCGCGTGTACACACGTGTGTGTCGTGTGTTTGTGTTTGTGTGTGTGTGTGTGTGTGTGTGTGTGTGTGTGTGTGTGTGTGTGTGTGTGTGTGTGTGTGTGTGTGTTTCTTTGTGACTTGTTATTGTAAAGGGCTTTGAAACAATTTGAGATGTTTAATGCGCTATTCTTTTTCTTGGTTTTTTTTTTTAATCTTATTTTATATATTATCATCAGTAGTAGTAGTAGTAGTCGTAGTATCATTATCACTGTTGTTGTTATCATCATCATCATCATCATTATCATCATCTCTTTCTGTGTGTACCTCTGTGTTACTGTCGCTCGGACTCTCTCTGTATCTTTGTCTCTGTCTCTCTGTGTCTCTGTCTCTCTGTCCCTAAGAGTCGTTCTCTCTCTCTCTCTCTCTCTCTCTCTCTCTCTCTCTCTCTCTCTCTCTCAAAAACAAAGAACTCATCAAAGAAAATCATTCCATTAAATCCCAGTTGGGTTCTCTCCAATCAGAACTGAACAGAAAGAAATACAATCCAGTCAATCAAGCAACAGTTTGATACTCAGATCCCAACTGACCATGTATGTCAACATAAAAATGTTACTTCCAAAACTGATGTTTGAAATTCAAACTGAAAAACACATACTCTTTACTCAAGGTTCAGAAACCGAAACACCAAATAGTGACGCAAAACCCATCAGCACAGATAAACAGTCACACAGTGATCGTTCCGTCAATGATGGTCAGAAAGGAAATCCAGCAAATAATGCAGACTGTTTACCCCCATGACAATGTCACAATCCACGAAGAAATTTCTACTTTCAATTCCTTTGCTGTTCTCGCTGATATCAGTGATATTGACAAAGAACAAATTCATTCCACACAGTCCCAACAATCAAAACAAATATTAACAGACAAACAGAAGAACCCACCAGAAAATGTTTCAAACCCCTCTACCAGAGATGTTTTGGACCTTATGACTGTTCCTGAAAAGGCAACAATGCTGCTTCTTGGGGACTCGGTCACACGCTTCATTAACCCCAAGAGACTGGCCCCTCGTGGAGAAAGCATGTTTAACTCACTCAGTACGGCCAGTCCTCTCTTCTCCTCTACATAGACCCCTCCGATGTCCAGTGGGTGTCTGAAAGACCCAACCTTTAGCTTCCGTCGTCAGAATTGTGGTATTCTTTGCCAACATTCACCTCTTCAGTATAAGAGCCTTCCGCTTGCAATATTTTGATGGTGGTAATTGGGGTGAAACGCTGTTAACGTCATCTCTTTCGCCGTTCGTATGGAGAGAGTTAAACTTTGTGTTCCAGGAATGTCTATTGATGACCTTCATCACTGGCGTTCTTCCGTACCAGTCTCACCCAACATAAAGGATGTGATCATCCATGCTGGTGTGAACTCTTGTCCCGCAGGTCCAGTATCCCCAGAAACATGGAATGAACTTTTTATTCTATGTTCTAAAACCTTCCCCCACGCACGTGTAGCTTTCAGCTCCATTTTGCCTGCCAGAGGGAATCATCATTTCAATAATGTCATAACGCCCTCAAACCTAAACCTAAAAGAAATATGTAAAAACCACAATATTGCTTTTATTGATAATTTTCTTCCTTTTGCATCAGACACAGGTCTGTACAGCAGTATAAAGCACACGAATACCAGAGGAACAGCAAGACTTATTGAAAATCTCAAAACCCTGTGGCGAAGAGGATCCCACAGAGAAATCAAAGGTCCCATAAAAACCTATACCAATAGCAGATCAGACTCTCCTCTGAATTCGTTTCCACATGTCTCACCCCCGTCCTACCCCCAGAGAGTACCAAATTCTAGGGAATATTACTCCTTACCATTCAAACAAAACCAAGAGCGTCGTCCTGTTGGTCAGATATAGGAACATGCACCCCCACCCATGCAATCATCTTACCATTTTCCACCTCTCATTCCAAAATCACAAACAGATGAACCCCCGTTTTCCATGCCTCCCAAACACCCTCATCAGTTCCAATATTACAATCACCCAAATCAAAATATCACCACCTCATACAACAGTAACCATGGAGCTAATATCCGTCCAAACATCTCCCAGAGACAAGAAACGGGAAATCCTGCAATGCCTGTGAATTATGACACATACACTGACGAAACTATTTAAGATGGCATCAAAAATATTGTCATTTCAACAACACTTCCACCCCTACTATTATGGTACACCTGTGTGAGTTTTCTCATCAACATAGCCCTGATGATTATGACCTTAGTGGTCGGCTGGTCTATAAACAACATAGATTGATTTGATTTCTCATCAATATCATCTGTCTAACTGGGTGTTGTTATACTAAAATATAAATTCATATATACATATAATATATTCATATATTTATATATTAATAGCATTCCGGTATACAAAAAAATTAATGTACATGTACAATTATGTCAATCATGCGTGTGATGTGTATAGTTCTGCGAATGTTCACACGCTCGTGCAGCAAGTGCGTGGGTGCGTGTGTGTGTGTGTGTGTGTGTGTGTGTGTGTGTGTGTATGGCGGACACACTCATGATCTCGTAATGCACTTAAGGTTGTCATAGTTTGCCGGACCAAAACTATATTCAGCGCAAATTACGTGAGTTGTGCGGACGCAGTAAATATTATTGACCTTATTACTTGCTATATTTGAATTGTATTCTATGTGACTTGTTATTTGATGGTTGTTTAATCAGTGGTTAAGTATATTGCACACTGTGTACTTTTGGAGGTGCCCTCTGGTACTTCTTGTGTCTTTTACTCTCCTTTCCATTGTACCATTGTATCATAACATTAATAGTCATCTTTGATACTGTTGTATTCACTTTTTCTGTTCCATGACTAAAACACTCAACGCCTGGCCAATATCCGATGGTTTTAAAGTAGGTTTTCTGAATATTAATCATATCATCAACAAACTCGCTGATGTATCCCATGTCCTTTCAAACTCCGGAAAACAGTTTCACATATTCGGATTTGCTGAATCAAGACTAACAGACCATATACAAGACTCTGATTTACTACTACCAGGCTATTGTATTATTCGTAATGATCCGAAATGTTCTAGAGAAACAGGCCTTCGTGTATATGTTCAACAAAACATTAACTTTAAACGAATTGAATCACTCGAAAATTATCAAGTTGAATCTGTATGGATCGAAATACGTTTTAAGAAATCAAAACCTATCCTTCTCGGCTTTATCTATAGAAATCCAGCTGAACATGTAGATTGGATAGACAAGGTTATGTTGATGATGGAAGAAGCTTCTTTGTCTTCAAGTGAAATAATACTATTAGGTGACTTTAATATTGACTTACTGAAATCAAACAAACACTGGACAAAAATGTATGAATCATTTCACCTAAAGCAGTTAATTGACATACCTACGAGAGTTACTGCAACGTCAAAAACACTTATAGATCATATATACGCTTCATCTACAAACTCCATAACAGAAGTATGTTCCCCAACGTTTGGCTGCAGTGACCATTCCCCTATATGTTTCACATGGTCCAAACGAGGTGTAAAAATTACTGCAAATGGACATAAAACCGTTTGCCATAGAGAATTTAGACAATTTGATAAGGATTTATTTCTACAGAACTTGATACATTCTAATATGTCAGCTGTTTATCAGTTCTCTAATCCTGAAGAAGCACTGGAGGTTTGGTATCACAATTTTCTTGATGTATATGATAAACATGCTCCATTCATAACAAAACGTGTCAAAAGCTATCCTAAACAGCCGTGGATTACTAAAACCATTGATGATGTGATTAAGGAAAGAGACTCGTCTCTCTCAGAAGGTAAGAAAGATGAATTCAGAAAACAACGTAATCTTGTAAATGCTTTGAAACGTTCAGAAAAAAAAGAATTATTTTCAAGAACTTATTTCCAAAAAATCAAATAATACATTGGGGGGTGGGGGGGGGGCGCTTGGGAGGGGCTGTGTGTTTCTTTTGTTTGTTTGTTTGTTTTGGAGGTGGGGGGGGTGATCTTTTTCCTTCATGATATGATGTTTGTATCATGATTGTGTAGATATGCATGTTAAAATGTGAATGTGAATGTCATGTCTTTATTTCTTCATCTCTTTGCTACTTTGTGGATGTTTTGATTCATTTTCATTTTCCATTTGCCCTGAGGGCTGGATGAAAAAAGCACATGTGTGCTTATCCCACTTCCCTCAATAAAAAAACTTGTTCGTTCGTTCGTTCTGTGTGTGTGTGTGTGTGTGTGTGTGTGTGTGTGTGTGTGTGTGTGTGTCTGTCTATCGCTTTCTCTCTCTGTCTCTCGCTTTCTCTTTGTCTCTCGCTTTCTCTTTGTCTCTCTCTGTCAGTCTCTCCGTCTCTGTCTCTCTCTTACTCTTTGAATCTGTCTCTCTTTCTCTCTCTGTCTCTCTCTCTCTCCCTATCTCGCCCTCCCTTTCTCAATATCTCTCTCTGTCTGTCTGTGTCTGTCTCTTTGCCTTCTTGGCTGGATGTCTGTTTGGCTGGCTGGCTGTTCGTCTGTGTATGTCTCTTACATTCGCTACGGCTCTGTCTGTCTGTCTGTCTGTCTCCCCACCACCCCTCTCTCTCTCTTCCTTCCGCTATGTCTGTTTGTCTGTCTGTCTGTTTACTTTGTCTGTTTGTCTGTCTGTCGGATCGTCTCCGTCTGTCTGTCTCTATCTCTCTTTCTCTCTCCCCCCCTACCCGCCTCTCTCTCTCTCTTCCTTCCACTATATCGATCTATCTGTCTGTCTGTCAGCCTGTTTACCTCTCTGTCAGTCTGTCTGTCTGCTTCTCTGTTCTTTCTTTTTTGTCTCTTGTTTCTGTCTCTGCGTGTCTGCCTCTCTGTCCGATCCTGTCTTCCTACTAGCCTGTGAATGTGTGTGTGTGTGTGTGTGTGTGTGTGTGTGTGTGTGTGTGTGTGTGTGTGTGTGTGTGTGTGTGTGTGTGTGTGTTTTCTTCCTTGGAAATGATATCATAGTACTGTCACCGCTCCGACAAAATCTGTTTTGGTGATCGTGTGAAATCTGTTGAAGAAAAAAAAAAGAAAAAAAAAGGGTAGCGCTGTAGTGTAGCGACGTGCTCTCCTTTAAGTGGGGAGAGCAGCTCGAATTTCACACAGAGAAATCTGTTGTGATAAAAAGAGAAATACGAAATAACGAATCAAGAGCAACAATTTTCATGGAATCCATCACCGATCATCTCCATCTTCAGTGTTCATCTCTCAGTATTTATCTTATTCGTTGTCAGATTATTAACTTTGTATTGTGTGTTGTATCAATTGATGGTCTTTCTTGTCTCATGAATATTTGGACCCTGGAATACATGGGATCATTTATTTGGTTGTCTGTCTTGTTGTCTGGTTGTCTGATTTATTTGGTTTTGTATACGTTGTTCGAAGGCAACCTTCTTGTTATTATTATTATTATTATTATTACATGGATACTTACATTGCGCCTATCCTCGGTCGGAGACCAAACTCTAAGCGCTTTACAAACACGGGGTCATTTTGCAACAACAACAGGCTGCCTACCTGGGTAGAGTCGAGTCACGGCTGCCATTGGTTGCTCATCATTCGTTTCCTGTGTCATTCAGTCAGATTTCGGGGCTCGCACACATACACACTCAGACAGACATGTAACTATGACCGTTGTTGTTGCTGTTGTTGTTATTGTTGTCGTTGCTGTTGTTGTTACAGCTGGAATCTACTGTTGTTGTTGTTGTCGATGTTTAAGTAGCCAAAGGCAAAAAAATGGATCGTCCATCTCGTAGTGTGTGTCTGTGTGTGTCTGTGTCTGTGTGTGTCTGTGTCTGTGTCTGTGTGCGTGTGTGTACGCGCGCCAGTACGAGCGCATGTGTGACGTACGTGCGCGTGGGTATGTGTGTTTGTGTGTGTGTGTGCGCGCGGACATTGCTATTTGTGTGTGTGCGTGTGTGTGTGTGTGTGTGTGTGTGTGTGTGTGTGT
>NC_134902.1:18935374-18940374 GCF_041734735.1 Babylonia areolata | reverse complement strand
CTAAGTTCAAAACCAGACTCACCAATAATCGCGAGATGTGCTTTTTATAAGCAGAAAATAGATATTCTCAAAGCAAAGAGAAAACTGAAGGGCACTAACATATTCATTGGTGAGGACTTCTCCGTCAGAGTACGAGACCTGAGGAAGATGCTGACCCCCCACCTGAAGAAGGCGAGGAGTGACGGTAAGCGTGCCACCATGGTATACGACCACCTCCTCATTGACGGTAAGAGATTTACTGTTGGCAAGGGTGACATGCTTGTGGAGTCAAAATAGGACTCGGGTCGGCCCACAAATTCCAAGGAAAATTTGTCTGTGGCATTGACAGGAGTAAATGATAAGGCGACACCGGCTGAACTGACACAGGGCCACAATAACAGAAAGGCAGAGTTAGCACGTGCAACATGTGTACCAGTGTGTTGTGATGAAAACGCGGTGGTGTCTGTGTCAGTTGGGAATGAGAATATTGCACGTGATGGTGTGTGTAAAGAAAACATGTGTTGTTTATCCTTGCCTGTTGATGATAACGTGTCCAAAAATGTTGATTCATCGGATAAACTGTATTCCTATTCTTTTGTGCACTGGAATATAAATGGTTTGTTCACAAAAATACATGACAAAGACTTCGTTTCTTATGTTAGTTCTTTTGATTTTATTTCTTTGGTTGAAACATTCGTAGAAGATTTTCAGTCTCCTGTATTTGATGGGCACACAGTCTTCTGTAAACCCGCCATAAAACTTTCGACACATGGAAGACGTTCTGGTGGAGTTATCTGCCTTGTGAAGAATGATTTGTGTTCCTATGTTAAATCAGTCAACGTGGAGTCCCATCTTTTCTGTGCACTGTTAATTGATAAATCTTTGTTTGGTACATCTAAACACATTATGTACATATGTGGTTATGTTCCACCTGAGGGATCGCCTTTCTATTTACATTTTGATGTTGGAAATGGGATTAATTTACTGGAAGACTTCGTATGTGATTGTTTGCTTTCCATTCATAACAATGATGTGTACGTGATGCTTTGTGGTGACTTAAATAGTAGAACCTCAAATATTTCGTGTGATTGTGAAGATAAATCGATTGATATCAATGACCATTATTTGAGCGGACCTTTGTGTGCAAGCAGACATTCTGAAGATACCGAACTTAATAATCATGGTAAACTGTTGCTCAATATGTGCACTGTTTTAGAATTGTGTATTTTGAATGGCATGTGTGAGGGCGACCTTCAGGGTCGCTACACGTACGTCTCTGACAACGGTAGCAGTGTGAATGACTACTTCTTAATGTCATGTGAGTTATTTTCTGAAATCTTTGAGAAGTGTAAACTGAACATATCAGACAGAATTGAATCAGATCATATGCCATTAGAACTGTATGTTAACTTCACAAATGATAATAAGTATAGTACACAAAAAAATAATTGCAGTTATACAATTGAGAAGTTTGTGTGGGATGAAGAATATGCTATTCTGTTTAGTAACACAATGTGCTGTGATGAAATTAAAACTCAAATAGATATCGCTATGAATTTGATAGAGGTTGATTTTAATGATGCACTTATTGTATTCAATGATTGTATAAAGAGTGTAGGTAAGTGTATGAAGAAGCAGGTACGTTTTAGTAATAGTGTTAAGAATGAGGACTGGTATGATAAGGAATGCCATGACAGTAAAAGAAAGGTCCGCAATTTGTTAAAGAAATTTCGCCGCACTTTGTCCGTTCCTGATCGTGAATTATATCGTAAAACCAGACGAGAATATAAACAAATGCTGAAGAGAAAAAAGAAACAATTTAATGATTTCTTATTATCTGAATTACTTCAGTCTGTAAATAATCAGAAAATATTTTGGGACTCAGTACGCAAAATTTCAAAGAAGAAAAGACAACCTGCGAATAATATCAGTATGGATACATGGTTTCAACATTTTAAACAGCTACTTGAGAAATATAGAGATACTGATAATGATTCATTTCAAGACCATGTTCAATCTGATATTGACGATGTTGATCTCAGTAACGCTGATGATGATAATTTGAATCGTCCTATTTCAGTTGAGGAAATTTTGTTTGCTTTAAGGAAATTGAAGAAACGAAAAGCTGCTGGGCCTGACGGGATTATAGGGGAACTATTGACAAATGCATGCAAATGTAATTCAGTAACAGACTTTCTGGTTAAGTTTTTCAACTATTTATTTGATAAGGGGATTTATCCGGAATGTTGGACAGAGTCAGTTATTCTTCCATTGTATAAGAAAGGTGACGTAAACAATCCTAATAATTATAGAGGTATATCCTTATGCAATGTGTGTAGTAAATTATATAGTGCAATTATTAACAGGAGACTACAGGAATGGGTGGAGAACAATAATATTACAGGAGAATTTCAAGCTGGGTTCAAGCGAAATTATTCTACTATAGACCACATGTTTACGTTGATGGCTTTCATACAAAAACAGTTTTGTTTAAATCGCAAATTGTACGTGGCTTTTATTGATTTTGAAAAAGCGTTTGACTCCATTAATAGATGCTTTCTTTGGCCTATCTTGTTTAAAAATGGTATCCGTGGAAAACTGTATAGATGTATTATGAGTATGTATGACTGCGTGAAGGCAAGGGTGCGTTGCGGTGCTGCTTTGACTGAATGTATTAGCTGTACGTCTGGTGTTAAACAAGGAGATATTTGCAGCCCAGTTTTATTTTCGCTATTCATAAACGAGTTAACAGTAGAAGTTGTCAATTCTGGAAGACACGGTGCCACATTTACTGGTGATTTTATGGAAATTTTTATTCTTCTCTTAGCAGATGATGTTGTATTAATGTCGGAAACAATAATAGGGTTACAAAATCAGCTAAACAGTCTGCAACGTGCCGCTGCTTCTCTTCAACTAAATGTTAATATGGATAAAAGCAATATAATAGTGTTTAGAAAGGGTGGATATCTTTCTGTAAGGGAAAGATGGACATATAATGGATTGATAATGCCTGTTGTAAATGTATATAAATATTTAGGTTTGTATTTTTCAACACGTTTAAGTTTTACTTTTGCCTGTAAAAACCTGACAAGCAGAGCTAAAAGTGTATTGATAGGTGTCATGAAGAAGTTATGGTTGTTGAATAACCAGTCACTGAAACTGTTCTTGAAAATATTTGATTCTCAAATTCAACCTATGATACAATATGGTGCAGAATTATGGGGTCTTGACGCTGCTGCTATGCACTGTGATAAAGTTCATTTGTATGCTCTGAAAAAATTTCTTGGAGTGTCCCCACAAACACCTAATGATTTTATCTATGGAGAAACAAACAGATACCCGATATCTTTACAGTCTGCTACTAAATGCATTCATTATTGGTTAAAGTTGACACAGATGGATACTCATAGACTACCACATAAAGCATACAGAATGTTATTAGAACTGGATAGCAGAGGCAAGAAAAATTGGGTTTCGAATATTAGGGTGAAGCTATGTGAAAATGGATTTGGTTTTGTGTGGCTTAGCCAAGGGGTTGGGGATACTAAAGCTTTTATTC
Source organism: Babylonia areolata (assembly GCF_041734735.1). Taxonomy (NCBI): domain Eukaryota; kingdom Metazoa; phylum Mollusca; class Gastropoda; order Neogastropoda; family Buccinidae; genus Babylonia; species Babylonia areolata. Next base: position 18,936,836 of record NC_134902.1, on the reverse strand, counting down.
GTGTGTTTCGTGAAAGAATGATTGACAGCAGATGGCAAAACTGGAATTCACATATCCAAGGCAGTGACAGATTTGAGATTTATCGACTTATCAATGACCAACATAGTTTTCCAACTTATATGTCTATGAATGTTGACAGGCATCTGAAGCATGTAATGACCAAATTTAGATTTGGCGTTTCTGAATTGTTTGTCCATCGATATCGTTACAGACAGTCTAACATTTCTGATCCTATTTGTCCGTTATGCAAAAAGTCAAAGGAAGATGAAGTCCATTTTGTGCTAGATTGTGCAGAATTGAGAGATATCAGAGAACAATTAATTCCAGAAAAATATTTCAGACAACCTGGTTTATTCAAACTCGTCTTGTTAATGTCATCTACAAACGAAAGTCTTGTTAAACAATTCACTCTTTATCTGTGTAAAGCGTTTAAACGTCGAAGTGCCTTCGTAACATCTTGAACGTTCTGTGTATTTGTACGCGACTTTCATGTTTATCCCCCTTCTAAGGGGCTATGGCCTTTATGAATAAAACATCTTCAGTCTTCAGTCTTCAGTCTTCAGTCTCTCTCTCTCTCTCTGCCTCTTTGTCTTGAATATTCTATCCTTGAAAGAGCATACATCACACAAACGATGTGGTTTACAATGAAAATCATATTGCAGAAAGTAAAATTGATGATGATGATGATGATGATGATGATGACGTCAGTAATGACAATGATGGTGACGATGAAGATGGTGATGATGATAATAATAATAATAATAATAATAATAAAAAGAAGAAGAACAAGAAGAATGGTGATGATGACAGATTAAAAACAACAAGAAGAATCCACTCAAGTTTTTAAACTGCCGCTGAGAAAGCGAGAGAGAGAGAGAGAGAGAGACAGACAGACAGAGTTATTGCCCCTTTTTCTAAACTGCTTTTTGATTGTGATTATATTCAAAAATCAAAGTTTGCAGGGTTCACTGACATTTGCGGGGACAGGAAACGTGGAAGAGATGCTCATCGCAGATCGACAGATGATGATGAACGTCAGAAAGAAAAGATCATTTTATTGTTCTGGCATTTTTTTCCTCACATTGATGTGGCGACTTGACATTTTCTCTCTTTCTTCCCCAGTGGACTATCTCGTATCATTGGGAGAGAGAGAGGGGGGGGGGAAGAGGCGGGGGGGTGGGGGGGAGGTGAGGGGGGACAGAGAGAGAGATGGGGGGCGTGGAGGTCGGAATCGAATCGAATCGAATCGAACCGAATTTGAACATTTTTATCGTGGGGGTGGGGGGGAGAATAAGGTATGTACACACACACACACACACAGACACACACACACACACACACACACACACAGACACACACACACACACACACACACACACAGACACACACACACACACACGCACACGCACACACACACACACACACACACACGCGCGCGCACACACACACATATAATGAAATT
>NC_134902.1:18910374-18912874 GCF_041734735.1 Babylonia areolata | reverse complement strand
TTGTTCTTATTTCTTTGTTGGGTCTTGCTGTGGACCTCTGCGTTTGTCACATGATCTGTGTGACTCTGTGGAACGGGGGGGTGGGGGTGGGGGTGGGGGGGGGTGCGGGGGGGGGGGGGGGGGTAGGTGGGGGGGTAATTGTGAACAGAAAGAATATTCATTTTGCATTTGAATTGCATTGTTTGCTTTTTTTTTTCATACATTGGAAAATGATTCAATGACATCATGCCAACTGCCCTAAAAAAACATTAAAAAAAATCTTGAAAATATTGTATCATAGATGTAAAGATGAATTGAACCAGCTTGGACTTTTAACTCGCTCAGTACGGCCAGTCCTCTCTTCTCCTCTACACAGACCCCTCGGATGTCCAGTGGGTGTCTGAATGAACCAACCTTTAGCTTCCGTCGTCAGAATTGTGGTATTCTTTGTCAACATTCACGTCTTCAGTATAAGAGCCTTCCGCTTGCAATATTTTGATGATGGTAATTGGGGTGAAACGCTGTTAGCGTCGTCTCTTTCGCCGTTCGTATGGAGAGAGTTAAAACGAAATTAACCACAACGACCTGGCCAATGCCTTCTCTGACTCCTGCCTCTCCTCCTCCACTCTCTCTCTCTCTCTTTCTCTCTCAACTTCGTTTTGTTCCAATATTTGCTTACACCATTTTCATTCGTTTATTTTAATGTGTTCTTATGTAATGAAAGTATGGATGGATATGTTGACGCGTTCACACATGTCATAAGGACATCATGGCCAATAACATTTAAGTGTCAAAGCGTCAAAAGTCTCTCTCTCTCTCTCTCTCTCTCTCTCTCTCTCTCTCTCTCTCTCTCTCTCTCTCCGCTCTTTCTTTCTCCCTCTCTGTCTCATCGATCTCTCTCTCTCGCTGTCTCTGTCCCCCTCTCCCCCTTCTCTCTCTCTCTCTCTCTCCGCTCTTTCTCTCTCTTCTCTCTCCCTCTCCCCCTCTTTCTCTCTCCTCTCCTCTCTCTCTCTCTCTCTCTCTCTCTCTCTCCTCTCTCTCTCTCTCTCTCCCTCTCTCTCTCTCTCTCTGCTATCGCAACCTAATTCCGTTATCACACTCTCTCCCCTTAAACACCGCGATAACTGGAAGACCCTTGCCGTCTTAGCGACAAACTATTCCATTCAGGAATTTTCGGTCTCTCTTTGAAACTACATGGAAGCACACACACACACACACACACACTCTCTCTCTCTCTCTCTCTCTCTCTCTCACACACACACACACACACACACACACACACACACACACACACAACACAACACAACACAACACAACACAACACAACACAACACAACACACACACACACACACATGGGAGAGGGTGGGCGGGGGAATGGGGGGGGGGTGGGGGGTGGGGATTGTGAAGAGAACGCGAAATGCACATTCTTGCCTTTGCCTAAACATCACGATAACTGGTTGACCACAGCCGTCTCCTCAGCTGCGACAAACAAGCCAGCCCATTCATTCATTCATTCAGACTTGGCGTGTCTCCCGCGGCGCTCGCGATTATTTCCGCCATTTTGTGAACGTTTCCGGAAATAGAAATAGAAAAAAAAAAAGAAAAGAAAAAAAAAGCAATGAGGCAAGACCCGGCCGGCGACATGCTGCCATGATGTGAGGGAATCAGAGAGAGAGAGAAAGAGAGAGAGAGAGAGAGAGAGAGGGGGAGAGAAAGGGAGGGGAGAAAGAGAGGGGGAGAGAGAGAGGGAGGGGAGAAAGAGAGAGAGGGAGGGGAGAAAGAGAGAGAGGGAGGGGAGAAAGAGAGAGAGGGAGAGAGAGGGGGAGGGGAGAAAGAGAGAGAGAGAGAGGGAGGGGAGAAAGAGAGAGGGGGAGAGAGAGTGGGAGGGGAGAAAGAGAGAGAGAGAGGGAGGGGAGAAAGAGAGAGGTAGGGAGAGGAGAAAGAGAGAGGTAGGGAGAGGAGAAAGAGAGAGAGAGAGAGAGAGAGAGAGAAAGGAGACAGAGAGAGAGGGGGATGGGAAAAAGAGAGAGAGACACATAGAGACAGACATAGAGAGAGGGGGGAGAGGGGGCGGGGGGGGGGGGGGGGGGGGGGGGCGCAGAGAAATGGAAGGGTTAAACAGAACTGGGCCATTCCAGAACATGAAAGATTGAAGTGGTGGTAAAAGAAAGGGGATGTCTAGTGGGTGGGGGAAGGGGTGGGAAGGGGGTGGTGGGGGGGGGGGGGGGGGGGGGGTGCTGGCGAGTCATTGAGTGTTGAGACGAAAGTTCTCCCTATATCCATATCTCCTGCTATGAAACAAATTGTGTCAGCAAAGATTTGGGTTATGATTTTCTCTCTCTCTCTCTCTCTCTCTCTCTCTCTCTCTCTCTCTCTCTCTCTCTCTCTCTCTCCATATTCATTGCTCTGGTTGGAAACACAAGCTAATTGTAGATTCAGCTGAGGCGAACAAGTTGTCGTTTGCTAATGTGTGTATACACTTGGGGCAGAAGAAAAAAAAAGCGAATAGGAGTTGTTGTT
>NC_134902.1:18900374-18905374 GCF_041734735.1 Babylonia areolata | reverse complement strand
AAGAAGGAAAAAAAAAAACCAAATGAGACAGAGACAACAACAAGAGCAACAACAACAATTTTTTTTTTTTTTTTTTTTTTTTTTTTTTTTTTTTTTTTTTTTTTACTGAACTGATCTTTGAAGTTTCCATTAGTGGAATTACCTATCCCCCAGCCCTCCCGAAGGCAAGAAACACAACGCATGGCCGCCATGCGTGACACCGTCTTCGCGTTACCATCAGCATATTAACCCCTAAAGTGCTGAACCTCGACCAAAATAAGATCAGTGTGTTACTAGTTTGAAGAGCACTTATTAGTTCTGTGTGTGTGTGTGTGTGTGTGTGTGTGTGTGTGTGTGTGTGTGTGTGTGTGTGTGTGTGTGTGAGTGTGTATGTGTGTGTGTGTGTGTGTGTGTGTGTGAGAGAGAGAGAGAGAGAGAGAGAGAGAGAGAAAGAGTCTGTCTTTGTCTGTCGTGTCATTGATTTTGCCGAACAAAAAAATGAATATGCTGTCCCCAAGAAGAAGACGAAGAAGAAGAAGAAGAAGAAGACAACGACGACGACGACGACCACGAAAGAAAGAATGGTGACTAACAATCTGACCTGTAAGCTCAGTTTCATCATAGTGAGATGACCGGCCTTCAGTGACGGCCATGCTCGTTAACTGCAGTGAAAGGATTAATGATACCTTCTTATTCCCTCTCCCCTACCCCACCTCCCCTCCTCCTTTATTCGTTTTCTACAGAACGTTTGCTCTCCTGTCAACACTTTGCCGAAACTGTGCATCGAACGCTGATCGATCAAGCTTCGGATCCACTCTGTTTACACGTTTCCCAAATTCAAACTCTTGACAGTTGGCCGCCGTTCTTCTTCCTCTGTCTCTGGACCTTGCAGTTGGAATGAACTTCCTCTTTCGCTTCGTCAAGTCTCCTCGCTCAGCTCTTTCAAGTCTGGCCTTAAAACCCACCTCTTCCCAGAATAGCCTGCCTCCCTTCCCTGCCTCTTCGTTGTGTTCGGTTTCTCCAGTTTTAGAGTTATGCATGCGTGTGAATGACTGGTGCGAAAGCGCTTTGATTCGTCTATGCACAAGATTCAGCGCTATATAAATACCATTATCATTATTATTATTATTATCGAGTGTAGAACACTGGATCGGAAACTGAACGCTTAACAGAGTCTGCCATGGTATGGTGCTTCCTGTAGTTAACCTTTTAACCAACCAACCGATTTGGGTTAGTCAGTGTTAGTGCAAGTTGTGTTATTTCACATCAGATTGTGTGTGTGTGTGTGTGTGTGTGTGTGTGTGTGTGTGTGTGTGTGTGTGTGTGTGTGTGTGTGTGTGTGTTCAGATGATGCTCTAAACACATTTGTTTTCATTTCTTCAATAAAAAAAAAAGTCTAGTCGTGTACTATGTAACCTTGCCACATACATTGTCACCATGTATTGTATGCCTGTAGCCCTTTTTTTTTCCATTTTCTGTGTTTCCCCCAAGGGGGGCTTTTTGGAATAGACTTTGACTTAACCTGATTGTATGTTCGACCAGAGGAGAAACGTAAAATAGATGAGAAAGAGGAAGGGAGGTGGGGGGAGGGAGAGGGGGGGGGGAGGAGGGAAGGACGGATGGGCATGCAGGGAGATGATGTGGGGGTTGGGGGTGTGGTGGAGGAGGAGGAGGAGGAAGAGGGGAGAGGTAGAATGGGAAGTGGAGGGTTGGTTCGGTGACAGGTGTTGTTATGTGTCAAGGACTAAGGGGTGGGGGTGGGTGGGGTGGCGGGGGGTGGGTGGGGGCGATTTAGGGGTGGTGGTGGTTGGGGTTTGAGTTAGGGGGAGGGGTATGGATGGAGGGGTGGTGGTTTTGCTATATTGTAAACACGTGACCAATTGCAAGTAGTTGTAGTAGTGGGAGTAGTAGGGTGTGCAGAAACGGGATCATGTGTAGTAGTGGGAGCAGTAGGGTGTGCAGAAACAGGATCATGTGTAGTAGTGGGAGCAGTAGGGTGTGCAGAAACGGGATCATGTGTAGTAGTGGGAGCAGTAGGGTGTGCAGAAACGGGATCATGTGTAGTAGTGGGAGCAGTAGGGTGTGCAGAAACGGGATCATGTGTAGTAGTGGGAGTAGTAGGGTGTGCAGAAACGGGATCATGTGTAGTAGTGGGAGCAGTAGGGTGTGCAGAAACAGGATCATGTGTAGTAGTGGGAGCAGTAGGGTGTGCAGAAACGGGATCATGTGTAGTAGTGGGAGTAGTAGGGTGTGCAGAAACGGGATCATGTGTAGTAGTGGGAGCAGTAGGGTGTGCAGAAACAGGATCATGTGTAGTAGTGGGAGCAGTAGGGTGTGCAGAAACGGGATCATGTGTAGTAGTGGGAGCAGTAGGGTGTGCAGAAACAGGATCATGTGTAGTAGTGGGAGCAGTAGGGTGTGCAGAAACGGGATCATGTGTAGTAGTGGGAGCAGTAGGGTGTGCAGAAACAGGATCATGTGTAGCAGTGGGAGCAGTAGGGTGTGCAGAAACAGGATCATGTGTAGTAGTGGGAGCAGTAGGGTGTGCAGAAACAGGATCATGTGTAGTAGTGGGAGCAGTAGGGTGTGCAGAAACGGGATCATGTGTAGTAGTGGGAGCAGTAGGGTGTGCAGAAACGGGATCATGTGTAGTAGTGGGAGCAGTAGGGTGTGCAGAAACAGGATCATGTGTAGTAGTGGGAGCAGTAGGGTGTGCAGAAACGGGATCATGTGTAGTAGTGGGAGCAGTAGGGTGTGCAGAAACGGGATCATGTGTAGTAGTGGGAGCAGTAGGGTGTGCAGAAACAGGATCATGTGTAGTAGTGGGAGCAGTAGGGTGTGCAGAAACGGGATCATGTGGAGCAGTGGGAGCAGTATGGTGTGCAGAAACGGGATCATGTGTAGTAGTGGGAGCAGTAGGGTGTGCAGAAACGGGATCATGTGTTGTAGTGGGAGCAGTATGGTGTGCAGAAACGGGATCATGTGTAGTAGTGGGAGTAGTAGGGTGTGCAGAAACGGGATCATGTGTAGTAGTGGGAGCAGTAGGGTGTGCAGAAACGGGATCATGTGTAGTAGTGGGAGCAGTAGGGTGTGCAGAAACAGGATCATGTGTAGTAGTGGGAGCAGTAGGGTGTGCAGAAACGGGATCATGTGTTGTAGTGGGAGCAGTATGGTGTGCAGAAACGGGATCATGTGTAGTAGTGGGAGTAGTAGGGTGTGCAGAAACGGGATCATGTGTAGTAGTGGGAGCAGTAGGGTGTGCAGAAACGGGATCATGTGTAGTAGTGGGAGCAGTATGGTGTGCAGAAACGGGATCATGTGTAGTAGTGGGAGCAGTAGGGTGTGCAGAAACGGGATCATGTGTAGTAGTGGGAGCAGTAGGGTGTGCAGAAACAGGATCATGTGTAGCAGTGGGAGCAGTAGGGTGTGCAGAAACGGGATCATGTGTAGTAGTGGGAGCAGTAGGGTGTGCAGAAACGGGATCATGTGTAGTAGTGGGAGCAGTAGGGTGTGCAGAAACGGGATCATGTGTAGTAGTGGGAGCAGTAGGGTGTGCAGAAACGGGATCATGTGTAGTAGTGGGAGCAGTATGGTGTGCAGAAACGGGATCATGTGTAGTAGTGGGAGCAGTATGGTGTGCAGAAACGGGATCATGTGTAGTAGTGGGAGCAGTAGGGTGTGCAGAAACGGGATCATGTGTAGTAGTGGGAGCAGTAGGGTGTGCAGAAACAGGATCATGTGTAGCAGTGGGAGCAGTAGGGTGTGCAGAAACGGGATCATGTGTAGTAGTGGGAGCAGTAGGGTGTGCAGAAACGGGATCATGTGTAGTAGTGGGAGCAGTAGGGTGTGCAGAAACGGGATCATGTGTAGTAGTGGGAGCAGTAGGGTGTGCAGAAACGGGATCACGTGTTGCCTCCTTGAAAGAAACATGGAGACAGGGAATAAAAACGGAATAGAAAAAAAAAAGAGAGAGAAAAAATTGAGAAAATACACACAGAACGAAAAATAAAGGAACATTTTTTTTTTAGTTGAAAATTAATATTGATAACAGTGTTTATCTTGAATACAATCAGAAAATAAGGCAAGACGAGAGACAAGAAATACAACAAGAGATGAAGAATTTTTTTTTTTTTTTTTTTTTTTAAAGGAATAAAAATAACTGATCTCAGAAGTTTCCATCGGTTAAAATCATCTACCCCCCTAAAGGCACACAGCCCCCAATAACAACACGTGGCCACCAGATCTGACATCGTCTGCGTGCTGGATTCTACACGTTTATTAATTATTCCCACCTTCTTATCTTTGTTTTTTTCCCTTCTCATTTTCGGGGCTCTGTGGCTTCTGTGCTTGGGTTAAGTCCTGTCAATGTCCTCAGTGTTGGCAGATTCATGGGGGGCTGTTGTTTGAGGGACGTGGTGGCGGTCTCCACTCTGGGGGCTGGGTGGGGGGGGGGGGGGGCGCTCACTCAGTCTGGCTCCGCGACTAAGCCATTATTGTCGTTAGTAGCGGGCTCAATAGGTGGTGTCCTAAGAACGTTGAATCAGAACAGGCACCACTTAACACCACTGAAGCGACACTGAAGCAGTGCAGGGTCTCCTCTGGTGTGTGGCCTCCTGGCGACCAAACATCAATGGTTTCCCTGCGGACTGCCGACAGTGGAACTGTGACGACGGACGAACGCGGGTGTGGCCGCGTGAATGGGGGAATCTAAATGAGCGGCGTTTGAGTAATGCCACTGAAACGAACGGTGCAGATGATGGGGCAGCCCCCCCCCCCCCCCCGCCCCCCACCCCCCCAAAGAAAAAAAGAAAAAAAGATCGGCGAGGCGATGGACTTCTGGACTTGTGTCTGTACCAGTGGTCAGGATTTGATTCCTCCGTTTCGATCTATTGTTGTTGTGTCCTTGGGAAAGGCACTTCAATCCGGTTTTCCTCAGTCCACACCCAGGTCATGCGTATGGGTGTGTGTGTGTCTGGCTGGGTTGGGGGGGCAGGTTAACCCTTTCACTGCCAAACTCGAAA
>NC_134902.1:18885374-18887874 GCF_041734735.1 Babylonia areolata | reverse complement strand
GTGCACTTGAAGAGTGTGTTTTTGATTGTATGCTTGAATATCATGATGCGTATGTAATTTTGTCTGGCGACTTGAATAGCAGAATTTCCAACCTTTCTCAGGATATTTTTGATGGGAATGATATACACAGTAAACAGTTTAGAAGTAATTCCATGTTTGTTGACAGCAGCAGAAAATCATCAGACAATGTAGTTAACAGTTATGGGAAATGTTTGTTAAATATGTGTACTGCACTTAATTTATGCATTATGAATGGTATATGCAATGGAGATACTGAAGGTCAGTATACTTACATATCAGAAACAGGTAATAGTGTCAATGATTATTTTCTGATGTCTATGGATTTGTTTCTCATTGTTTTTTCCACTTGCAAATTGATAGTAACAGAAAGAATAGAATCAGATCACCAACCCATTGAACTATATTTAAGATTTGGAGACAGAGTAAATGCTACATGTATGCACACATTGGATGGAAACCAGTTTACTGAAAAGTTTATGTGGAATAGTAATTTACATGGTACTTACACTCAGGCAATGAGTTCTGATGAAACACTACTAGTACTAGATCGTGCAACATATTTGATAGATTATGATTGTAATGCTGCATTGAACATGTTTAATGATTGCCTTAAGGTGCATGCAGAATGTATGAAAAAGAAAATTAATCTAACAATGCATGATAAACATAATGACTGGTATGATAGGGAATGCAGAGTAAGCAAGTTGAAAGCTAGAAGATTACTGAGGACTTTTAATCGTACCAAAGACAAAACTGATGGTGATGCCTACTGCGTGGCAAGAAGAGAGTATAAAAATCTGATTAAAAGAAAAGAAAAGGAATATAATGATTTGTTACTTGATAAACTTATATGTGCAGTAAATAATCAAAGAGAATTTTGGGAAACTGTACATAAAATTTCATTTAAAAGAAAACAAGTTCGAAGCGATTTAACGGTTGATGACTGGTTTAGACATTTCAAATGTTTACTTGAATTACAGACTTCTGCAAATGAAAGCTTTATAATTGAAGATGAAAATGATCAAAACCATAATGATAATAGTGTTGTGGACATTAGTTCCATGAACCGACCAATATCCAAAGAAGAAGTTTTACTTGTTATCAGAAATTTAAAAAATGGTAAAGCTGCAGGACCAGATGAAATTATCGGGGAAATGTTGAAATATGTTGGGGATGTAGTGGCTGATTTTTTTGTAAAGCTTTTCAATGCATTATTTGATAAGGGTATTTTTCCAGAAAACTGGACAGATTCTGTTGTAATCCCTTTGTTTAAAAAGGGTGATTTAAATAACCCAAGTAATTACCGAGGTATCTCATTGTGTGATATAAGTAGCAAAATGTATAGTACGATTATAAATAACAGACTTCAAGAATTCATAAATGAGTATAATCTGACGGGTGAATATCAAGCAGGATTTAAAAGGGGTTATTCGACTGTTGATCATATGTTTACGTTGATGGCACTAGTACAAAAACAATTCTCTTTTAATCGCAAATTATATGTTGCCTTTATTGACTTCGAAAAAGCATTTGACTCCATTGAGAGAAATTTATTGTGGCCTATTCTTTTGAAAAACGGTATCAGAGGTAAGATTTTTCGTTGTATTTATAGTATGTATACCAATGTTAAAACCAGAATTAGATGTGGTGCTAAGCTAACAGACTATATTAGTTGTACCCGCGGTGTCAAACAAGGCGATGTCTGCAGTCCTGTTCTGTTTTCATTATTCATTAATGAATTAGCATTAGAAGTGATCAGAGAGGGTAGGCATGGTGCTATGTTTATGCCTAATTATTTTGAACTGTTTATATTATTATTAGCTGATGATGTTGCTTTATTATCAGAAACTATTATTGGTTTACAAACACAGCTTAATAGTCTATATCATGCAGCTTCAGCTCTACACTTGAAAGTAAACATGGATAAAAGTAATATCATTGTATTTAGGAAAGGGGGGTATTTAGCCGCTAGGGAAAGGTGGACATATAATGGTATTGTTATGCCAGTTATTAATGCATATAAATACTTAGGAATTTACTTCTCCACTAGACTGAGTTTTGTGGCAGCCTGTAACAATCTTTGTAGCAGAGCAAAAAATGCTTTATTATGCATATTGCAAAAGTTATCAAAGTTAAAATGTAATTCTTTAAATACTTATTTGAAATTATTTGACTCACAAATTCAACCAGTAGTACAGTATGGTGCTGAGATATGGGGACTTGACAGAGCAGCATTTAATTGTGAAAAGGTTCATTTATTTGCATTAAAAAGATATTTGGGTGTAGAAACACGAACACCTAATGATTTTGTATATGGAGAAACAAACAGGTATCCTATTTATATAAATTCAGTTATGAAGTGCATTAAATACTGGCTAAAATTAGTAAGAATGCATGAGTCTAGATTACCTCACAAAGCCTACAAAATGTTATTCGATCTTGATGCACGTGGTAAAACAAACTGGGCTACTAACATACG
>NC_134902.1:18870374-18877874 GCF_041734735.1 Babylonia areolata | reverse complement strand
CCCTCCCCCGTCTCCCCCCCCACCACACACACACACACACACAGACTAAGTTTGTTTTGTTTCAAATGTAGACCCTCAAGGACTAGCCTTGGGCCAGGATTATGGTTAGGTCAGGGCATCTGTTTCGTTTTTGGTTGTTGTTGTTGTTGTTGCTGTGTGTGTGTGTGTGTGTGTGTGTGTGTGTGTGTGTGTGTGTGTGTGTGTGTGTGTGTGTGTGTGTGTGTGTGTGTGTGTGTGTGTGTGTTTTAATCAGATCGGATGTTGCGTACATGGATCTTAACACAAACTCGAAAAGTTAAGAAGAGAGAAATGTAGAAAACCATTTGGAAGGCAGTTTGGTTCAAACAGTTGTCTTCGTCGCGTGAGGCGTAAGCAGCACTGACTTGAAGTTGTGTACCTTGTGAATGGAGAGAGTTACTACTACTCTTTACTATTCCAGTTGAAAAACCACCGAGGCAACCATGTGTTTGTTCTGTATTGTCCATGTGTTCTGTGTGGCTTGTTCAGGAATAGTAAAGAGGCTATGCCAGTCTTGAATAAAAGCTTACGTGTCTGCACATTAATTTCTTCTGTCTTTGTAGCTGTGTGCACATGTCAAATGATCGGTATAAGGACAGGCCCGGCGCTTCCTTTTTTTTTTTAGGAAGTGTCTGGGTTTGTTCCAGTGTACTTTTCATTTACCTGTGTGCTAGCTGAATCGGTGGCATAAGCAGCACTGACTTGAAGTTTGTGAATGGAGAGAGTTACCACTCTTTACTATTTGTTTATGACTTTGTAAACCACCCTCAGTTACATGGGTTTGAGGCATATCCATTAAACCATTCAGGGTTTGAGGCCTTTTCATTAAACCATTCAGACTTCATAGTTCTCTCTCTCTATCTCTCTCTGTGTCTGTCTGTCTGTCTGTCTGTCTGTCTCTCTCTCTCTCTCTGGTCCGTATCGGGAAGGGAAAACAGGGGGTGGAAAGTGGCAGAAGGAAGAGGACCACTCATGACGGTTATCTACGCTCGTTAAACTCTCCTCGCCAGAACACCCCTTCCCCCAAGACCCCCCTTGTAGTGTAGCGACGCGCACTCCGTGGGGAGAGCAGCCCGAATTTCACACAGAGAAATCTGTTGTGATAAATAGAAAAAAAGAGAAAAAAGTAGCAGCAGCAGCAGCAACAACAACAAAAACAGTAGTAGTAGTAGTAGTAGTAGTAGAAGAAGAAGAAGAAGAAAGAGGGGGGCGGGGCGGGGGGAGGGGGGTCAGTGCGGGGGATAGTAAGGGTGGGGGTAGGGGGGGGGGAGATCGGACACTCTCTAGACCATTATCCACGCCCGATCTAACACTCTGGACTCAGGCTGTCACTTGAAACATTTTCAGCAGCAATGTGTGTATGGACAAGACACAGGTCACCATGGAACTTCCATCTCGAACGATAAAGTACGTCGGTGACTACATAGATAAGAAGAACGCACAAACCTAAAGGTAAGCGCAGACGTCTCCAAAAAATGCGGCTGCCACTGTGGGCAGGCAATAGCAGATAGTAAGTCTCGTCTCCTCCCTTCGCGGGATTGACGCTTCTGGTCGGGATCCTGGCAATGCCTCCCCTCAAACGTCAGTCGGGTAGACCTAACAGAACCTGGATTGGTGGCTTAGTGGTAATGCGTCCACTTAGAAAGCAAGATTATATGAATGTGTGGGTTCGAATCCCACACTCGCTAGAACTTTCTCCCGCCCTCCGTTAAACCTTGAGTGGTGTGGTATGGTTGGCTCGGTTAGTCAACTGAATTAGACAACAGCATGCACTTAGCGCACTGGCTCTAAGTGCTCCGGTCTTAGAAGGGGCGGGGGGGCGGGGGTTAGTTGGCCTTTGGAACCATCCCAAGGCCGACTGTCCTAAAACCCTCTTGGCTTAAAGAGTGGGGATGTAACCAGGGCAAGACTCTCCACTATAACTGACTGATTAAACAAGACTTACCTGGAAACATCGCATGGAGCTCATTACAAAATGGTAAATTATCATACCTCTGAAAATGCAGGGACGCCAAAACCGGTGGGTCAGTGTGCAGACGGTCAGTTGTACACCCTTCTGAAATGGGTGTAATAATAATAATAATAATAATAATAATAATAATGGTATTTATATAGCGCTGGATCTTGTGCAGAGACAAATCAAAGCGCTTTCTCACCAGTCATTCACACGCATGCATAACTCTAATACTGTAGAAACTAAAGACAAGGAAGGGCAGGCAAGGGAGGCTATTTTGGGAAGAGGTGGGTTTTAAGGCCAGACGTGAAAGAGCTGAGTGTGGAGACATGACGAAGCGAAAAAGGAAGTTCATTCCAATCGCAAGGTCCAGAAACAGAGAAAGAACGGCGGCCAACAGTCGAGTGTTTGAATCTGGGTATGCGTAAACAGAGTGGATCCGAGGCCGATCGTAGTGAGCGAGATGGAGTGTAGAGGTGAAGGCAGCCGCAGAGATAGGAAGGGGCAGTTTTGTGAATGCATCTATAACATAGAGTGCTGATCTTGTACTTTATTCGGTGTGAGACAGGGAGCCAGTGGAGATGTTGCAAAAGAGGAGTGATGTGCTCAGATCTTTTCTTTCTGAGGACGAGTCGGGCAGCAGAGTTTTGTATGCGCTGAAGGGACTGAATGGATGAAGCAGGCATACCAGACAATAGAGAGTTAAAGTAGTCAAGGCGAGAGAGAATGAGAGAAACGACAAGTCTAGATGTTGCGTCAATGGACAGATATTTCCGGACGGCACTGATGCGTCGCAGTTGACAGTATGTGTGTGTGGACAATGGCTGCTTCTTGGTCTGTATGCTGTGTCATGCACTGACGGTAAGTTGTACACCAACTCGTATGGGACATATGGACAGCGGCTACTTCATGGCCTCTTTGACGTGTGTCCCACTGAAGTGATCAACACAATCCGTGATGCACAAACCCACCTGGGTAGGGGCTGACATGTGCAAAGTGGGCTTAACCATCCTCGCAGAGCATGGGCCAGCCTACACAGCTTCTGCCAGTTTTGTATGGTACAACGGCAGAGCTATCAGGGAATGTACGAAAACGGAGTATGGCTGCCTACATGGCGGGGTTAAAACGGTCATACACGTAGAAGCCCACTCGTGTGCATACGAGTGAACGCAGAAGAAGAAGCAGTACAGTACAGTACAGTACAGTACAATACAATACAATACAATAAATACAATTCAGTGCGATACAATACAATACAATACAATACAGTACATCATAAAACAGAACAATACAATGCGATCCAATATAATCCAATACAATGCATGCAATACAATACAATGCATGCAGTACGATACAATACAATATAATACAATACAATACAATGCACGCAGTACAATACGATACGATACAATGCATACAATACGATACGATACGATACGATACGATACAATACAATTATTCAGATAGAGAAAACCAGACAAGACCACAGAATCGTCTAGACAGCTTTAGTGCTATGAGCTTAGCAGACCATTACTGATGGAACCAAGCTTCGAATTTCGGTGGATTATTCTTCTTGTCACCGTAAAGCCTTTTTGTTGATTAAGCTGTCTCTTGGCTAGAACTGGGTGTGTCTGAACGTATACATAGACATGCACCCTTTCCTGAATGAGCTAAATGTCGGCGAAAATTTGCATGTATACAAGTTATTAAGACATGAAAAAAAGTGTTGTTGTTGTTGTTGTTATGCTTATATATCTATTCAGTAATAAATTATTTCCTTCCTTCCTTTCTTCAAACATTGGTTCAATTCTAACCTTTTGTAAGTTTTCAGATAGGTATAGTTTCAGTTTCAGTTTCAGTTGCTCAAGGAGGCGTCACTGCGTTCGGACAAACCATATACGCTACACCACATCTGCCAAGCAGATGCCTGACCAGCAGCGTAACCCAACGCGCTCAGTCAGGCCTTGAGAAAAAAAACAAAAAAAACAACAACAACAACTGGGGAATAAATAATAGATAAGCTTACATAAATAAATAAATAAATAAATGAATAATAATTATAATATAGGTACAACACATTTCAGGTCACTTGCTAAAACAAACAAACACACACACACACACACACACACACACACACACACACACACACACAAGCACCCCCACATCCCTCCCCCCCCCCCCCATCCCCCCCCCAAAAAAAAGTATCAAAAAGGAGAAACAAAAATAGAAAGAAAAAAAAAAGGGAAAACTTGTCAATTCCAGTATTAAATCTTGACTAGTTCATGAGAGTGGTAAAACAATGTCGACTGGTATAATACCCAGCATAGTTTTCGCTTGTTTTGTTTTGTTTTGGGTTTTTTTGTTTTTGTTTGGTTGTGTGTTTGTTACAAACGGTTATAAGAGAGAGCGTTTACACTATATAAAAAAAAAAAAGCAAACGAAAACATTTCCTATTGAATTCTTTGTCGCTCATCGAATCGTCTTTCCTGATGGTTTAAGATCTCTGTCATTTTCCTACGGTCTTGAAACGATAACATTGTCGATAACATTATCGATTGGTTCAGCTCTAGACTTACTCTGACGATGAAATGCAATCCGCTGGTTTCTCGTGATCATTAAATTGTATACCTTACCTGTTAGTTCACATTTTGTGATGTCAAGGTGAGGCCATATCATATTTTGACTGTGAATTAATTAATGTAGCCAGAATTACACGATTTTTTTTAAAATCCACATTCGCTGGGAACGTTAGTGATATTTTTTGTTTTTTGTTTGTTTTGTTTTGTTTTGTTGGGTTTTTTAATTTTTTTACATTCATTATCGGTTGCTTCTCATGTTGAATTAACGACTTCCCTTAGTCCGGTAAGTAATTGTCTTGAATTGCATTTCAAATATCCATATTTGATTCCGTTCCACCGTACGTCCATCCCATTTCCCCCAGCCCACCATACCACTCCCCCCGCCCCTTCACTCTCCCACCCCCCACCCCCTCCCCCTCCTCTCCTCTCCTACCTTTCAGTTCATTAGATTTCAAACGATAACCGAACATTCAAATATGAAAATGGAATCGTTAGTGAGTTGGATGTCCACAATCACCAGCTTGTACGATGGGACATTAAGATAGAATTCCTTCCTTCCTTCCTTTCCCCCTTCATTCTTCCTTCCTTCCGACATCCTTCCTTCATTTTATTCCTTCATTACTTCTTTCCATCTTTTCTTCCTTCCTCCCTTCCTTCAGTCCCTCCTTCCGTCCTTTCTTCCTCCTTCCTTTCTTCCGACATCCTTCCTTCTTTCATTCCTCCCTTCTTTCATTCCCTCCTTTTTATTTTCTTCCTACCTTCCTTCCGACCTTTCTTACTTCCTTCGTTCGTTCCTCCGTTCCTTCCTTCCTGTATTCATTTCTGTCTTCCTTCCCACCTTCTTTGCTTCCTTCCGTATGTCCGTTCCCTCCTTCCTTCTTCCCCCCATTTCTTCCTTCCTTCCTTCTTTCCTACCTTCCTTCCTGACGTTTTCCGTTCATTCGTTCCTTCCTCCCTCCTTTCCTACTTTCCTTCTCTCTTTCCTTCTGTGGTTCGTTCCTTCCTTCCATCCCTTCTCCCATCCTTCCTTCCTCCCTTCCTTCCTTCCTTCCTCCCTCCATTCCTTCCTTCCTTCCTTCCTTCCATCCCTTCTCCCATCCTTTCTTCCTCCCTTCCTTCCTTCCTTCCTCCCTCCATTCCTTCCTTCCTTCCTTCCTTTCTTCCTTCATTCCTTCCTCCCACCCTTCATCCCTTCCTTTCTTCCTCCCTTCCTTCCTTCCTCCCTCCATTCCTTCCTTCCTTCCTTCTTTCTTTCCCTCCCTCATTCATTCAAAATTAATGTTGACTTTTTGTCGAGGAGATGTGGGTTTATTCCTTCTTCTTCGTTCGTGGGCTGCAACTCCCACGTCCATTCGTATGTATACGAGTGGGCTTTTTACGTGTGTGACGGTTTTTACCCCC
The DNA here is from genome assembly GCF_041734735.1 of Babylonia areolata. Lineage (NCBI taxonomy): Eukaryota > Metazoa > Mollusca > Gastropoda > Neogastropoda > Buccinidae > Babylonia > Babylonia areolata. The sequence continues at coordinate 18,871,922 of NC_134902.1, read as the reverse complement.
CCCCCCCTCCATGTAGGCAGCCATACTCCGTTTTCGGGGGTGTGCATGCTGGAAATGTTCATGTTTCCATAAACCACCGAACGGCTGACATGGCATACAGGATCTTTAACGTGCGTATTTGATCTTCTGCTTGATCGATAATGGTTTATTCCAGTGTCAGGAAGGTTGGTACAGTGGTTGAGACGCTCAGCTGCCAACACAGAGAGTCCGTGAGGGTACGATGTGGGTTCGAATCCCGCTCTCGCCCTTTCATCCCAAGTTTGACTGGAAAATCAAACTGAGCGTCTAGTCTTTAGGAGGAGACGATAAACAACCGAGGTCCCGCGTGTGCAGCACGCACTTGGCCGCACTGAAAAAGAACCCATGGCAACGAGAGTGATGTCCTCTGGCAAAATTTTCAGTGGAAAAAAATACACTGTGGTAGGACCACAAATATTGTAAGCACGCACTCAAGGCCTGACTAAAGCGCGTTGGGTTATGCTGCTGGTCAGGCATCTGCCTAGCAGATGTGGTGTAGCGTATAATATATGGATTTGTCCGAACGCAGTGACGCCTGCTTGTGTAGAAACTGAAACAAACTTATTCCTAATGTCAGATCATTATCGATGATTGATTGATTGATTGATTGATTATTATTATTATTTTATCATTATTATTATTACTACTACCTTTTTATATTATAATTATTATTTATTTATTTATGTAAGCTTATCTATTATTTATTCACCTTTTTTTCTTTTTTCTTTTTCTTTTCTTCTCAAGGCCTGACTAAGCGCGTTGGGTTACGCTGCTGGTCAGGCATCTGCTTGGCAGATGTGGTGTAGCGTATATGGATTTGTCCGAACGCAGTGACGCCTCCTTGAGCTACTGAAACTGAAACTGAAACTGAAACTATCGATTGATTCGAGCCACGATTGCAAAGTAGTGGAGGACTTGTGTTGAGTAGGTCTTGCTTCCTTACTTTTGTAGGCTCCGTGTGTGTGTTTGAGAAACCGTGGAAGGTGGCAGAATGGTTAAGACGCTCAGCTGCCAATACAGAGAGTCCGTGAGGGTGTGGGTTCGAATCACGCTCTCGCCCTTTCTCCTAAGTTTGACTGGAAAATCAAACTGAGCGTCTAGTCTTTCGGATGAGACGATAAACCGAGGTCCCGTGTGCAGCACGCACTTGGCGCACTGAAAAAGAACCCATGGCAACGAGAGTGTTGTCCTCTGGCGAAATTACGTAAAATGAAATCCACTTTCATAGGTACACAAATATGTAAGCATGCACTCAAGGCCTGACTAAGCGCGTTGGGTTATGCTGCTGGTCAGGCATCTGCTCAACAGATGTGGTGTAGCGTGTATGGATTTGTCCGAACGCAGTGACGCCTCCTTGAGAAAGTGAAAAGTGAAACTGAGAAACCGTGTATCGCCACTATTGGAGATCATATCCCTTCTCCTTGCTATCTGAGAAGTAGTGTGATATATCTGTATTTCTTCGTGTGAACTCTCGACTCTGGTTGCTGAAATGTTGTTCCGTGCTCTGTCTCTATCTCTGTGTCTCTGTCT
>NC_134902.1:18837874-18842874 GCF_041734735.1 Babylonia areolata | reverse complement strand
ACAATGAGATACTATAGCAGACCAAGTAATTTTCGGTTAGTATTAACTTCGACAAATGATAACGTTTATTCGAATCTTGCTATATTTATTTATAAGTCATTAAAACGACGGAGTTTCATGATTGGTTAAACAGAACAGAGCTTTGAGCATACATGTTGTAAGATTATATTCTTATGCAAATCTATTCTTACAAAAATATGTAATCACCCCTTCAAATGGGGCCATGGCCTTATTGAATAAACTGTCGTTTCGTTTCGTTTCTCTCCGTATGCCTGCCTGCCTGTTTAAAGTGTAGCGTAGAGAGCTGACTAGCTGAGGATTGGGTTTTTTTCCATATTATTATTATTATTATCATCATTATTATTATTCGTGCGTCATGGCCTGACACCCCCATCCCACCCCACACCCCTCCCACCCATGAAGGTCAAAACCTCTCTACACTAAAAAAAAAATATTAAAAAAATAATAATAATAATAAAAACCGATCGATTTAACTAAACGAGACGGCCACAAACGAGGTTGCGAAAGGTGCAAAGCGAAGAGGACTTCCCGAACCCCGATTTGAAAAGAAGAATGGAGGAACGCGCACAATACCTCGCGCACAGACCGGATATCCGGTTGGCGCCCATAAACCTGAGAGGAAGAGCAGACAGACCGGAAGGGGGAATGAAGGGGGGAGAAGGAGCGCGTGGCAAGCACGCGATTGGCCGCCGAGAAGCTAAAATGCATGCAGGCACGCGATTGGCTAATCCTTTTTCTAAGTCTTGATGATTTGGGTTGGTTGGATATTGTCTTGTCTGAAGTGGGGTTTTTTTTTTCTTTCTTTCTTTTTCAGTCCGGCGGTGTGTGTGTGTGTGTGTGTGTGTGTGTGTGTGTGTGTGTGTGTGTGTGTGTTTCGGGAGTGTGGAGGGGGGCGGGGGGCGGGGGGGGAGGGCTCTTATGTAACATTATTTTCAAAAACAGTAACTGAAGTGAAGCAGCAGCTTATTATTAACAAGATCGAAAAACGGAAATATAAAAAGTTTGAAACATAATTATACATGCATTCATGATTCATATGTACATACATTCAAAATGCATACATACATGCATTTATAATAGATACGTACATATATACAAAATACACACATACATACATACATGCATACATTTGCACACAAACGCACACAGACGGCACAGGAACACACGTGCATGCAGACACATGTTATATAGAGACATAGATACTTTTCCTACATTCAGATGAAAGGGTTTCTGTGTGATCGTCTGCCTTGCTTTACCGCGCTCAGTTGAGTTCTCCGGCTGAAAAGTATTGTGGTGAGGAGTAGAGTGCAGTAGGAAAAGTGTGTCTGCGTGAGAGTGCGTGTTTGTGCGAGTGTGCGTGTATGTTACTGTGTGTGTGTGTGTGTGTGTGTGTGTGTGTGTGTGTGTGTGTGTGTGTGTGTGTGTGTGTGTGTGTGTGTGTGTGTGTGTGTGTGTGTGTGTGTGAGAGAGAGAGAGAGAGAGTTATCATTAAATGTATCATTATATACACGGATACACAAAACAACAAGCTTTATGACTCGAATAATTATACCAGTGACATATTCAGTTGGCGCTGTTCTATATATTCATTATCAAAAATAAATCACTCTCGAATCAAGAGAGACTGTCTTTTGAAAGACGCGTACCCCTGAAAACGGAGTATGGTTGCCTACATGGCGGGGTAAAGAAAAAAACCAACAACAACAAACGGTCATGCACGTAAAAGCCCACTCTTGTACATACGAGTGAACGTGGGAGTTGCAACCCACGAACGAAGAAGAAGAAGAAGAAAGACACGTGAAAACCCACGATTTCTCACAATTCCACGATTTCTCTCACTTTGTGAGAAATCGTGAGATTGCTTGAAATCGTGGTCGTTCCCCTACCACTTTTGCTCTCAGCTGCGAGAAATCGTTCGGGTGGGGCTTGTGGGGGGGGGAGGGGGCGGAGGGGCGGGGGCGACCACACGATTTCTCACAATGTGTGAAAAATCGTGTGAAGTGCCCCTTATTTTAATCCAAAAGAATTCCTTTGTCATCGGAGTTGGGTTCTTGTCTTTTTCCCCCCAATGTAAATCTTGGAGAAAAACGAGAGAGAACAAAAAAAAAAAAAAAAAAAGAAACGAGATATGGGAGCAACGACAACGACGATCATGATGATGACGGTGGCGTTAACGAAGACATCAACAATAGACGGTGAAGTTGATGACACAGTACTGGTTTGAAAAAATGTGTATGTGTTGGTGAGTGGGTGAATGAGTGGACGAGTGCGTGAGTGTGTGTGTATGTGTGTGTGTGTGTATGTGTGTGTGTGTGTGTGTGTGTGTGTGTGTATGTGTGTGTGTCTATAATAATGTGTGTGTGTGTTGCTTTGGCTGGTTGACTTTGTTCTATTCTTTCACTTTGTTTATTGAAATAATGTATTCATGTTCTGAGTGTCTTCTATGAAACTGAGAATCTATTTTCAGTGCAATTTTACATGCGAAAACATGCTGACACAAATGGATGAACAAAAAATGAGCAAGCATGAAATGAAGGACATTCTAAATAGATGTGGCAGAAAGGTTTACATCACAACAAACATCAAAACTATTTGGTCCAGTTTTCACGCTCCCAGCATGAGGGTAAATCATTGTGAAACATCTTTTTTTTTCTATCATATTATTTCTGTAGAAAGTTGGAACATTTTGATGTTATTACTTGTTACATCCCTCGGGAAAGATTCGGCTCAGTCTTATTATAAACAACTATCAAATCAAATCAAATCAAAATCAAATCAAAAACACTTTATTAATCCACATGGAAATTAAGTTGTGCAATCACAGGCTCATTGTAAACACTGAGCGTCTGCACATATCATATGATATTGTATCATAGTATATCGTATTATACTATATTATATATTATCAATGTTACATTACATTATATTATGTTATGTTACTTTATATCATATTATATTACATCATATTATATCGTAATTCTGTTTGAGTTATGCACATTGCCTTAATTTCGTTGTTTGCTATTGATTCTGATGTTGAATTTGATGTCAGTTTGCTATTCATTCTGATGTTGAATTTGATGTCAGTTTGCTATTGATTCTGATGTTGAATTTGATATCAGTGCATTGCAGTGATTCATCTTGTGTGAAATACAATAAACAGATGCGTTTCAGTGTCATCACTGTTGATGTCTTCAAGACCGCCACTGTCGATATCATTATCGTCATTGTCGTCACCCCCCTTCTATCTCTTTTTCTTTTCATCTCTCTGATTTCTCTCTTAGATCTGCATAGCGGAAAGACAAGAACCCAAACTCGGATTTCAAAGGAAATCTTTTTTGATTAAAATAAGGGGCACTTCCCACGAGTTCTCACACACTGTGAGAAAACGTGAGAGGGGAACGTGACCACGATTTCTCGCAATCTCACGACTTCTCTCTTCTGCTTCTTCTTCTTCTTCTGCGTTCGTGGGCTGCAACTCCCACGTTCACTCGTATGTACACGAGTGGGCTTTTACGTGTATGACCGTTTTTACTCCGCCATGTAGGCAGCCACACTCCTTTTTCGGGAGTGTGCATGCTGAGTATGTTCTTGTTTCCATAACCCACCGAACACTGACATGGATTACAGGATCTTTAACGTGCGTATTTGATCTTCTGCTTGCCGTATACACACGAAGGGGGTTCAGGCACTAGCAGGTCTGCACATATGTTGACCTGGGAGATCGGAAAAATCTCCACCCTTTATCCACCAGGCGCCGTTACCGAGATTCGAACCCGGGACCCTCAGACTGAAAGTCCAACGCTTTAACCACTCGGCTATTGCGCCCGTCACGACTTCTCTCAAAGTGAGAGAAATCGTGGGGGCGCGATTGCGAGAAATCGTGGACTTACAAGGTCTGTCTTTTTCAGTCTTCACCCGAATTCTCTGTTCACAAGCACCAGATCTCTCCAGGTCCATCGGTTGTGTATGTCAAAGCCTGGCTGGGTTACCCCCGCTTCAAATGGTTTCCCCTTGCATTCTGCAGTATTGTCAGTCCATCTTTTTTCTTTTCTTTTCGTTTTTTTTCTTTTTTTTTCTTTTCATTCTTCCCCTCACTCTCACGTCTCCTTCCCTCAATAAGTGGAAGGGTTGTTGTTTGTTGGGTTGTTTTGGGGTGTTTTTTTTAAAGCAAGGCCGCTGGATTTTGTGGCGTGGCCAGTACCAACGTTGTAGTTGTTTTATGTTGTTGTGTGTTGTTGTTTTTTTGTAACTGATGATGTCAGCAGATCTTTCTTCTCCTCTTTCTTCTTCTTCTTCTCCTCCTCCTCCATCTCCCTCTCCCCTTCCTCCCCCTTCTCCTCCTCCCCGCTCTCCTTCTTCTTCTTCTTCGTTCGTTCGTGAGTTGCAACTCCCACGTTCACTCGTATGTACACTAGTGGGCTTTTACGTGTATGATCATTTTTTACCCCGCCATGTAGGCAGCCACACTCCGTTTTCGGGGATGTGCTTGCTGGGTATGTTCTTGTTTCCATAACCCACCGAACACTGACATGGATTACAGGGTCTTTAACGTCCGTATTTGATCTTCTGCTTGCCGTATACACACGAAGGGGGTTCAGGCACTAGCAGGTCTGCACATATATGTTGGCCTGGGTGATGGGAAAAAATCTCCACCCTTTACCCACCAGGCGCCGTTACCGAGATTCGAACCCGGGACCCTCAGATTGAAAATTTAACGCTTTAACCACTCGGCTATTGCGCTCGTCAGCAGATTAATCATATGGGCTAACGTGATTCTTGATGGTGTGGCGTACGTTTTCGTGGTGGCGTTAATGTGATCCGGTGTATCTGATGTCCAGTGTCTTATTGCGGTAACATTTGCTTTCCACGGCTTGGTTTCTGCTTTCCCATGTCCGCTGTGAGACAGACAGGCAGACAGACAGAGACAGACAGACAGACAGACAGAGACAGACAGACAGACAGAGACAGACAGACAGACA
>NC_134902.1:18820374-18822874 GCF_041734735.1 Babylonia areolata | reverse complement strand
ACGCACGCACGCACGCACACACACACCACACACACACACACACACACACACACACACACACACACACACACACACACACACACACAGGACGACAGAGAGAGAGAGAGAGAGAGAGCCGGGGGTGGGGAAGACGGGATTGCCTAATCCATATCCTCCTGATTAATTAATACGAAAAACAAAAAGAGGACTTGAGACTTTAGAAAGACAGAGACAGAAAGACTAGGGGCATGAGTGGTGCAGTCTGATGATGGAAAGACGAGTGGAGTGTTAGCCTAGAGGTAACACGTCCGCGTAGGAATTTGGAGCGCACTGGTTCGAATCACACCGGCAGTCGCCAGTATTTTCTTCCCCCCGCCCCCCCCCCCCCCCCCCCCCCCCCCCCCAACCCCATGCATTTAGCGCACGCACACAAAAGAACACACGGCAACAAAAAGGGTTGTCCCTGGTAAGATTCTGTAGAAAAATCCACTTGAATAAAAAAAAAAAAAAAACACAAATAAAATTGCAAGCAGAAAATAAAGGGGGTGGCGCTGTCAGTGTAGCGACGCGCTCTCCATGGGGAGAGCAGCCCGAATTTCACTCAGAGAAATATGTTGTGACAAAAAGAGAAATTCGATACAATACAATAGAATACAATACAATACAATACAAATATAGTGACAGGTATAGGAGGACAAGGAGAAGGGTGCAGGGAGAGGGATGGAGGAAGATGGACTAGGGATGGAGGGAGGGAGAGGGAGGGAGGGAGAGGGGGATGACGGATGGAAGGGAGAGGGATGGAGGGAGAAGAATGGAGGGAGATGGAGTAGGGATGGAGGGAGGGAGAGGGAGGGAGGGAGAGGGGGTGGAGGGATGGAAGGGAGAGGGATGGAGGGAGAAGAATGGAGGGAGATGGAGTAGGGATGGAGGGAGGGAAAGGAAGGGAGGGAGAGAGGGATGGAGGAAGATGGATGGAGGGAGAGGGATGGAGGGAGAGGGATGAGGGATGGAAGGGAGAGGGATGGAGGAAGATGGATGGAGGGAGAGGGATGGAGGGAGAAGGATGAGGGATGGAAGGGAGAGGGATGGAGGGAGAAGAATGGAGGGAGATGGACTAGGGATGGAGGGAGGGAGAGGGAGGGAGGGAGAGGGGTGGAGGGATGGAAGGAGAGGGATGGAGGAAGAGGGACTAGGGATGGAGGGAGAGGGAAGGAGGGAGATGGAACGGAGGGAGAGGGACTATGGATGGATGGAGAGAGGGAGGGAGAGGGATGGATGGAGAGAGGGAGGGAGAGAGGGAGGGAGTGGGATGGAGGGAGAAAAATTGAAGGAGAGGGAGGGAGGGAGAGGAGGGGGAGAGAGAGAGAGGGGGGAGGGGGAGGGAGAGGGAGGGATGGAGGGAGAAGAATGGAGGGCGAGGGATGGAGGGAGAAGAATAGAGATGAAAGTGAAAAAGAAAGAGGGAGATGGGTAGTCGGCCAGACAGACAGACAGACACAGAGAGACAGAGACAGAGGGAGAGACAGACACAGAGAGAGAGAGAAGAGAGAGACGGAGAGAGAGACAGAGAGAGAGAGAAGAGAGAGATAGAGACAGAGACAGAGAGACAGAGAGAGAAGAGAGAGAGGAGAGAGACAGAGACAGAAGAGACACACAGAGAGAGAGAGAGAGGGGGGGGGGGCAGAGAGTAGGATACTAAACGCAAAGTGAATAATTTATGTCTTACACAGATTCGAACTTGTAAGCTAATGTCTGATTTTCACAAGCGCCCGATAACAAGAGTATAAGTGACAGAATCACAAAGGAAATTGGAGACAGAGACAGAGAGAGAGAGTAGAATACTAAACACAAAGAGAATAATTTATGTTTTACACACATTCGATTTTGTAAGCTATAGTCTGATTTTCCCATTCGCGCGATAACAAGAGTATAAGTGATAGAATCACAAAGGAAAACGGAGAGAGAGAGAGAGAGATGCAGACAGACAGACAGAGAGGGAGGGAGAGAAAGAGAGGATTTAGCAGACAGACATACAGAGAGACGGAGAGGGAGAAAGACAAAGAGACAGGGATGTTAGTGAACAGACAGACAGACAGACAGACAGAGGGAGGGAGGGAGAATATTAAGAAGAAAGGGAATATTTATCTCACAGAATAGATCGTTTTCTGCGGGTATCGAGATAATTTTCCAACTGGCCCGTTTAGAATGTTATTCTACAGCTTACACTTGTGTGCGAGAAGGAAAAAAAATCTAATCGTTAAAATGTGTTCTGTATTTGTTATTATAAAGCTTCGGGTTAAAAGAAAAAGAAAAAAAAAGTCCTAACGGCACATTCGAACTCCGTGTGTTCGGGTGAGAAGAAACTGTGTTACCCATTACACTGTCGTGGCTCCTTAACTGACGTTCAAAAATATAATATTTAAACATGCTTTTTTAAAGGGCGATAAATCGATTGCGGTATTCGCAGTGAGAACGCTGTTTAAATCATATTATTCTGGTGTATCTTGGGCATTCAAAAAAT
>NC_134902.1:18800374-18815374 GCF_041734735.1 Babylonia areolata | reverse complement strand
TCTACTTACCTACTGACCTACCTACCTACCTACCTACCTTCCTACCTACCTTCCTATCTACCTACCTACATTCCTAACTACCTTCTTACCTACCTACCTACTTACCTACCTACCTTCCTACGTACCTACCTACCTACCTTCCTACCTACATTCCTACCTACCTACATTCCTACCTACCTGCCTACCTTCCTACCTCCTACCTACCTTCCTTCCTACCTACCTTCCTACCTGCTTTCCTAACTACCTTCCTACCTACCGTCCTACCTACCTTCCTACCTACCTACCTTCCTAACTACCTTCCTACCTTCCTACGTACCTTCCTACTTTCCTATACATACCTTCCTACATTCCTTCCTACTTACCTTCCTTCCTCCCTAACTACCTTCCTACCTACCTACCTTCCTACCTACCTTCCTACTTTCCTATACATACCTTCCTACCTACCTTTCTTACTACCTACCTACCTTCCTATCTACCTACCTACCTGCCTACCTTCATAACTACCCTCCTACATTCCTACCTACCTACCTTCCTACCTACCTACATTCCTACCGACCTTCCTACTTTTCTATTTATCTTCCTTCCTTCCTACCTACCTTACTAACTACCTACCTACCTACCTACCTACCTACCTACCTGCCAACCCACTTACCGGTCTTACCCGGTGACAGCAGCGAGCAGTAGTAGCCCGCAAACCTTGTGGTGTCTTGCGGTGTCTCTGGTCACCACTGTCACATCATAGCAATAGCAAGCAGTAGCCCGCAAGTAACACAGGTCATAGCAAGCAGTAGACGCAAGCATTCCAAGTCTATTGATGATTAGTCTCTGTCAGGTCATAGCAAGCAGTAGACGCAAGCATTCCAAGTCTATTGATGACTAGTCTCTGTCAGGTCATAGCAAGCAGTAGACGCAAGCATTCCAAGTCTATTGATGACTAGTCTCTGTCAAGTCATAGCAAGCAGTAGACGCAAGCATTCCAAGTCTATTGATGACTAGTCTCTGTGGCAAGTGTCAGATCATAGCAAGCCGTAGCCCGCAAGTAACCCGGTCTGCCGGTGGTGTTAAATCTCTCGTCGCCACAGTTAGACCACAGCAGTCAGATCATTAAATAGTAAACAGTAGCCCGTAAATATTCCAAGAGTCTGGTAGCATACAGTCTCCACCACCACCACCACCCCCCCCCGCCCCCCCCCCCCCACCCCCACCCCCACCCCCAAACAGTAGTCCGCAAATATCTCACGAGTCTGGTAGTATCTAGTCTCTCGTCACCACAGTCAAACCATAGTAAACAGTAGCCCGCATATATTCCAAGAGTCTGGTAGTATCTAGTCTCCCCCACTCACCACAAGTCAGATTATTAACTCTCTCCATACGAACGGCGAAAGAGACGACGTTAACAGCGTTTCACTCCCACTTACCATCATCAAAATATTGCAAGCGGAAGGCTCTTATACTGAAGAGGTGAATGTTGACAAAGAATACCACAGTTCTGACGACGGGAGCTAAAGGTTGGGTCATTCAGACACCCACTGGACATCCGAGGGGTCTGTGTAGAGGAGAAGAGAGGACTGGCCGTACTGAGTGAGTTAAGTAGCAAACAGTAGCCCGCAAATATCTCAAGAGTCTAGTAGTATCTAGTCTCTCGTCACCACAGTCAAACCATAGTAAACAGTAGCCCGCATATATTCCAAGAGTCTGGTAGTATCTAGTCTCCCCCACTCAACAAAAGTAAGATTATTAATAGCAAATGGTAGCCCGCATATATCTCAAGTCTGGTAGTTCAAGTCCTAGTCTCTCGTCACTACAGTCAGACCATTACATACCAAACAGTGGCCCACAAGTATTCCAAGTCTAGTGGTGTCTATAGTCTCTCTCGTCACCACTGTCAGACCATAGCAAGCAGTAGCCACAAGTAACCCACGCCAAGTGCTGTCTAGTTTCTGTCGTAAGTGTCAGATCATAGCGTGCCGTAGCCGCAACTATTCCAAGTCTAGTGTCGATTTCATATCTGTGAAACTGCATGTTTGGTGCATATCTGTTATGCATGTGTGGGTGTGTGGGTGAATGTGTGTCTTCATGTTTTAGATTTATTTGCTTATTTATCATCATTGTTGTCTTTTTTTTTAATTATCATTACTACTACCTTTTTTTATATTATAATTATTATTTATTTATGTAAGCTTATCTATTATTTATTCACCTTTTTTTTCTTTCTTTTTTTTCTCAAGGCCTGACTAAGCGCGTTGGGTTACGCTGCTGGTCAGGCATCTGCTAGGCAGATGTGGTGTAGAGTATATGGATTTGTCCGAACGCAGTGACGCCTCCTTGAGCTACTGAAACTGAAACTGAAACTAGTGTCAACTAGTCTCTATCTAAGTGTCAGATCATGGCAAGCAGTAGCCCACAGGTAACCCAAACTGGTCACCACAGTCAGACCATAGCAAACAGTAGCCCACAAATATTCCCAAGGGTCTGGTAAGAAGTATCTAGTCTTCCCCATTCACCACAGTCAGATCATTACGCAGCAGACAGTAGCCCGCAAGAAATCCAAGTCTCTCTCGTCACCACAGTCAGACCATAGTAAACAGCAGATCACTGCAAGCAGTAGCCGCAAGGAACCCGAGTCTGGTGGTTGGTTATCTATATATATATATATATAGTCTCTCTCGTCACCACAGTCAGATCAGATCAGATCAGATCAGTCGTGGCAGGAGTGGCTGGGTTACTACCAGTAAGAAAGAGCTGAAGCAGCAGCTAAGCAAACCATATGTCTTCTGATCACACTACCACCATCACCACCACACCACCACCACCACACCACCACCACCACCACACGCGTGATTGATCAAAGTACTCACAGCACACGGGGTGTGTTACTGTTAGCCAAGCAAGGGTGTGGGATGGATGATGGGGTAGGTGGGTGGCTTGTGGGGTGGAGTCGGGTGGCCTTGCAGAGCGAATCGGTGGGTAGCAGCAGGGTGGTAGTGGTGGTGGTGGTGGTGGTGTAGCTGGTGCTTTGTGAATGGAAATCTCGATGCATGCAGCGTTGGCAGTGTGTGTGGGTTTGGGAGGGCGAGGGGGGCGAGGGGGGGGGGCTGCGAGGGTTGGCGGAGGGGGTTGGGGGGGAGGGGGCACGAGACTCGATCTTGCTGGTGGTCTTGTGTGCAGCGGTAGGATACAGCGACCGTGGCCCACAGTCTTCATTCGTTCAAGTCTGGCTGAGTGGAGCGGCTGGCTGCTGTGATGTGAGATGAGGCTTTAAATCTCTGCTGACTGACTGTGTGAAGGGAGACAGACCAAAAACAAAAAACAAACAAAGAAGAGAGAGAGAGGGGGAAAAAAGGGTGTGGTGTATATTTATACCCACTGTGTGTGTGTGTGTGTGTTCTTGTCACTTCAGTCGTTCGACCAGTCGTGGTGGTAGTGGTTGTGGTGCTGGTGGTCGTGTTGAAATTGAAATGAGAGTGACTTATCTTCGTGCAGAAATGAACTACGATACTTAAAACACGGGAACCAAAACAAAAAACAAAAAAAAAAAAAAGTCAAAACTTAATTAGATGCTTCCCACGTCGTTCGACGCAAGAGGCAGCTCAAGGCGCTGCTAATCCAACCCAGGTCCTCAGCCAGTTTGCTGATGTGTTTATCCCACTGTCTGTTGTCGATAAGTCTGAGGTTCTCTCCCTCTTTCCCTCTCTCTCTCTCCCCCCTCTCTCTCTCTCTCTCCCTCTCTCTCACTCTGTCTCTCTCTGTCTCCATTGTTTGCCACCTGTTCATCCTGGAACACAATAATAGAAGCCGCGGATGTTGTTGTTTTTTTTTAACAAACTTTATTCATTCACAGAAACATCAAAGCAGCTGTATGACAGATAAAAGCCGCGGGTTTGGCTGAGTGACTGAAACAGTTCTGGTTCTGGCTGAGTGACTGAGTTCTGGTTTGGCTGAGTGACTGGAACAGTTCTGGTTTGGCTGAGTGACTGGACCAGTTCTGGTTTGGCTGAGTGACTGGACCAGTTCTGGTTCTGGTTGTGATGGTGCGGAACAGGTGAGATCTTCACACAGTGATTGATTAATCAAGTGAACACATATTGTTTCAGATCAAACAAAGGAATGGACGGTGAGAGATGTCTTCAAAACAGTGATTGATGAATCGTGTAGACACATTTTGATTCAGAACAAAGGAATGAATTGTGAGAGATCTCCAAACAGTGATTGATAGACACATTTTCATTCAGAACAAAGGAATGGATAGTGAGATATCTTCAAACAGTGATCAACAGACACATTCTGATTCAGAACAAAGAAATGGATAGTGAGAGATCTTCAAAACAGTGAATAATTAATCGTGTAGACACACTTTGATTCAGAACAGAGGCATGGATAGTGAGAGATCTCCAAACAGTGATTAACAGACACATTTTGATTCAGAAGAAACACAGAGTAGTGAGCAGTACACCAGCAGCCAATCCAGCGACACAGAGCGAAAACAAAAAAAAAAGTGTGGCGACTACTAACTGGCTTTGACGAACTGAGAAACCTCACTTTGTCGTGTTCATGCTAATTGTTTGGTGTGGTGGAAGCGCTTCCATTTGCCTCTGGACAAGAATAGTCGCAACATAAGTACCTCCGTTATTATTAAATTTGTTATCATTCATTGGTACGATGGCCTTGGATTACCAGCGTCCTTTCAACGACAGAATATGGACACAAGCTACTGAAGCGCGTCTGGGTGTTCCGGAGACAAGGCTGGCATGCGGTTAAAAAAAAAAAAAAAAAAAAAAAAAAAAAAAGGGCGTAGAAAGTGTGTGATGTGAGGTCCGCATCTCGACCCAAAACAAAAAAGTGACCCTAACAAAGAAGCAAGTAAAGAACGGAAAAGTGTGAGTGGGACGCTAAAACTTGCAGAAGAAAGAAAGAAATTTGGTACCCATCTTCCGTTCTTGTGAAGAACAAAAACTTGTACCAGCTTCGACCATTGGAAGAAACAGAAATCTGGCACATCCTCTTTCTTTTGGAGAAGAAAAATTAAACTGTTACCATCTTTACGCTGACGACGAAAACGTATGGTAACACCATCGTTCATGTGCATAAACATTCGTGTGTTTTAGGTGTATGTGTTTTTGGGGGTTGTTGTTTTTTTGGGGGTTTTTTAATCCACTGTGTTGACAAAACACCAACACCAACACCAGACAACAACAACCAACCAACACGAACAACAACCAACAACTAACACCAACCACCAACCGCCAACCACCAACCAAGCAAGATGTACGGACTTCTGGTCGAGGCCATCGCGGACTACATCAAGGTGGAATACGGGGAGGAGGTGTGGCAAGAGATCTGCCAGGTGGCTCAGGTGGGCCCCACCTGCTTCTCCACGCACGAGATCTACGGGGAGGACGTCATCCCCAACATTGCCCAGGGGGCCGCCGAGGTCCTGGACCAGAAGGTGGATGACATCATGGACAACTTTGGGGTGGCTTTCGTCAGTTTCGTCGGCCAGTACGGCTACGATAATATATTGAAGGTAAGTTTTGGTGTTGGGGGTTTGTGTGTGTGTGTCTGTGTGTGTGTGTGTGTGTGTGTGTGTGTGTGTGTGTGTGTGTGTGTGTGTGTGTGTGTGTGTGTGTGTGTGTGTGATTTCTTGGCCAGTACTGCTACGATAATGAATAAATTGAAGGGTAAGTTTTATGGGTAGGGTGCGTGTGTGAGTGTGTGTGTGTGTGTGTGTGTGTGTGTGTGTGTGTGTGTGTGTGTGTGTGTGTGTGTGTGTGTGTGTGTGTGTTCTTCGACAGATTCGTCGACCACTACGGCTACGATAATATACCTGTTGGTAAGTTTTTGGGGGGTAGTAGGGTGGTGGTGTATGTGTTGGTGTGTGATGGGGGGGGGAGGAAGGTGTAGGGAGAGAGAGTGTGTGGGGGGGGAAGGGGTGCGGCTACCATGATACATTGAAGGTAAATGTTGGAGGTTAGTGGAGGTGTGTGTGTTATTGTGTGTGTGTGTGTGTGTGTGTGTGTGTGTGTGTGTGTGTGTGATTGTGTGCGAGCGTGTGTGTATGTGTGTGCGCGCGCGCGCGTGTGTGTGTGCGTGTGTGTGTGTGTGTGTGCGTGTGTGTGTGTGTGTCCTTCGTCAGCTTTGCAGGCGAATGCGGCTACGATAATATATTGAAGGTAAGTTTTATGGGGTTGGGATGTGTGTGTGGAGGGGGGAGGGAGTCCGGGAGTGAGGGGTCGTGGGGGAGGAGTGTGTGTGTGTGTGTGTGTGTGTGTGTCTGTCTGTCTGTCTGTCTGTCTGTCTGTCTCTGTCTGTGTTTGTGTCCTTCGTTAGCTTTGTCGGCTAGTAGGGCTCCGATAATGTGGTGAAGGTAAGTTTTCGGGGTTGGGATGTGTGTGTGTCTTGGTGTGGGGGAAGGAGGGGGGAGAGGAGTGTGTGTGTGTGTTTGTTTGTGTGTGTGCGTGTGCGTTTGCGTGTGTGTGTGTGTGTGTGTGTGTGTGTGTGTGTGTGTGTGTGTGTGTGTGTGTGTGTGTGTGTCCTTCGTCAGATTTGTCGGCCAGTACGGCTACGATGATATATTGAAGGTAAGTTTTTTTTCCTCCTCCTCCTCCTCTCTCTCTCTCTCTCTCTCTCTCTCTCTCTCTCTCTCTCTCTCTCTCTCTCTCTCTCTCTCTCTCTCTCTCTCATTCTGTGTGTGTGTGTGTGTGTGTTTCCTTACATTGAATGTAATAATTCTCCCTCTCTCTCTCTCTCTCTCTCTCTCTCTCTCTCTCTCCCTCCTCGCTCTCGCTCCTCCTCCTCTCCCTCCCTCTCTCTCCCCAACCCCACCCTACCACCCCACCCCCACCCACCCACCCACCCACCCAAACCCTAACAGGTGCTGGGCCGCAACCTACGTGACTTCCTGAACGGCCTGGACAACCTGCATGAGTACCTGAGATTCAGCTACCCCAAGCTGAAGCCTCCCTCCTTTTTCGTGGATAACGAAAATCGGTCAGGCCTCACTTTGCACTACAGGTCCCGACGGAGAGGGTTTCTCCACTACGTTAAGGTAAGATAATTCCCCCGGGGGTGGGGGTTTGGGGGGGGGGGGGGGCATTTTCTAATTAACCCCTCCACTGCCAAACTCAAATTTATGCAGCATCTAGGTAGAGGACCCGTGTCACTGAAGGGTGACCAGATCATGGGTCTGTTATCCATGAACCTACTGCTCTTTATGTTCGGAGGTAGGACAGGCCATTATTTCTACAATTCACAAGGAGGAGGGGTGGGGGGGGGGGATCCCCAGCTGTTACTAGACACCATATTTTTGTGTGTTTATTGCACAAGGGAATTTTTCACTCTGAATTTCACTCACTATGAAAGAAATGATGATAATCCAAATAATTATAATAATAATATCATTTCTTTTCAGTCTAATATTATCATCATCTTAGATGAACAGATTATAAATTAATAAATAAACGATTCCCTGGGGGAATACTGTGTGGAGTGGTGTGTTGTAGTGTTGTGTTGTGTGTGGTGTGGTGTGGTGTGGTGTGGTGTGGTGTCGTGGTGTGGTGTGATGTGGGTGTGGTGTGATGATGGTGTGGTGTGTGGTGTAGCGTGGTGTGGTGTGTGATGTGGTGTGTGGTGTGATGTGATGTGGTGTGTGGTGTGATGTGGTGTGGTGTGTGGTGTGATGTGGTGTGGTGTGTGGTGTGGTGTGGTGTGTTGAGATGTAGTGTGTTATAGTGTCGTGTTGTGGTGTGTGGTGTCGTGTGGTGTCGTGTTGTGGTGTGTGGTGTGGTGTAGTGTAGTGTTGTTTAGTTGTGTGTTGTTGTTGTTTTTCTTGTTTGTCACAACAGATTTCTCTCTGTGAAATTCGGGCTGCTCTCCCCAGGGAGAGCGCGTCGCTACAATGAGAGCGCCACCCATGTTTTTGTATTTTTCTCCTGCGTGCAGTTTTACTTGTTTTTCCTATCGAAGTGGATTTTTCTACAGAATTTTGCCAGGAACAACCCTATTGTTGCCGTGGGTTCTTTAACGTGCGCGAAGTGCATGCTGCACACGGGACCTCGGTTTATCGTCTCATCCGAATGACTAGCGTCCAGACAACCACTCAAGGTCTAGTGGCGGGGGAGAAAATATCGGCGGCTGTGGCGTGATTCGAACCAGCGCGCTCAGATTCTCTCGCTTCCTAGGCGGATGCGTTACCTCTAGGCCATCACATAAATTGTGTAGTGTAGTGTAGTGTAGTGTAGTGTAGTGTGTCTCACCTTACAGTTCCATTCCCGGCGTAGATGCTACCTGCATTACGTCAAGATAGGTAATCACCGGGACTGTTAGTGCAGTGTAGTGTGGTGCAGTGTAGTGTAGTGTAGTGTGGTGTGGTGTGGTGTGGTGTGGTGTGGTGTAGTGCAGTGTGATGTGGTGTAGTGTGGTGTAGTGCAGTGTAGTGTAGTGTAGTGTGGTGTAGTGTAGTGGAGTGTGATGTGGTGTAGTTTAGTGCAGTGCAGTGTAGTGTAGTGTGGTGTGGTGTGGTGATGTGTAGCGTACTGTAGCATAGTGTGTAATCATAGAGCATTGCTATGTTGCATAGTAATGATAGCGATACGTTTGTTGTTATTTTTGTTGTTGATTGTGTTGTGTTTTGTTTTGGGTTTTTGTTTTACGTTGTTAGCCCTCTGGATCTCTGTGCAAAGGACATAGATTGCATTATTAATACCCAGGTAGTAGTAATTGTAGTAGCCGTAGTAATCATTGTCGTCGTCGTCATCGTAGTAGTAGTAGCAACAACGCCGGCGGCGGCAGCGACGACGACCACCACCACCATCATGCTAATAACATGAACAATACAAATGATAACAAGTAGCGACAGCAGCAGCAGTAGTAATAGTAGTTGCAGCAGCAGCAGCAGTAGTAGGAGGAGGAGGAGGAGGAAGAGGAGGAGTTACATCAACATAAATGATGATGATAATCATAATCATAATAATCATCATAATAATAAGAATCATCATCACCATTACTTTGAAGAGGATAACAACACTGGTGATAGCATCGTTCGTTTATTCATTTATAGTCTGTTCATCTAAGATGATGATGTTAGACTGAAAATAAATGATATTATTGTCATTATTTGTATTGATATTTTTAACCATAATGGTGATTATTATTACCATTAATTAGGAATCATCATTTGTGAAAATCAATGGCAGGTGATAGCAACAACAATAATGATGAAGATGATTATGACGATACTACTGCTGCTGCTGCTGCTGCTGCTACTACTACTACTACTACTACTACTACTACTACTACTACTACTACTACTACTACTACTACTGATGATGATGATGATGATGATGATGATGATGATAATAATAATGATATTAGTTATCATCATCATAACTACCACCGTCATCAATACCATCATCATCATAGTGATGATTATGGTGATGATGATAACATGATATCATCAACAACAGCAACAATGACGATAATATTCGTGATGATGCTGCTACTGCCACTACTGTTGCTACTACTACTACTACTACTACTACTACTACTGCTACTACTACTACTGCCGCCGCCACTACGACTACTACTGCTACCACTACTACTACTTTTAATCATGAATATCATTACGATAAGTACAACAACAACAAAACAACAACAACAGCAATAAATACCGCCACAACCACATCAAACAGCAACACTCAACACATGGAGTGATGGCCTAGAGAGGTAACGCGTCCGCCTAGGAAGCGAGAGAATCTGAGCGCGCTGGTTCGAATCACGGCTCAGCCGCCGACCTTTTCTCCCCCTCCACTAGACCTTGACCGGTGGTCTGGACTCTAGTCATTCGGATGAGACGATAAACTGAGGTCCCGTGTGCAGCATGCACTTAGCGCACGTAAAAGAACCCACGGCAACAAAACGGTTTTCCTGGCAAATTTCTGTAGAAAAATCCACTTCGATAGGGAAAATAAATAAAACTGCATGCAGGAAAAAAGTACAAAAAAAAGGGGGTGGCGCTGTAGTGTAGCGACTCGCCCTCCCTGGGGAGAGAGCAGCCCGAATTTCACACGGAGAAATCTGTTGTGATAAAAAGAAATACAAATACAAATAAACGAACGACCCACTGATGATACTAACGACTGACGATGAATGACACACCACCACCACACAGGGTCAGATCCGCCGCGTGGGCGAGCTGTTCTACAACACCAAGATCAACATCTACGTGGTGGACGAAGTGGAGCACCCTGAGGATGGCACCATCCACGTCAAGTTCCGACTGCTCTTCGACAACATCGCCTTCCGAGACGCCAACCGCAAAACAGCGGATGGCATTGTGGACAACATACCTCTCAGGTGAGTGGGTGGGTGCTGTCCTGCGTGCGTTTGTTGACTGGGTTGTTTCAGAATGGACAGTATAGGGTTGGTATGCCTAATTTGTGAACGATCCATTCGAAGCGACCAGCTCAACATGTGTACTGTAAAGATGACATGTCGTACGATGGTCGAACAAAGTTCTTTTGTTTCTGAAGGATTTTTCCGACTGGTTGAACCAGGAGAAGTTTGTCTGCTCATTCTTTTCTACGTTTTGTCGACGTTTGAAATAGCAAGGGTGCCTGAGGGTAAATGTGAGCGGGCAGGTCTAATTGCGAACGATGGCTTCGGGTACACACCCCACACCAACACACCCCTTTGGGAGTGCTCAGTAACTATGCAGCATTGTTCGCAAATAGACTCGCGTCAAATTATCCTACGGTCTAACTGCAAACGACACTATTTTGCAGATCCCTGTCAAAACTGACGTTCTGATCTGTCACCAGTATGCTTTCTTAAATTCTCCCGGCACTGGCAATGCGCATTCAACAAATCCGATCAAATCAACTATTTTAAACTTCTGTCAAAGTTCAAGTCCTGCAACTTGCTTCCCTTGATTTTAGGATTTTGAGAGCACGTTTGTAACCTTGGTAGGCAGTGGTGCGCGAAGAGAAGAAAGAACGCAGAAACAGTCAGAAATACCTGATGTTTGAGTGATTCTTGGACATGGATATTCATTAAAGGTATTATAAAGGGGACGAAGCAGACGTTAAATTGTTCAATGCAACCGTTAAGAACGCTTCGAAGTGGGGCGGTATACGAATCGTACGCAATCACACGCTGTTCGCAATTGCCCACACCTACCCTACCTCTCAGGTGAGTGGGTGATGTGCTGCGTGTGTTTGTTGACTAGGTTTTTTTTTTTTTTTAGTGGACAGTATACTGGCTCCCTGTCTCACACAGAATAAAGTACAAGATCAGCGTTCTATGTTATAAATGTATTCACAAATCATCCCCTTCCTATCTCTGTGGCTGCCTTCACCTCTACACTCCATCTCGCTTACTACGATCAGCTTCGGATCCACTCTGTTTACGCATACCCAAATTCAAACTCTTGACTGTTGGCCGCTATTCTTTCTCTGTCTCTGGACCTTGCAATTGGAATGAACTTCCTCTTTCGCTTCGTCAAGTCTCCACACTCAGCTCTTTCAAGTCTGGCCTTAAAATCCACCTCTTCCCTGCCTCTTCCTTGTCGTCAGTTTCTCCAGTTTTAGAGTTATGCATGCGTGTGAATGACTGTTGCGAAAGCGCTTTGATTTGTTTATGCACAAGATTCAGCGCTATATAAATACCATTATCATTATACTTCTCTGGTGAGTGGATGAGGTCTTGCGTGTGTTTGTTGACTGGATAGTTCAGTGGACGGTATTGTAGCCGTCAGGTGAGTGGTATTGTAGCCGTCAGGTGAGTGTGTAATTAAGAGCTATGGGAACGAACGAGACAGCAGCCTGCAGAAGAAGAGATGGTCAAAAAGACTCTATAGACATGGATCGGCCACACGCTCCGCAAGCCTGCATCCTGTGTCAGAAGACAAGTAAAGTCCTCACCTGGAACCAGTTGCATTGCTCGGACGGAAGAGCCTGTGGTGTGTGTCCATCGAGATCGATGATGACCATCGTTGTCATCCAGCTGGGGGATGGGGGCAGGGTGGTGGTGATGGGGGGGGATGCTCATGAATCTATCTGTGAGTGCGCAGATGGCTGAATAGTCCAATCTGCGCACGAAATGTTCGCTGACAGTTGGAGCAGACAAAGACAGGCATATCATTGTCAGGGAGCTTGTTTGCCCGTGACTTTCTGGCCTGCCTCTTCTGAACAGCTGCAGCAGTCCTGTTGGCCTCGCACAACTTGGCACCTTTGTGCACAGCAGCGTGCCATTTGTCACGGTCCACTGCAGATTCCTCCCAGGAGTTAGGGTTGATATCAAACGCTTTCAGAGAGACTTTCAGAGTATCTCTGAAGCGCTTCTTCTGACCTCCTGACGGAAGAGCCTAGTATGGTCGTAACTCACTACTAACTGTGTGTAGTATGGAACTGACCAATGGCATAGTTCGGTCAACGTAGGCATTAATTATTTAGTCACGTGTAACTGTCAAAAAGTTAGAACCAAGCAAGGCACCTGGCACCTGGAACCCACAATGGAAAAGGAAAAAAAAGGGGGGGGGTCCGGTGGTGTAGCGTATATGGATTAGTTCGAACGCTGTGACGCCTCCTTGAAAAGCTGAAACTGAAACTGAAACTTGACTGGATCGTTCAGAGTGGACAAATGTACTTCTCAGTTGAGTTAACTCTCTCCATACGAACGGCGAAAAAGACGACGTTAACAGCGTTTCACCCCAATTACCACCATCAAAATATTGCAAGCGGAAGGCTGTTATACTGAAGAGGTGAATGTTGACAAAGAATACCACAATTCTGACGATGGAAGCTAAAGGTTGGGTCATTCAGACACCCACTGGACATCCGAGGGGTCTGTGTAGAGGAGAAGAGAGGACTGGCCGTACTGAGTGAGTTAACCGTGCGATCTTGCGTGTGTTTCGTGACTGGGTGAGTCTGTCGCTGTCTTCATTTGGTAACTGTTTCTCTGTGTCTTAGGACAGTGATAACATTATTGCCGAATCAGTAAAGCTTTGGACATCAGCTGGTCCTGTGATCAGAATTCGCAACCTCGTTTCGGCGTGGATGGGCGCAATAGTCAAGTGCTTTTAAAGCGTTAAACTTTTAATCTGAGGGTCCCAGGTTCGAATCTCGGTAACGACGCCTGGTGGGTAAAGGGTGGAGTTTTTTTTTCCGATCTCCCAGGTCAACATAATTTATGTGCAGACCCGCTAGTGCCTGAACCCCCTTCGTTGTGTATACGCAAACAGAAGATCAAATATACATGTTAAAGATCCTGTAATCCATGTCAGTGTTCGGTGGGTTATGGAAACAAAAACATACCCAGCATGAACCATGCACTCCACCACCACCACCACCCCTTCGAAAACAGAGTATGGCTGCCTACATGGCGGGGTAAAAACGGTCATACACGTAAAAGCCCACTCGTGTACATACGAGTGAACGTGGGAGTTGCAGCCCACGAACGAAGAAGGAGAAGGAGGAGGTTCGGCGTGGTGTTGAGTCAGTGGGAAAGGTATCTCACTCTGATTTGCCTCACTCCATCCAGGTGTGAATAGGTTCCTGACTTCGGTTGGGGGGGGGGGGGGGGTGAAGCGGGCGGAAGGTGAGAAATGGGCCCCGCCTTCCTATGACGAGCCGAAGACACGGTGGATGTGTGTGTGTGTGTGTGTGTCACACACATTATCATATATATATATATATATTTACTTCGCTGGATATTACACCCTTGTCGATTCAGATCAAGTGGTATGCATGCCCGGCTGGGCGATTTTATCCTGAAGTGACCACCAGTTGAGTCGTGTATTTACACTGAGCACCGTACCCGCCATGTTCGTTGAGAATTCGCGGTTCTGAGTCTCAAGTGCGTTCGCTCACACACACACACACACACACACACACACACACACACACACACACACAAAAGATATATGTCGTCCAAATGCAAAGCCAAGTGAACTGATCCTTTTAACAGAAATACAGCCAAGGCTGGCGAAATTTGTTCATGAATGTTTCTCTTCTTAATATGCTCATGTTTATGTTTCATTGTGTCTTATAAACTTTAAGGTTTTATGACAATAAAAAATATTCTATTCTATTCTATTCTATTCTATTCTTCACACACACACACACACGCACACACACAAAGAACAATAACAGGAAGCCCGACCTGCTTCTCTTTCCCAAAGGATCCACCAACAATCGCAACATCGTTTGCGACAGTACCAGTGTTCACGTCAACGAGTTTGTTTTGTTTTTGTTGTTTTTTTCATTGCTGGTTTTTGCTTTATTTTTGTTTTGGGTTTTTTCTGTTTTTTTAGGGTTTTTTTTTATCTTTTCTGTTCTTTTTTTTTCTTTCCCCTTCACGCAAATATCTCACTCCCACGTATTTCACCAATGCTCAGACTGCTGCTGATGAATCATTCCAGACAGCTGGCTGATTTGGTTTCAGTCACCGTCGCTGCTGTCATCATCATCAAGGACGTTCCTTCAATAGAAATGTCGTGTCGGCTGCACTGCTAACAACCACCACCACCACCACCACCACCACAACAACACTAGAGATTTATTTAACATACACGCGTCAGGAAAAAAGGGATTTTTTTTTATTTTTATGCTCGTTGTTGATTCGCAAAGACTGTATGACAATGTCAAGCAGCCATAAGGGCTAGTTGGGCCTTCAGGAACCATCCCAACGCCTGACTGTCCTAAAACCCTCTTGGGCGAGAGAGTGGGGGTGTAACTTGGGCAAGACACTCTCCGCTATAATCAAATTCTAGCCCACCAGGTGGTCCGGACAGCAGTTGCTTCCTCCTCTGCTGTTCTGGTGGTAATAGTCGGACACGACTGACTGTCATACAGAAGTAGTAGTAGCACTAGTGTTAGTAGTAGTTGTTACTGTTGTATTTGTATTTGTATTAATTTTCTCTTTATCACAACAGATTTCTCTGCGTGAAATTCGGGCTGCTCTCCCCAGGGAGAGCGCGTCGCTACACTACAGCGCCACCCGTTTTTT
>NC_134902.1:18792874-18795374 GCF_041734735.1 Babylonia areolata | reverse complement strand
TGAAGTAAAGTTACAATGGAGAAGAGACGGGGGACGGGGTATTGTCAGCAAAGACTATTCCCCTCCCCCCCCCCACCCCACCCCTCCGCCATCCCCCTCCACCTCCCCCCCCACACACACACACACACAATACCCAATGCCCCCTACCCCCCGCCCCCACCCTTCCTTTTCAATAGCTAGCTTGATTAAACACGGGAAAGGGAGTCAATTATAAAACGGGCTCCATGTTGATGAGCCACAAAATAACCCCGGAGTTAAAAAAAAAAAAAATGAGTTGATGACGAGGGCGGTGTGGGGGGGGGGTAGTTTTAGTCTACTACACCGGTACTGTTCTATCATCAGCCAGGCTGTACTGGAAGCCGGAGATGAATTTGTTCTGTGTGGAAATAGTCACTTCTTGTATTTCGAAATGACTCGTTTCGTGAGTGGAATATATCTGGAACAACAAGAACCCTTTTACAGGGTTTTTATCTTCTTTGTTAATAACGTACGGAGAGAGAGAGAGAGAGTCTATGTGTCTGTGTGTAGAGGGGAAGGGAGGGGTGGAGTGTGGGGGGTGTCTGTGTCTGTGTGTCTGTGCATGTTTGTGGTTCATCGTAATGTGGAGTGATGGCCCAGAGGTAACGCGTCCGCCTAGGAAGCGAGAGAATCTGAGCGCGCTGGTTCGAATCACGGCTCAGCCGCCTATATTTTCTCCTCCTCCACTAGACCTTGAGTGGTGGTCTGGACGCTAGTCATTCGGATGAGATAATAAACCGATGTTCCGTGTGCAGCATGCACTTAGCGCACGTAAAGAAGCCACGGCAACAAAACGGTTGTTCCTGGCTAAATTCTGTAGAAAAATCCACTTCGAAAGGAAAAACAAATCAAACTGCACGCAGGAAAAAATACAAAAAAAAATGGGTGGCGCTGTAGTATAGCGACGCGCTCTCCCTGGGGAGAACAGCCCGAATTTTACACAGAGAAATCTGTTGTGATAAAAAGAAATACAAACACAAATACAAATACAAATACAAATACCTCCTTTCCCCTCCTAATGGACAAGGGTGGTGGTGGTAGGGGGTCATTCTTGGCTGGTTGGGGGAAAAAAATCCCAGTGTCCCAGTCAGAATCAACACAAATTTAGGAAGGGTTTGCAAGCTAGTTTTCAGTGTGGACCTGTCGTTGCTTGCAGAGCGAGGAGAAGCTTAGAAGACGTCATGGACAGCCCACCACCCGTAACTAGGTGTGGTTTTTTTTTGTTTGTTTGTTTTTTTGTGTTTTTTTTTTTTTTTTGGGGGGGGGTGTGTGTGCGTGTGTGTGTGTGTGTGTGTGTGTGTGTGTGTGTTTTAGTTTGCACTGCCTTTGCGACTCGGACATCTTTCCGGCAGTGTTTAATAAATGGATCATACGTAATGGCAGGTATGCTATGCTATTAAGAAACACCCTCAAAGTAAAACACAGAAGACTAGAGTAAATGACTGGTGTAATTATAAAACCAAATACATCTCGTAAACTTGCAACAACAACAACAAAAAAAGTCACCGATAATAAAATTTCAAATCCTTTCGTCAAAACAGTGATTTCCACGACGAAATTTGAGTCTTTCGGTGACCTGAAAAAAAACAAAAAAAAAAAAAAAAAAAAAAAAAACCGGAAATTGAAACGCGCATGCTCACGCGGTTCTCGCTATGACCGGGGAACCTCCACGAAAATCAGGCGAAAGTAGGTGTGCAAACCCTCCTCACTATCAAAGTAGACCCTCACGTTTACTGAAGTAAAGTTACAATGGAGAAGAGACGGGGGACGGGGTATTGTCAGCAAAGACTATTCCCCTCCCCCCCACCCCCACCCCACCCCTCCGCCATCCCCCTCCACCTCCCCCCCCCCCACACACACACACATACCCAACGCCCCCTACCCTTCCTTTTCAATAGCTAGCTTGATTAAACACGGGAAAGGGAGTCAATTATAAAACGGGCTCCATGTTGATGAGCCACAAAATAACCCCGGAGTTAAAAAAAAAAAACATGAGTTGATGACGAGGGCGGTGTGGGTGGGGGGGTAGTTTTAGTCTACTACACCGGTACTGTTCTATCATCAGCCAAGCTCTACTGGAAGCCGGAGATGAATTTGTTCTGTGTGGAAATAGTCACTTCTTGTATTTCGAAATGACTCGTTTCGTGAGTGGAATATATCTGGAACAACAAGAACCCTTTTACAGGGTTTTTATCTTCTTTGTTAATAACGTACGGAGAGAGAGAGAGAGAGTCTATGTGTCTGTGTGTAGAGGGGAAGGGAGGGGTGGAGTGTGGGGGGTGTCTGTGTCTGTGTGTCTGTGCATGTTTGTGGTTCATCGTAATGTGGAGTGATGGCCTAGAGGTAACGCGTCCGCCTAGGAAGCGAGAGAATCTGAGCGCGCTGGTTCGAATCACGGCTCAGCCGCCTATATTTTCTCCTCCTCCACTAGACCTTGAGTGGTGGTCTGGACGCTAGTCATTCGGATGAGACGATAAACCGA
>NC_134902.1:18770374-18775374 GCF_041734735.1 Babylonia areolata | reverse complement strand
GAAAATGTGTAATGAAGAGGGTTAGTGGACGGGGAGCGAGAATGGTCTGAAAATTCTTGGCAAAAACATGCTGTTCTGTGAAAGGAAAGTCTTCCCCTTACAGCCATGATGTTCTATTAGTTTTTCTTTCTTTTTTTTCTTCTTTTTTTGTTGTTTCTGTTGTTCTGATTTTGTTTTTTTTCATTCCAGTTCAAATCCAGGTTGAGAATATACTGGTTAAGGGTGAAGGCCCCGAACATAGCTGTTTTATGACGCCATATTGACGGGCAGTGAATTGATAATTATTATTATCCACTGTGTCTAGGGCTCTGTCATAGGAAGGCTTGGAGGGAGGGAGGGGCGCCAGTCCCGTCCTTCTCGCAAAATTTTAATTAATAATCAAACCTTCTCTCGACCGACTGAAGTCATGTAGCCGCTGACACCTGGGTGGTGTGAGGGGAACCCAGAGTAGTGAAGTGCCTTTCCCAAGGACACACATCACCGGGCAGAACTGGAGGAATCAAACAAACCCCTGACACACTGGACTTTCGCAAGTTCACCATAATTATCCAACAATTGTGCTCTCTCTTCCATCACGAGTTCCCCCCCCCCCCCCCCCGCTTCCCCGGCCCTCCCTCCACCCCCCACCCCACACATCCCCTCCCCACCTCCCCACCTCCCCCCCCCCCGACCCCCCCCCCCCCCCACACACACACACACACACACACACTCCCTCCTCCTCCTTATACGGCTTAACTCACTCAGTACGGCCAGTCCTCTCTTCTCCTCTACACAGACCCCTCGGATGTCCAGTGGGTGTCTGAATGACCCAACCTTTAGCTTCCGTCGTCAGAATTGTGGTATTCTTTGTCAACATTCACCTCTTCAGTATAAGAGCCTTCCGCTTGCAATATTTTGATGATGGTAATTGGGGTGAAACGCTGTTAATGTCGTCTCTTTCGCCGTTCGTATGGAGAGAGTTAACACAGGCTCTTCTGTGTGCAAGGTTTTCAGGATTATTTTCTATGTAGGTGGTCATGGAGTTAGCTCTGCAGTTGAACACAAAGGGTTCTCTTTCTGTCCTTCTGTCTCTGTCTCCCTGTCTCTCTTTCTCCTTCTCTCTCTCTCTCTCTCTTTCTCCCTCCCTCTCTCTTTATCTCTCTGTCTCCCTCCCCCTTTGTCTCTCTCTCTCTCTCTCTCTCTCTCTCTCTCTCTCTCTCTCTTTCTCCCCCCTCTCTCTCTCTTTCTTTGTGTCTTTTTGTCTGTCTCCCTATTCTCTCTCTCTCTCTCTCCTTCTCCTCTCTCTATCTCTATCCTTCCCCCCTCTCTCTCTCTCCTTTCTCTCTTTCTCTCCCTCTCTCTCTCTCTCTCTCCATCCAACACGCGACCCCCCCCCGCCCCCCCTGGAGAGCGTTAACTCAAGCTTGAAGCGGACGCTCATTATTAGCCATTTTATATAGAAAGTTGCCCGCCGCCAAGTGTACACAACTCCCCTGGTTTTCTGGCTCACACAAAAAGCTGTTAAGTAATCGTCTCCCCTTTCTTCTTTTTCTCCTCAGGCCTCGTCATAATGGGCTGGGCTGGGATGGGTTGGAGCATCCAGGTACACTCACACACACACACACACACACACACACACACACACACACAACACACACACAAAGACACACAGACACAGACACATTCACGCACACACACACACACACACACACACACACACACACACACACACACACACACACACACACACACACACACACAAGCATCCAGGTACACTGACCTAATCAATCTTTCTGTGAAAGGAAAAAAGTTAAATATTTCGTTTTCTAGTCTTCCTTTTAAAAAAAGCCTCTTTCTCCTTTCATGTGCATACACGTACACACGCGCTCGCGTACGCACACACACACACACACACACACACACACACACACACACACACACACACACACACACACACACACACACACACACACACACACATACACACACACCACAGACACACACAGACACAGACACACTCTCACACACACACACACATACACACACACACATACACACACACACACCACATACACACACACACACACACACACACATACACGCACACACACACACACACACACATGTATGCATCTCCTGGGTGGTGGAGGGAAATGGGGGGCGGGGGGGGCAGAGGGGGGGTGGGGAACAGCCAGAATTTCACTCATAGAAATCTGTAGTGACAAAGAGCATTACAAAACAGTAGAACTCAATACCACACAACGCAATGCAACGCAACACAGTGCAATGAATGGCAGAAAACTGACTACAACATGAACGGGCAAAACAGATAGGGAAATTTTTTCTTTTCTTTTTCTTAAAGGCACTTATAGTGATGGCATTGTGGAATAATACAAATGTAAATAATCTGGAGATGCTTCCTCAAATTATAAACGTATTCACTTATTTAGGAAAAACAAATAAAACTGCACGTAGAGGGGGGGGGGGGGGGAAATGAGTGGGGTGGCGCTGTTAGTGTAGCGACGTGCTCTCCCCTCAGTAGGGAGAGCAGCCCGAACTTCATACAGAGAAATCTGTTGTGATAAAACGAAATACAAATACAAATACAATATTTACCAATCTGAAATCGCTTTTTTAAATACCGAAATATTCACTTGTTTTCCAACATATCTTGCATCAAGTGTGTATATATATATATATGAAATCGCTTCAAATAACCGAAATATTCACTTGTTTTCCAACATATCATGCATCAAGTGTGTATATATATGAAATCGCTTCAAATAACCGAAATATTCACTTGTTTTCCAACATATCATGCATCAAGTGTATATATATATATATATATATATATATATATATATATAATTATTATTATTATTATATGTGTTCATTTATTTGCCAGTCATTAAAAATTCACCACTCATTTGTGGATCTGTTTATTCACGCACTCACTGATTCACCACTGTAACACGCCTGGCTGGCCGGTTACATTATGGTATTCACTACTTTTACCAGAGTGCACAGTGTCACATGCAGTAATTGATTGGAGGGACGAGATCAGAAAGAGAGGGAGGGAGGGAAACGTAGCTGATTGACGACTGTTCAAATGAAGAAGGATTTGATGATAAGAAATGATATGCAAAGGAAAAGAAAGAAAGAAAGAAAGATAGGAAGGCATGCAGAAAGATAAAAACGAACTAAAGCAACAACTACCAAAAAAAAACAAAAAAAAAAAAAAAAAAGCGAGAGAAAGAAGAACTATAAAGAATGATAATGATGATGATAATAATGAAAATGATGATGATGATGATGATGATAATAATTATATTATATTATTATATTATATATATAATATTATTATTATTATTAATTATACTACTACTACTACTGATAATAGTAATAATAATAATAATAATAATAATGCAGGCTTATATATGACAATGGCTAAAATATACATATGTAAGGCTAAGTGACATTTAAAATATATATATATATATATATATATATATATATATATGTATATGTATAATATATATATATATATATATATATATGTAAATCGACACAGGCGCCATCACAGTCTCAAATCACACAGGAGGCGCAAATCACAGCAAAACAAAGCACATCACATTCAGCATTGTCAAAAAAAAAAAAACCACCAGGGAACCAAGTATCACGAACGAAACACACACCAACATCATAACAGATGCATAGATATCAACACAAAGAGCACTCATCAGAGAACATAAAGAAAGACAAAAAATATAAATAAAATAAAATAAAACTACGAATCTCTGTAACTTGAATCCACTGGTATTGCATCAATAGACCGTGTTCACATACGTCCAGGAATAAACACAAAAGGAAAAAAACAGGTATACTTTATAATCCTGTTCAAGTGCATATGCACCTGAACACGAGCGAGCGCACGCATACACACATACAAGCTTACACGCGCGCGCGCGCACACAGAGAGAGAGAGAGAGAGAGAGAGAGAGAAGTTGAGGCCAATCACGTATGCCCGTAGATGTAGGAAATTATATTGTGCAACTGGACACTTCAGCGTGCATTGATCTCGACTGGCAGCGCCAGCAGGTTATCACGCATGCTATACCTGTGTTAAAATGAAACACACCCCTACAGGGATCACCAAAAGTTAAGGAACACTGGGAAACTTGCACATTTGTTGTTTTTTTTGTTGTTGTTTTTTGTTGTTTGTTTGTTGTTTTTTCTTTGGGGGGAGGGTTGTTTTCTTTGGTTTGTGTGTGTGTGCGTGTGTGTGTGTGTGTGTGTGTGTTTGTATTTGTGTTTGTATTTCTCTTTTTATCACAACATATTTCTCTGTGTGAAATTCGGGCTGCTCTCCCCAGGGAGAGCGCGTCGCTACACTACAGCGCCACCCCTTTTTTTTTTTTTTTTTTTTCCTGCATGCAGTTTTATTTGTTTTTCCTATCGAAGTTGATTTTTCTACAGAATTTTGCCAGGAACAAACCCTATTGTTGCCGTGGGTTCTTTAACGTGCGCTAAGTGCATGCTGCACACGGGACCTCGGTTTATCGTCTCATCCGAATGACTAGCGTCCAGACTACCACTCAAGGTCTAGTGAAGGGGGGTAGAAAATATCGGCGGCTGAGCCGTGATTCGAACCAGCGCGCTCAGATTCTCTCGCTTCCAAGGCGGTCGCGTTACCTCTAGGCCATCACTCCACTTTGCTGTTGTTTTTTTTGTTTTGTGTGCGTGTGCGTGTGTATATGTGTGTGTGTGTGTGTGTGTGTGTGTGTGTGTGTGTGTGTGTGTGTGTGTGTGTGTGTGTGTGTGTGTGTGTGTGTGTGTGTGTGTGTGTGTTTCTTTAGGGCATTGGGAAATGACGCCGAATTTTCGGCAAACAGCTGTACAAAATGTGTATGATTGCATTGGGAAGATTGGTATGCAGTTTACTACCGGGAAGAAGGTGGCAGAAAGGTTAAGACGCTCAGCTGCCAATACAGACAGTCCGTGAGGGTGCGAGTTCGAATCCC
>NC_134902.1:18762874-18765374 GCF_041734735.1 Babylonia areolata | reverse complement strand
TTTTTCTCTTTTTTTTTTTTTTTTTTTTTTTTTTTTTGTCAAACTCACTCACACACACAACGAAAGGATCCGCCATTTTTGCCTCTGTTTCATAGGTTGTCACCCTTGGCAAGGAAGTAAGGGTGAATTTTTCCTTCGGGCTTGGAGAGCCGCGCGCGGGTAGGTTTTAATGGTCCTGAGTATTCACCGGACACTGACCGCGTACCTCGAGCAGTTTGCCTTGCCCCATGTTAATTTACCCGCAGGTATACCATCTACCTTTACCTGCCGGTGAGCTGAGTCTTACATTGTATTTCTCTTTTTATCACAACAGATTCCTCTGTGTGAAATTCGGGCTGTTCTCCCCGGGGAGAACGCGTCGCTACACGACAGCGCCACCCTTTTTTTTCTTTTTAAAAAAAAAATCTTTTCTAGCATGCAGTTTTTATTTAATATTTTATTTGTTTTTCCCATCGAAGTGGATTTTTCTTCTGAATTTTGCCAGGAACAACCCTTTTGTTGCCGTGGGTTCTTTTACGTACGCTAAGAGCATGCTGCACAAGTGACCTCGGTTTATCGTCTCATCCGAATGACTAGCGTCCAGACCACCACTCGAGGTCTAGTGGAGGGGGAGAAAATATCGGCGGCTGAGCCGTGATTCGAACCAGCGCGCTCAGATTCTCTCACTTCCTAAGCGGACGCGTTACCTCTAAGCCATCACTCCACATATGACAGCTTTTTTCCCCCCAGTGACGAACATACCTGTGAGCGGGAATGTCAGCAGGGTTGATCTTATCTCCTGCACCCTCTTTCCATTCTTTCCATTCGGATCCCCACCCTCTCTTCTTCTTCTTCTTCTTCTTCTTCTTCTTCTTCTTCTTCTTCTTCTTCTTCTTCTTCGTTCGTGGGCTGCAACTCCCACGTTCACTTCGTATGTACACGAGCGGGCTTTTACGTGTATGACCGTTTTTAACCCCGCCACGTAGGCAGCCATACTCCGTTTTCGGGGTGAGTGGGAAATGTGCATGCTGGGTCTGTTCTTGTTTCCATAACCCACCGGACGCTGACATGGATGACAGGATCTTTAACGTGCGTATTTGATCTTCTGCTTGCCATACCCACACGAAGGGGGGGCTGAGGCACAAAGCAGGTCTGCACATTATTATGTTGACCTGGGAGATCGGGGGAAAAAAAAATCTCCACCCTTTACCCACCATGCGCCGTTACCGAGATTCGAACCCGGGACCCTTAGATTGAAAGTCCAACGCTTTAAAACCACCCGGCTGTTGCGCCCGTCTCTCTCTCTCTCTCTCTCTCTCTCTCTCTCTCTCTCTCTCTTTCCATCATTGACGGCTGCTGAGTGGGGCGGGGATGGGGAGAGAGGTAGTGGGGGCGGGGGGGGGGGGGGGGTGATGAAAGAGTGTCCAGGGGTAGCGAATTGAAGTGGACTGAGGGAGGGGGGGGGGTCGCGACGGGGGGGTGGGGGGGGGGGGAATCGTTGTGCGGGTCAACAGCACCAAAGTCTGTAGACGTTTGCGTTGCCTGTTGACACCGGTACCCAAGGCAACGGCAATGACTGTCCTGTATGGTGAGTGGCCTTGTTATGCCCGGGACATCGTATTACCTCATTGCCTTATTACCCCTTTTGTCTTGTCACATCCGTCTGTCTGTCTGTTTGTCTGTCTGTCTATCCTTCTTGTTCTCCTGCCAGGAGCCAGTTGCATTGCTCGGACGGAAGAGACCAGTATATGGTCGTAACCCTGCTACTAACTGTGTGTAGTATGAAACTGACCAATGGCGTAGTTCGGTCAACGTAGGCATTTTAGTCACGTGTAACTGTCAAAAAAAAGTTAGAACCAAGCAATGCAGCTGGCTCCTGTTCCTTTCCAGACCGCTAGCTATGCACAACCATATTTCTTAACTCTTAATACCTATTATTTTGTTGCAACCGTATCTATCCATATTGGTTATTCCGTTTTGTTATGTCCCTGTCTGTCTGTCTGTCTGTCTGTCTGTCTGTCTGTCTCTTTTTTCTACAAGACCGCTAACTATGCACAACCATAATTATTTCTTAACTCTTAATACCTATTATTTTGTTGCAACCATATCTATCCATATTTGGGTATTTCGTTTTATTATGTCCCTGTCTGTCTGTGTGTCTGTCAGTGTGTCTGTCTGTCCTCCTTGCCTTCTGTTCAGGCTTGACACCCCCCACCTTCTCCCCCTGGCCCCCTCCCTCCCGCCCCCTCTCCCCCCCCCCCGCCCCCCCTCAAGCTATATGCCAAGCAGATGCCTGACCAGCAGCGTAACCCAACGCGCTTAGTCAAGGCCTTAAGAAAAATAAATTAATTAATTAATTAATTTAATCTAATCAAATTAAAATAAATAAATAAATAAATAAAAATAAAATAAAGTATTTTACAAAAAAATAATAATAATAGTAATAATAATAAAAAGTTACCTTCATTCATGTCCTAAGATTAACTCAGAAGAAAATAATACGAAACAAACAAAAAAAAAA
>NC_134902.1:18727874-18740374 GCF_041734735.1 Babylonia areolata | reverse complement strand
ACAAAATATTCTTCGGCGAATTCAAAAACTTCAAAACAATGCTGCCCGTCTGACTCTCGGAGACCCACGTACAGATCACATTTCTCCTCACCTCCGCACTCTACATTGGCTCCCCATTGAAGCCAGAATTAAATACAAAGTTGCGTGTCTATGCTATTCTGCTTTCCACTCCGCAGGACCTACATACCTTTCTGACCTTATCAGTGTTTACACTCCCACAAGAAATCTCCGCTCTTCCTCTGACTGTTACCTTTTGAAACTTCCTCGTGTCAATACAAGAACCTGTGGTGAACGTTCTTTCTTCTTTGCTGCTCCTCACATCTGGAACAACCTTCCTCATCATATCCTTGCATCTGATTCTAATTCTGCTTTTCGCTCATCACTAAAGACTCATCTTTTTGAAACCTATCTATAAGTACTCTCAGCTTCCTTTTCTCCAACACCACCCATGTCAGCTCACTTTGGATGTATGTAGAGTGGGAAAGGGAGTGTGTGAGTGGGGGGAGGGGTTTTTTTGAGAAAGAGTGGTCATGAATGTATTATGTTCCTTGTAATATTTTTCTTTCATGTAAAGCGCCCTGAGCTCTTAGTGAAAAAGGGCGCTATATAAATGTACATTATCATTATTATTATTATTATTATTATCATTATTATTATTATTATTAATTGCGAGAAGGCGTGGGATGATTGGAATGATTGGCTCTGTTCTGTTCTGCTCGCTGACCTGGACAGATCTTGAAGACTTCACCAACCGCCTGCGCGTGAAGGGGCAGATGCTGTTCATGTCTGAGTGGGAGACCATCATGTTTCTGGGGACCCCTGTGTGAGTGGTATTAAGTAAGAAGTCTGGAGATTTCGCTGTCACTTTTCTCTCTCTCTCTCTCTCTTTCTTTCTTTCTTTCCTTTCTTTTCTTTTCTTTCTTTTCCTTCTAGGCACCCTTGTTGTTCTTTGTGCCATCATGTTTCTGGGGACCCCTGTGTGAGTGGTATTAAGTAAGAAGTCTGGAGATTTGGTTGTCACTTTTTTTTCTTTCTCTCTTTCTTTCTCTCTTTCTTTCTTTCTTTCCTTTCTTTTCTTTTCTTTCTTTTCCTTCTAGGCACCATTGTTGTTCTTTGTGCCATCATGTTTGGGGGACACCTGTGTGAGTGGAATTTCAGTCTGAAGATTTTCTTTTCACTTTTCTTTCCGTCTTTCTGTCTTTCTTTCTAAACACCTATGTTGTTCTTTGTGCCATCATGTTCCTTGGGACACCTGTGTGAGTGGAATTTCAGTCTGAACATTTTCTTTTTGTTTTTCTTTCTGTCTTTCTTTCTAAACACCTATGTTGTTCTTTGTGCCATCATGTTCCTTGGGACACCTGTGTGAGTGGTATAAAGTCTGAACATTTTGTTTTCATCTCTCTCTCTCTCTCTCTCTCTCTCTCTCTCTCTCTGCCTGTCTGTCTGTCTCTCTCTCTCTGCCTGTCTGTCTCTGTCTGTCTGTCTGTCTGTCTGTCTGTCTGTCTGTCTCTCTCTCTCTCTCTCTCTCTCTCTCTCTCTCCTGTATTTTTTTTATTTCTAGGCACTGTTGTGTAAGTTATTCAATGCCTGATTTTTTTTTTTTCTTTTTTGTTGTTTTTTTTAATATTTTTTTTTTAAATTTTTTCTTTCATTCATTCCTACTTGCTTGTATATCGTTCCCCAAGGAACCCGTGTGTAAAGCACAGTCGTGTGTGTTTTTATATATCAGGAAAGTGTTACACCATTTCATGTCACTAATACCAAAATGGGAAATTCATTTTTGGCCTTGTGCTCACAGTTGCAGTTTCACTTTCAGTCTCTCAAGGAGGCGTCACGGCGGTTGGACAAATCCATATACGCCGCACCACACAGTGGAGTGATGGCCTAGAAGTAACGCGTCCGCCCAGGAAGCGAGAGAATCTGAGCGCGCTGGATCTTCTTCTTCTTCTTCTTCTTCTTCTTCTGCGTTCGTGGGCTGCAACTCCCACGTTCACTCGTATGCACACGAGTGGGCTTTTACGTGTATGACCGTTTTTACCCCGCCATGTAGGCAGCCATACTCTGTTTTCGGGGGTGTGCATGCTGGGTATGTTCTTGTTTCCATAACCCACCGAACGCTGACATGGATTACAGGATCTTTAACGTGCGTATTTGATCTTCTGCTTGCATATACACACGAAGGGGGTTTAGGCACTAGCAGGTCTGCACATATGTTGACCTGGGAGATCGTAAAAATCTCCACCCTTTACCCACCAGGCGCCATCACCGTGATTCGAACCCGGGACCCTCAGATTGACAGTCCAACGCTTTAACCACTCGGCTATTGCGCCCGTCAGCGCGCTGGATCGAATCCCGCCTCAGAGCAGCCGATATTTTCTCCCCTTCCACTAGATCTTGAGTGGTGGTCTGGACGCTAGTCATTTGGATGAGACGATAAACCGAGGTCCCGTGTGCAGCATGCACTTAGCGCACGTAAAAGAACCCACGGCAACAAGAGCTGTTGTTCCTGGCAAAATTCTTGCTTCTTCAGAGGTTGTACAGTGTACGAAACTCGTTCCCCAAGGTTTCAACGTTCACAGTTTAAAAGAAAGAGAGACAGACAGACAGACTGACTGACTGACAGACAAACAGACAGACATACAGACTGACTCAGAACCGTGTTCCGCACGGGACGTAAATCGAGGCCCCCTTTTTTTTCTTTTCTTTTTTTACTTATCACGTGACCTCCTTAATCAATGGGTTATCATCTTCTCCTTCTCTTCCGCCCCATCCATCTGTCATCCACCTCGCCCCCCCATCTCCAGGTGTGTGCATATACTCGTGTTCATTTATCTGTGTGCTCAGATTTGTATGTGTGAGTGTGTGTGAGTGTGTGTGTGCGCGGGCGCGCGAGTGTGTGTGGGTTTGGGTGTGCGTTTGTATGTGTGTGTGTGTGTGTGCGTGCGTTTGTGTGTCTGTGTCTGTGTACACACGCACACACATGTATACATACATACATGCATACATACAGAAAGACACTCAAGACAGACGTACGTATGTGCAAGCATGCATGCATGCATCCATCCATCCATACATACATACATACATACATACATACATGCATGCATAACAGAACAACCAATTAAGCAACGGATAGATAAACGTACGCGGTGTCTGAGTCGGTTCAGCGTCACGATAAGTGTCCATGATAACCCACCTTACGTTGACAGTGACCATGGGATCTTTAACATGCGCAGTAAAATTTTGATCTTCTGCACACCGTAGAAGAAGCGCATGGAAGAGGAGGGAGGTGAAGGGGGGCAGTGGGGGTGGGTGTAGGGGTGGGGGCTCAGGTATTGCGCAGGTCTATGCACATCTCTTGACGAAGAAGATTTTTAACTCACTCAGTACGGCCAGTCCTCTCTTCTCCTCTACACAGACCCCTCGGATGTCCAGTGGGTGTCTGAATGACCCAACCTTTAGCTTCCGTCGTCAGAATTGTGGTATTCTTTGTCAACATTCATCTCTTAAGCATAAGAGCCTTCCGCTTCCAATATTTTGATGATGGCAACTGGGGTGAAACGCTGTTAACGTCGTCTCTTTCGCCGTTCGTATGGAGAGAGTTAAAGCAAAACAATATACATATATATATCATATATATATATATATATATATATATCCACCCTTGAATAATCCAATGGGCGCCATGACCGAGATTCGAACCTAAGACCTTCAGTCTAACTGTTTTGATAAACCACTCGGCCGTTGCGCGCACCAAACACGTATATATATATATATATATATATATATATATATATATATATATATATATCACTATATCACAACCAAAAAACAAAAAAGAACCCAAAAAACACCTGTCGGTTCCGGTGATTCCCGCTCCTACACCCCCTCCTGGCTTTTTCCTACCATGGTCAATTTGAGACGTAAGCAAGCGGGGAGCCGATAACTGGTTTCAAAGCCCCAAGGCATCCGTGTGTTTGAAAACTTGTGTTTCTGGTTCGTTTTCGTTTTGTTTTTTTTATCTGGAGGAGGGGGGAAGGGGGTTGGGGGGAGTGGTGAGAGATGTTGTTGTTGCCCGACTTGCAATGTGGCGATAGTGGGAGCCGTGTGGGGGCACAGTGCAGAGTCGGTACGAACTAGATGTTGGACATGCACACATGCGTGCGTGCGTGCGCGCTTACACCTATACAAGTGGTGCATACAAGAATCAAGAATATTGAATTCTTTGACCCTTGTTGGGGGGGGGGGGGGGCGGGGGGTGGTATAGAGGATATTCTTCTTTTCGTTGGTGGGCTGCAACTCCCACGTTTACTCGTATGTACAACGAGTGGGCTTTTATGATTTATGTGTGTGACCGTTTTTACCCTGTCATGTAGGCAGCCATACTTTTCCTAGGTATAGAGGATAACATAAGGTGACGACATTGGTATTATACACCAAAAACCTGAAATGCAAATAACTAATAAAACAGTGCAGTGGGAGATCATTTACAGCTTAGTCTTTTGTGAAGGACTATGACTCTCAAACTAGGAGGCAAGATTGCACTGGCTCTTAATGCTGCAGCATTTGGGGGGACGGGCGGGGGGGTGGGGGGGGGCTAGTGGGTCTTTGGGAACCATCCCCAACGCTGACCGTCCTAAAAACCCTCTTGACCGAGAGAGTTGGGGGATGTAACTTGGGCAAGACACCCTCCGCTATAATAATCAAATTCAAGCCCAAATAGTCGAGACAGCAGTTGCCTCCTAATCTGTTCTGACGGTCATAGTCGAACACGACTGACTGTCATAATATATCATCGTACCATTGCTTTTTCGGAAGTTGTTCAGATACCCATTGCTTTGCGCTCTACAGGATGAACAGCCTGGATGACATGTTCAACTCTGGACTGTACATCAACGACCTCAGCATGCACGATTCCAGCAGGGACCTGGTCCTGGCGGGTACCCAGCAGTCTGCAGAACTCAAACTGGCCCTGGATCAGGTGAGATGTGGGGATGTGTGGAGTGAGGGGGGTGGCCAGGGAGGGAGGGAGGGAGGGAGAAGGAAGGGGAGGGAAGGGAGGAAGGAGGGTGGGGAGAGAAAGAGAGAGAAGGTTGGGGTGGGAGAGAGAGGCAGTGGGTGGGGAGAGAAAGAGAGAGAAGGTTGGGGTGGGAGAGAGAGGAAGTGGGGGGGGAGAGAAAGAGAGAGAAGGTTGGGGTGGGAGAGAGAGGAAGTGGGTGGGGAGAGAAAGAGAGAGAAGGTTGGGGTGGGAGAGAGAGGACGTGGGAGAGAGTGAAAAGACGGGGCGGAAGGAGAGGGAGGAAGAGTGTGGTGCGATGTGTGTGGTGTAGTTTGGTGTGATGTGGTGGGAAAGTGAGGGGGAGGGGTAGAGTGGAGAAAGAGAGAGAGAGAGAGAGAGAAGGGGGTGAGGGAGTTGCAAGGAGAGAGAAGGGGGAGGGAGGAAGAGTGTGGTGCGATGTGTGTGGTGTAGTTTGGTGTGATGTGGTGGGAAAGTGAGGGGGAGGGGTAGAGTGGAGAAAGAGAGAGAGAGAGAGAGAGAGAGAAGGGGGTGAGGGAGTTGCAAGGAGAGAGAAGGGGGAGGGAGGAAGAGTGTGGTGCGATGTGTGTGGTGTAGTTTGGTGTGATGTGGTGTGTGCTGTGATGGTGTGGTGGGAAGGTGAGGGGGGAGGGGGGGAGAAAGAGAGAGAAGGGAGAGAGGGAGAGGGAAGGAGAGAGAAGGGGGTGTGTAAGGGGGTGGAGGGGAGGAAGAGTGTGGTGCGATGTGTGTGGTGTAGTTTGGTGTGAGGTGGTGTGTGGTGTAGTATGGTGGGAAGGTAGGGAGGAGGGGGGAATGGGAAGGGTAGAGAGAGAGAGAGTGAAGAGGGGGGGGGACACAAGAGGAGGAAGAGGGGACGGGAGGAAGAGTGTGGTGCGATGTGTGTCGGTGGTGGGTGGGGTCTGGTGTGGTGTGGTGTGGTGGTGTTGCAGCTGTGGGTGAAGTCTGATTCTGTATGGTGTGATGTGGTGCAGTGCAGTGTAATGAGATGGTAGCGTCGCACGCTTTAATTAATTAACTCACTCAGTACGGCCAGTCCTCTCTTCTCCTCTACACAGACCCCTCGGATGTCCAGTGGGTGTCTGAATGACCCAACCTTTAGCTTCCGTCGTCAGAGTTGTGGTATTCTTTGTCAACATTCACGTCTTCAGTATAAGAGCCTTCCGCTTGCAATATTTTGATGATGGTAACTGGGGTGAAACGCTGTTAACGTCGTCTCTTTCGCCGTTCGTATGGAGAGAGTTAAAGCTGTAGAGGAATGGTACGACTGCGTTCGTGTTTTTGTGTTGCTGCTGCTGCTTTTGTTGTTGTTGTTGTTGTGTGAGTGTGTGTGTGTGTGATCCTTTAGCGTTTTGTTATGTAGGTGTATTTGTACGTGTTGATGCGTGTGTTTGTGTTTGTGTGTGCGTGCGCTTTCAAAGCGTGTCCTGTCCTGTGAGTGTGTGCTCGAGCGCGAGCGCGCACGTGTGTATACCTTTCATCATCTCTATCTCTCCTTTACTGCTTCGTTTATTTATATGAAAACGTGTTTGTCTTCCTTTTTTCCTCCCCCCCCCCCCTTCTGTCTTGTTCGTTAGTAAAGCGACGACGGGAACACAAACGAAAACCCCTTACCGACCCTACCCAATCAACTGCATCAGACATAACAGACTCATTGAAAAGGCTCTTGTTAAAGCAAAGCCAGCGAGTTTCCACCAGATGAACAAGACTTTGTACACACAAACAAAATCGCTCGGCCAATTTTTTGTCACGACCCATGAGAGAGAGAGAGGAGGAGGAGGAGAGAGAGAGACAGATAAGAAGATGAACAGACTAGAAATAAATAAAAGAACGAAGGGAGAGCGAGAGAGGGAGAGAGAGAGAGAGTAGTTTTTGTAATCTAACAACAACAACAAAAAGAAAGGCTGTAAACCGCAAAACACAACTCGGGGAAGCCTAGACCGGAACATTGTTGCTCTCTCTGGGAGTCCCTAATTTGAAGGAGAAAAAAAGGTGGCATTGTTGTTGGAGGGAAAAGCTAGCTCGTACGTGGGCCTAATTAGTTTGAAGATGGAGCCTGTTGGCTGGTTGATTGGTTGGTTGGCTGGTTGATTGGTTGGCTGGTTCTCTTGTCAGTTGGCGCGCAAGTGTTGTCCCCTTCTGGGGCTTGAGTGGCTCTTTTGTTGCTGCTGCTGCTGTTGTTGTTCTTGTTGTTTTGTTGTTGTTGTTTTTGTTTGTTTGTTTGTTTTGTTGTTGTTGTTGTGTTGTTGTTGTTTTCTTGTATCTAGTTTTGTCCATGCTGGGTAAATGTACATTCAAACGTTATGTCTCTTTTGCTTGTTTGTTTGTTTGTTGATTTTTGTTTTGTCCAGGCTAGGTAATCGTACGGTGGAGAGAAGTTTTGTGTGTGTGTTACTGGTTGTTGTATTAATTTTGTTGTTGTTGTTGTTGTTTTGTCCAGGCTGGGTAAACGTAGGGTCAACAGCAGTTTTGTCTCTTGTTGTTGTTGATTTTTGTTTTGTCCAAGATGGGTAAACGTAGGGTCAACAGCAGTTTTGTCTCTTGTTGTTGTTGTTTTTCGTTTTGTCCAAGATGGGTAAACGCACGATCGAAAGAAATTGTGTCTCTTGTTGTTTTTGTTGTTGAATTTTGGTTTGTCCAAGCTGGGTAAACGTACTGTCGAAAGAAGTTTTGTATATTGTTGCTTCTTCTTCTTCTTGTTGATTTTTGTATTGTCCAAGCTTGGTAAACGAACGATCGAAATCAGTTTGTTTCTCGTTGTTTGTTGTTATTGATTTTAGTATTGCCCAAGCTGAGTAAACGTACGGTCGAAATAAATTGTGCCTCTTTTTGCTTCTTGTTGTTGTTATTGATTTTTGTATTGTCCTAGCTAGGTAAGCGTACGATCGAAAGATGTTTTGTCTTCTTTGCTTCTTCTTGTTGATTTTTGTTTTGTCCAAGCTAGGTGAATGTATGGTTCAAAAGAAGTTTTGTATATTGTTGTTTCTTGTTGTTGATTTTTGTATTGTCCAAGCTTGGAAAACTTACGGTCAAAAGAAGTTCTGTCTCTTTTGCTTCTTGTTGTTGGTGAGTTTTTGTTTTGTCCAAGGTGAGTAAAAGTAAGGTCGAAAGAAATTGTCTCTTGTTGTTTCTTGTTGTTGTTGTTGTTGTTGATTTTTGTATTGTCCAAGCTGGGTGAATGTATGGTTCAAAAGAAGTTTTGTTGATTGTTGTTATTGTTGTTGTTTTATGTGGGCTCTTTTTGTTTGTTTGTTTGTTTTTGTGGGATCAGTATTCATAACGTGAAACATTAAAATTTTTGGTTTGTATATTTGGTATTTGTTTGTGTTTTGGTGGTCATGTTGTTGTTGTTGTTCTTGTTGTTGCTCATCATCATCATCATCATCATCTTGTTCCTGTTGTTTGTTGTCGTTGTTTTTCTTC
Organism: Babylonia areolata; assembly: GCF_041734735.1. NCBI lineage: Eukaryota > Metazoa > Mollusca > Gastropoda > Neogastropoda > Buccinidae > Babylonia > Babylonia areolata. Next base: position 18,731,916 of record NC_134902.1, on the reverse strand, counting down.
TTCTTCGTCTTCTTGCTGGTTGTAGTGGTGATGGTGGTGGTGGTGATGGTGGTGGTGGTGGTGGTTGTGATGGTGGTGGTGATGGTGGTGATGGTGGTGGTGGTGGTGGTGATGGTTGTGGTGGTGGTGGTGATGGTTGTGGTGGTGGTGGTGATGGTTGTGGTGGTGATGGTGGTTGTGGTGGTGATGGTGGTGGTGGTTGTAGTGGTGATGGTGGTGATGGTGGTTGTGATGGTTGTGGTGGTGATGGTGGTTGTGGTGGTGATGGTGGTGGTGGTTGTGGTGGTGATGGTTGTGGTGGTGATGGTGGTTGTGGTGGTGATGGTGGTGGTGGTTGTGGTGGTGATGGTTGTGGTGGTGATGGTGATGGTTGTGGTGGTGATGGTGGTGGTGGTGGTGATGGTGATGGTTGTGGTGGTGATGGTTGTCGAGGTGGTGATGGTGGTGGTGGTGGTGATGGTGATGGTTGTGGTGGTGATGGTGGTTGTGGTGGTGATGGTTGTCGAGGTGATGGTGGTGATGGTTGTGATGGTGATGTGGTGGTGGTGGTGGTAATGATTGTGGTGGTGGTGGTGGTGATGGTGGTAGTGGTGATGGTGGTGGTAATGGTCGTGGTGGTGGTGATGGTTGTGATGGTGGTGGTGGTGGTAATGGTGGTGGTGGTGTTCTTGGTTGTTCAGAGGTTGTTGATATTCTTTTCTGTCTTTCCTTCCTTCTTTCTTTCTTCCCTTCCTTCCTTCCTTCTTTCTTTCTTTCTTTACGTCATTTCATTCGTTTGATTTTCTTTTCTACCTTTATGTAGCTGTTAGTTTCTTTCTTATTTTACATTCTACAGTGTTATTTTTAATGCAACTCAAAGTTGTTGTTTTTCCTTATTATCGGGGTTTTTTGTGTGTTTTTTGTTGTTGTTTTTTGTGTTTTTTTTTGTTTTTGTTTTTTTTTGTATTCCCATCTGTCATACTTTCCCCCCAGCTTTTTTTCTTTCTGTCTTTCTTTCCTTCTTTCTGTCCTTATTGTTTCATCTGTCACTCTTTTCTCTCTGCCTCTGTTTCATTTCTTTTTTTCTTTTTTTTTCCTCTTTTCTTTCGCATGGCATTCTAATTTAGTTATAATTCCCCCCCGCAGTTTCATTCATTCACTTTGTTTCGTTCCTTACGTTCTTGTTGTTTTCTTTTAATTATTTTTCTGTTCTTTCTTACTTTTCTTTCTTTCCCTTTTCTTTCTTTCGATCGCCATTATATTATGTTTGTCCAAGTCGCCGAACCCTTGTCTAACAATAAAGACAGCCAAGTAGAGTTCATTAATTTTTTTTTTTTTTTTTTTTTTTTTTTTTTTTACCTTTTGTTTCTTGTTGAGCATTGAGAACAAAACACCAAAAGGTGGAGGAAGTAAGAGGGGGAGGGGGAGGGAGGACTGGGAGGGGGCAGGGTGGTGGGAGGGCGAGAGAAGAACGGAGGATACGATGGGGGAAGAAAAGGGGGCGGGGAAGGGTAGGGGGATGAGAAAGGAAAATGAAAGAAAATAAAGGCCGAAAAAAATGGTTGAAGGTTTTATAATAAGAGGAACGACATCGATTGTTTTGTTTCAATGCGTGGTGGTTTTGTTGTTGTTGTTTGGTTGGTTTTGTTTTGTCTTGTTTTGTTTTTTTGGTTGTTTTTTTTTTTTTGGGGGGGGGGGTTGTTTGTTTTTTGTTGTTGTTGTTTGGGGATTTTTTGTCATTTTTTTCTGGAGGGCTAGAATAGAAATACAAACAAGCTAACAAAACTAACAAGCAAATAGACAAATAATAAAAAAAATATTCGTTCGTTGTGTGCCCCTCTCTCTCTCTCTGTCTCTCTCTCTCTCTCTCTCTCTCTCTCTCTCTCTCTCTCTCTCTCTCTCTCTCTCTCTCTCTCTCTCTCTCTCTCTCTCTCTCTCTCTCTCTCTCTCTCTCTCTCTCTCTCTCGTAAACCATTCAGTCGTTCTTTATTTCCTTCCTTCTGCTCTTCCTTCCTCCATTCATTGTGTGTGTGTGTGTGTGCGCGCGCGCGCGTGCGTGCGTGTGTGTGTGTGTTTGTTTCAGGTGTGCCTGTCTATCTATTTGACTGGCTGACTGTTTATTTGCATGTCCTGTCTTCTGTGCCCCCAAGGACAGTTAATTTCTTGGAACCAGCAAGAACTTTGGATTGTTGTTTGTTTCTGTTTATTTGTTGTTGTTTCTTTGTGGGGGGCGTGGGGGGGGGGGTGTTGTGTGTGTGTTGTTTTTGTTGTTGATGTTGTTTTTTGTTGTTTTGTTTTGTCTTCAAAAGACATGCACCTGACGCAGAGGACTCCAACTTGCTACGGTACCAGTGGTAGACAGACAAGTCAGTTATTAAATTCTTTTGACCTGTTTTCAAAGCCAGGGAATCAACAGTGCTTCTTATAATTAAAATAAAGTAAAGTAGTGAGAGTGGAGGGAGAGAGAGCGGGGACGGGTTAAGGAAGCCCGGAAAAGAGAGAGAGAGGAGGAGAGATATATATGTGTGTGTGTGTGCGTGTGCGTGTGTGTAGAGTGATGGCCAAGAGGTAACGCGTCCACGTAGGAAGCAAGAGAATCTGAGCACACTGTTTCGAATCACGGCTCAGCCGCCGATATTTTCTCCCCCTCCACTAGACCTTGAGTGGTGGTCTGGACGCTAGTCATTCGGATGAGACGATAAACTGAGGTCCCGCGTGCAGCATGCACTTAGCGCACGTAAAAGAACCCACGGCAACAAAAGGGTTGTTCCTGGCAAAATGCTGTAGAAAAATCCACTTCGATAGGAAAGACAAATACAGCTGCACGCAGGAAAAAATACACACAAAAAATGGGTAGCGCTGTAGTGCAGCAACGCGCTCTCCCTGGGGAGAGCAGCCCGAATTTCATACAGAGAAATCTGTTGTGATAAAAAGAAATACAAACACACACACACACACACACACACACACACACACACACACAAAGTGCGCGCCCTCACTGGCAGTTTAACATATTGATTCCCGACGTCTTGTCAATGCAAATAAAGCGCACTTTATACATTGATGATGGTTATAGCAGCCTTGCTCGGCAATAAGATGCTTACAGGATAAAAACAAAACAAAAACGTAATGGGTTAAACATAAAAAAAAATAAAAAAATAAAAGTCAAGCCATCTAAATCGTTTCCAGACATTAAAGTAAAATACCAGATTTTTAAAATTCTACACAAAATATTCTTGTAGTTTGTGGTAATCCCTGTGGAAAGAAGTTGCAAAAAACAGTTGTGGTATTTATCATTTTCAAATGTATATATTTTCTTGTCGGTTTAATAATATGTTTATTTATCTGTTGAATTGTCTGTTTGTTTGTTTATTTATTCATTTGTTTATCTATTTACCAACGGATATCCTCTAGAGCACATAACCTTATGACACAAACCGCATTATGATGACATTACAATAAGCACACCAAAAAAACAAAAGAATAGAGGACAGCTACATGTATGAAAACTAACATAAAAATGACACAATAGACATTACATTCTGAAGCACAATTACAAAAAGATATCCTCTACAGCACATAACCTTATGACACAAACCGCATTACGATGACATTACAGTAAGCAACAACAACAACAAAAAGAGGACAGATACATATATGACAACTGACATAAAAATGACAAAATAGACATTTCATTCTGAAACACAATTACAAATGCACGCACACACAACCCCCAACTTTTAACACGCACCAGAATGCACACATTTCGAACACGTGCGCATTCACACACACACACACACACACACACAAGCGCACGCGCACGCGCCCACTAAATCACATACACGAACATACGACTGTACAGTTCACATTTTATCAAGTAGTGCTGCTGAGACGTAGCTCTTATCTGTTGCGGCAAATAGATAAAAATAACAGCGGTGCAATCGAAAAGTAGCGTTATTACACGTAGTGGCAACAATGGCACATAGCGCTATTGGCACGTAGCACTAATGAACGTAACGCTATTGACACGCAGCGCAATTAGCACGTAGCGCTATTCACGCGT
>NC_134902.1:18715374-18722874 GCF_041734735.1 Babylonia areolata | reverse complement strand
TCACTCATTCACTCACTCCCTCCTTTCTTCCCCTCTCACATTCACTTATTCACTCCCTCCTTTCCTCCCTCCCTCACTCACTCACTCACTCCCTCCTTTCTTCCCCTCTCGCATTCACTTACTCACTCCCTCCTTTCCTCCCTCCCTCACTCACTCACTCACTCCCTCCTTTCTTCCCCTCTCGCATTCACTTATTCACTCCCTCCTTTCCTCCCTCCCTCACTCACTCACTCCTTTCCTCCCTCACTCACTCACTCATTCACTCACTCACTCCCTCCTTTCTTCCCCTCTCACATTCACTTATTCACTCCCTCCTTTCCTCCCTCCCTCACTCACTCACTCCCTCCCTCCTTTCTTCCCCTCTCACATTCACTTATTCACTCCCTCCTTTCCTCCCTCCCTCACTCACTCACTCACTCCCTCCTTTCTTCCCCTCTCGCATTCACTTACTCACTCCCTCCTTTCCTCCCTCCCTCCCTCACTCACTCACTCCCTCCTTTCTTCCCCTCTCGCATTCACTTATTCACTCCCTCCTTTCCTCCCTCCCTCACTCACTCACTCACTCCCTCCTTTCTTCCCCTCTCGCATTCACTTATTCACTCCCTCCTTTCCTCCCTCCCTCACTCACTCACTCACTCACTCCCTCCTTTCTTCCCCTCTCGCATTCACTTATTCACTCCCTCCTTTCCTCACTAATTCACTCCCTCCTCACTCACTCACTCACTCCTTTCCTCACTCACTCCTTCCCTCACTCACTCACTCACTCCTTTCCTTACTCATTCACTCACTCACTCACTCCTTTCCTTACTCACTCACTCCCTCACTCCTTTCCTTACTCACTCACTCCCTCACTCACTCACTCCTTTCCTTACTCACTCACTCCCTCACTCACTCACTCCTTTCCTCACTCATTCACTCCCTCCCTCCCTCACTCATTCACTCACTCACTCATTCACTCACTCACTCACTCCTTTCCTCACTCATTCACTCCCTCACTCCCTCACTCCCTCACTCACTCACTCCTTTCCTCACTCATTCACTCCCTCACTCACTCACTCTTTTCCTCATTCACTCCCTCACTCACTAACTCACTCACTCTTTTCCTCACTCATTCACTCTCTCACTCACTCACTCACTCCTTTCCTCACTCACTCACTCACTCACTCACTCACTCACTCACTCACTCCTTTCCTCACTCATTCACTCCCTCCCTCACTCACTCCTTTCCTCACTTATTCACTCCTTCACTCACTCCTTTCCTCACTAATTCCCTCCCTCCCTCACTCACTCATTCACTCCCTCACTCACTCACTCCCTTCCTCACCCATTCACTCACTCACTCACTCACTCACTCACTGACTCATTCTTTTTCTGGCTTTGTTTTTTTTTTTTTTTTCCTTCTCCCCCCCACACAGGAGCAAGAGAAGAGCCGGCTGCTGGGGGAGAGCATGAAGAAGCTGGACGCGGAGATGAAGCGGACGGACGCCCTCCTCTACCAGATGATCCCCAAGCCCGTGGCCGACAGGCTCCGAAGAGGGGAGCCCTCTGTGGCCACCTGCCAGGTGAGGAGGAGGAGTGGGTAAGGGGGGGTGGAGGGGGGGGTTGGGGTTGGGGATGGCGGGCGGGTGGGTGGGAAGAGGAGGGGGGAGGATTGTTTCTCTGGAAGGTGTCACGTTGTATCATACCGTATTGAATTATATAGAATTTGTGTTTCATCGTTATCGTTTCCTCCCGTGTCTTGTCTTGTCTTGTCTTGTCGTGTCGTGTCTTGTCTTGTCTTGTATTTTATCTGATTGTATCGTATCGTAATGCGTCTCGTCGTATCGTATCGTATCGTATCGTATCGTATCGTATCGTATCGCAGTGCGTCGTACTGTATGAATTGCATTCCATTGTTGTCATGAGTCATGTGGTGTGGTGTGCCATTGAGTTAGGATGGAGGGGGGGGGGAGGTGTGTGGGGGTTGGGGGGTTATGTGGAATTTGTTGGGTGGGTTGCCTTGGATTGGGAAGGTTCCGGTGTGGGGGTGGGGTTGGGGTGGGTCGTTTTTTGTATGTGTGTGTGGGGGGGGGGGTTGTGTTGTTTGTTTGTTTTTTTTGGGGGGGTGTTGCGTCTTGTATATTGCTATCCTTTTTTCTGTTTTGTGTTGTATTGTATCCCTCTGTGTGTGTGTGTGTGTGTGTGTGTGTGTGTGTGTGTTGCCATGCTTTCCCGTTGTGTGTTATCAGTTTGAATGATGTAGCGTTACATTTGATGGCATTGTTGCGTTCCGCTGTGCAGGATTTGTATTGCATTATTTGTTTGTTTGTTTGTTTTTCTTGTATTGCATTGTATCATATCGTATTGTTTTCCATTGTAAACATTTCAGACAGAGTTCCCTTGAATCATTGAAAGTAAAAGGTCGACATATATATATATATATATATGTGTGTGTGTGTGTGTGTGTGTGTGTGTGTGGAGAGAGAGAGAGAGAGATAGAGAGAGACATGTATATGTGTATATATATATATATATATATATATATGTGTGTGTGTGTGTATGTGTGTGTGTGTGTGTGTGTGTGTGTGTGTGTGTGTAAAGAAACAAACTACGTCAGGAATAATGAACAATGATATACGAATAAATCCAGTAGATCTGATTGAACGAAAGAGCTAACTGCGCATGAAACAATGAATAAAACTTTTTTTTGCTTTTTAAAAAAAAAAAAAAAAAGAACGAACAGATATCATCAATGATTGTTTATAGGAAACGAAATGCGTCTCAGAGAAAGGAATGAAACTAAAACCAACAGGAAACATTTCACTTGATTGTTGATAATGGAGATTAAGGCAGATCGGCTGTCGTTTGCGTGCTCTTGTTTCTGAATAAGAGGGGGTTCTGTGTGTGTGTGTCTGTGTGTGTGTGTGAGAGAGAGAGAGAGAGAGAGAGAGAGAGAGAGAGAGTGTGTGTGTCTGTGTGTGTGTGTGTGTGTCAGAGAGAGAGAGAGAGAGTCTGTGTGTGTGTGTGTGTGTGTCTGTGTCGGTGTCTGTGTGAGAGACAGAGAGTGTATGTCTGCGTGTGTGTGTCAGAGAGAGAGAGAGAGAGAGAGAGTCTGTGTGTGTGTGTGTCTGTGCCTGTGTCTGTGTATTTACTGGGTGTTTGGTGGTTTCCAGGAGTATAAAAGAGGCTGATCGAGGTGGTGGGGATTTTTGTTTGTTTGTTTTTTGTTTGTTTGTTTGGGTTTGGTTTTTTTTACGATGCATCTGTATCGAAGGACAGAAGCCAGCCATCTAGGGCTGAAACAGTCAGGCATTGGTTGGACTTCCGGAGCCAGTTGCATTGCTCGGACGGAAGAGCCTAGTATGGTCGTAACCCGCTACTAACAGTGTGTAGAATGGAACTGACCCATGGCGTAGTTCGGTCAACGTAGGCATATATATATATATGTGATAGTCAGTCGTGTCCGACTATGACCATCATTACAGCAGAGGAGGCAACTGCTGTTCCAACTATTTGGGCTAGAATTTGATTATAGTGGAGAGTGTCTTGCCCAAGTTACATCCCCACTCTCTTGGCCAAGAGGGTTTTTCGGACAGTCGACGTTGGGATGGTTCCCAAAGGCCAACTAGCCCACAAGGCTGCAGCACTAAGAGCCAGTGCAATTTTGCCTCCTAGTTTGAGAGTCTTAGTCCTTCACAAAAGACTAAGCTGTAAATGATTTCCCTTTGACTGGAGGAACCATTGATAATACAGCTCTCACTTTGCTGTTGGCCCAAATGTAAAACTTATGTCAATCTGTGATATAAGGCGAGTGTTGGGCCGAGTAGGCATATAGTAACTGTCAAAAAGTTAGAACCAAGCAATGCAGCTGGCGCCTGGTCCAGTGGTCACGGGTGATCAGAGTTCGAGACCTCCGTTTCGGCGGCATAGTTGCGTGTCTTCGGGCAAAGGCCATTCACTCTACTCCGACGATTTTCCTCGCTCCACCCAGGTGTTAAAGGGTACCTCAGTTCGGAAGGTGGAAGATTTAAAACGGCAGGAAGGAGAGGATTGAGCCTGCTGCACTGTTGAAAGCATCACCAGTGTTCTCCGATTTCTGGCGGTCGTGGGATAGGGGCCTGAGTTTCGACAAAGCTCCTCTCTGTTCACTTAGCGATTTTGTTCTCTGCCCCCCTCTCCCGCTGTCTGCCTCGTTTCCTGTTCCCCTGCACTGTTCCCCGAGGAATGGTCTTGGAGAGCCCGTCGGACTTTGTCATGGGGCTATACAATCTCATTTTCCTTTTTAAATTAATAATGATGATGGTATTTATATAGCGCTGAATCTTATGCTGAGACAAATCAAAGCGCTTTCGCACCAGTCATTCACACGCATGCATAACTCTAAAACTGTAGAAACTAAAGACAAGGAAGGGCAGGCAAGGGAGCCTATTTTGGGAAGAGGTGGGTTTTAAGGCCAGACTTGAAAGAGCTGAGAGTGGAGACTTGACGAAGCGAAAGAGGAAGTTCATTCCAATCGCAAGGTCCAGAGACAGAGAAAGAACGGCGGCCAAGAGTCGAGTGTTTGAATCTGGGTATGCGTAAACAGAGTGGATCCGAAGCCGATCGTAGTGAGCGAGATGGAGAGTAGAAGTGAAGGCAGCCACAGAGATAGGAAGGGGCAGTTTTGTGAATATATTTATAACATAGAGTGCTGATCTTGTACTTTATTCGGTGTGAGACAGGGAGCCATTGGAGATGTTGCAAAAGAGGAGTGATGTGCTCAGATCTTTTCTTTCTGAGGATGAGTCGGGCAGCAGAGTTTTGTATGCGCTGAAGGGACTGAATGGATGAAGCAGGCAAACCAGACAATAGAGAGTTACAGTAGTCAAGGCGAGAGAATATGAGAGAAACGACAAGTCTAGATGTTGCGTCAGTGGACAGATATTTCCGGACGGCACTGATGCGCCGCAGTTGACAGTTGCAGACTGACATGTCTGACTGATAAATTTTTGCTTGGACAGTGTATTGTCAAGGACAACACCGAGGTTCCTGACTGACGTGGAAATTAAACTTCTTCTTTTCTTATTGTGGTCGTCATACCGACCAACATGCTGTCTGATGATTTTCCAGACTTCATCAGTTGGTCTTTGTAGAAGATGCCAAGGAGTCTCTTAAAGCATCTCATTTCCACGGCTTCTCTGAAGCTCTGCTCTACGAAAAGAGTCTAGGATTCGTACACACCCAAGAAAATAAGAGAGAACCGGGTGCATGCAAGGGGCTTACGCTTTGTTCTGAGACTGATGTTCTTGGCTTCAGTCTTATCACGTGGAGTGATGGCCAAGAGGTAACACGTCCGCATAGGAAGCGAGAGAATCTGAGCGCGCTGGTTCGAATCACGGTACAGTTGCTAATAATTATTTTCTCCCCCTCCACTAGACCTTGAGTGGTGGTCTGGACGCTAGTCATTCGGATGAGACGATAAATTGAGGTCCCATGTGCAGCATACACTTAGCGCACGTAAAAGAACCCACGGCAACAAAAGGCTTGTCCCTGGCAAAATTCTGTAGAAAAAATCCACTTCGATAGGAAAAACAAATACAACTGTACGCAGGAAAAAGTACAAAAAAAGGTGGTGGCGCTCTCAGTGTAGCGACGCGCTCTCCCTGGGGAGAGCAGCCCGAATTTGACACAGAGAAATTTGTTGTGGCAAAAGAAAAGAGAAATACAAATACAAATATCAGTCCTGCTGCAGTCAGAGCAGCTTATGTCGGTATTTATGTCTTGGATCCTTTTCTTCACTGATGATGGCAACAAGGTATACTTCAGCTGCTCCACTGTTTCCAGTAGCTGTTGTCTGCTGACATTGATCTTGGTCTTGACTAGGTCTGTGTTGTATATGTCATGACATGGTGAATAAAAAGGTTGACGGATTGTGTTGAAGTACATTGGGGGGAGGGGGGCGGGGGGTAATCGAACGACAAGAGGGATTTGATTTAACGTTGATGTACTATCTGTGCTGTTTTGCTCTCTGGCGATCAGGTAGTGAGATGGAAACACTGGGATGGGCACTAGTTTCCCATTCTGCAGTGTTATTTGCCCATAATTATGGCCTTTTTATGTATTTTTTATTTGGCTTTGAAGTATTGTTTGTTTGTTTTTCCTTTTTTTACGATTTTTTTGTAATCTGGGGATGATAAATTAAGCGGAATGGCTGGCGTCCTCAGCATGGCCTAGTCTTATTTGCCATGAAGAGCTAAATGGTTGGGATGCTGTGTCATGAACTGTGTTTTGTGGGTTTGTCTTAGTGTTATTTTGTAAATGTGGCAGTTTTGTGTTGACATGGTTAAGCATTTGTATGGTTTGACAGTCCTGGTATGGCCCTGTGCGGTCGCCTGGACTATAAGCAGCAAGAATAAGAATAACGGCTGGCTGTAACCGTTGTTGTTCGCAACGTTGTGGTTCTGTCATTATTAGACTGCTCCATATAATCTGTCTTCCTGTCTCTTTATCTGCATCTCACTCGCTCTCTGTCTGTCTGTCTGTCTGTCTGTCTGTCTCTCTCTCTCTCTCTCTGTCTATCTGTGTGTGTGTGTGTGTGTGTGTGTGTCTCAGTGTCTGTCTTTCTGTGCGCGTGTGTGTGTGTGTGTGTGTGCGCGCCCGCGCGCTCGTGTTTGTGTGTCTGTGTCTGTGCGTCTGCCTGTCTATCTATCTGTCTCAAAGCTTTCTTCTGCGTTCGTGCGCTGCAACTCCCACGTACAGTCGTAGGTAGGAGGGGGCGTTTACGTGTATGACCGTATTTTTGTTTGTTTTGTTTTTGTCTTTTACCTCGCCATGTTGGCAGCAATACTTCGTGTTCGGGGGGTATGCTTGCTGGGTATGTTTTTGTTTCCATAACCCACCGAACACTGACATGGGTAATATGGTCTTAAATGTGTGTGGTTTTGATCTTGTGCATGCGTATATACACAGGAAGGGATTGGGGGGTGGGGGTGGGGTTCAGGTACTAGCAGGTCTGCACATAATTATGTTGACCCAGGAGATCGGGAAAAAATAAATCCCCATCCTTAACCCAACAGCGGCACTGATACCGGGGGGAGGGGGGGTGCGGGGGGGAATCTTCTTCTTCTTCTTCTTCTTCTTCTGCGTTCACTCGTATGCACACGAGTGGGCTTTTACGTGTATGACCGTTTTTACCCCGCCATGTAGGCAGACATACTCCGTTTTCGGGGTTGTGCATGCTGGGTATGTTCTTGTTTCCATAACCCACCGAACGCTGACATGGATTACAGGATCTTTAACGTGCGTATTTGATCTTTTGCTTGCATATACACACGAAGGGGGTTCAGGCACTAGCAGGTCTGCACATATGTTGGCCTGGGAGATCGTAAAAATCTCTACCCTTTACCCACCAGGCGCCGTCACCGTGAGTCGAACCCGGGACCCTCAGATTGACAGTCCAACGCTTTAACCATTCGGCTATTGCGCCCGTCGGGGGGGAATCGAACTCAGGAAACTCTCGGACGAGAATCCGACGCTCTAACC
>NC_134902.1:18667874-18710374 GCF_041734735.1 Babylonia areolata | reverse complement strand
TGTTTTGTTTCTTTGCGTGTGTGTGTGTCTGTGTGTTGTTGTTTTTCCATAGCATGTTTTCTCAGTTACGTCATACACTGATTCCGTTACAGCTCGTTTGTTGTGTGCAGGGGTTGGGGGTGGGAAGGGGGGGGGGGGGTATTGGGGAGGGGGGGGGCGACTCATTTGCATACTTTGGTTTTGTATTAGCATGCATTATGGACCGTATGTAGGTGCGGATACTGGGTGAAGGAATTGCTTATCCGGATCATCCTCAAAACAAATACAATCTAATTGTCTTCTCCCCCACCTCCTCCCTCTCTGTCTTCTCTTCCTCGTCGGCCGTGCCCACCTCCACCTTTCTCCGCCCCCTGTTTCACTGAGACTGACTCAGCTATAAATTCACGTGGTCAAGGCACAGGCGCATGCTGTTCAGTGCCTCTATATATATAATTACTTTGCAATCTAATATTCCTTGGCGAAGATTTAAAACTGACGAAGTTCCAACTGTCGGAACTTTGCAAGATAAGCTTCGCCAATGGCTTTTTCCCCAAAAAAAAAAACAGTCTATGCCCTGTCTCTCGAACAAATCCAGTATGATAAATAGAATTGTGCAGTCAACAACCATCTATACCTGAAGATCTAGTCACCAGCCCCATCCACATCAGTGTAATATGCGGCTTCTGTTCAAACGTGTGTGTGTGTGTGTGTGAGTGTGTGTGTGCGTGCGTGCGTGCGTGTGTGTGTGTGTGTGCAGTGCGTGCATGTGTGAGTATGCAGAAGTTTTTATATTGATATGCACTTGTATGTGTCCTAATTTCTACTGTATCTGTGTTTGTGTATGATTTTCGATTTATGTTACCTTGTTATGTTCTATCCCCCCCCCCCCCCCCCCCCCCCCCACCTTCCCCCCATGTTCCTTGTGACCCCGGTACACTTGGTAATAAAGACATATTCTATTCTATTCTATTCTGTTCTATTCTATTCTATAATAGTTACCTGTAGAAAGCCATCCAACTGTGCCTGTTCGTTTCGTCATTGTCCATACAAGACGCGATGCAATGGACCTACACTGATTTCTGATGTTGTTTCGCCGACTGTGCGAAAGGGGGATGTGGAGGGGGGAATATGTACAATGTTCAACCTGCCAAAGGGTCAGGGTGGGATTCTGTTCGTGTTTGGTGGCTATGATGATGATGAACGAACACTGAGAGAGGCCGACCACACATGCTGGGGTGACAGACAATACATGCCGCAACAACAGGCCACGCATTATTCGCACGGGTTATCCGTTTTCGATTAGATAGTTAAGACAACCTTGTCACCTAATACCTTCTCTCCTCCCTCCCTGCCCAAGGTGGAGACGATCGGAGACGCCTACATGGCCGTGGCGGGAGCGCCGACGGTGACACGGTTCCACGCCATCAACATGTGCAACATGGCGCTGGACATGCTTCTGGCCATGACCTCCCTCCGTGACCCCTCGTCACAGGACACCATGAGGATCCGTGTGGGTGAGTGCACTGCATGGGTGGCTGGGTGGGTGTGTCGGTGTGTGGGTGAGAATTATTAGTAGTGGTGGTAGTAGTAGTAGTGTTGTAGTTGTTGGCAGGCAGTGTCCACATTTTTTTTTTTCCCCTCAAGAAGGGATGGTGTTCACAAAAGGCATGGATGTTCACTCCGTCAGACATACGGAGGAGTTGGAGGGCAAGGAATGTGGATATGGCAATATTATTATTATTATTGTTGTTATTATTGTTGTTGATGTTCTTATTATTGGCAATGTCCACACAATTTCTGCCCTCAAGAGGGGATACTGTTAATTCACATCAAGGCGTGGACATTTCACTCCGTCAGTCACACGTATGTAGAGGAGTGGAGGGGAAGGATCGAACGTTGATATAGCCTCCTCTTCCTTCTCCTGCTCCTGCTCCTCCTCCTTCTTCTCCCTTCTCCCTCATCTTCTTCTTCTTGCTGTTGTTATTCATTGACACTTAGGTAGCGCGTATGTTTGGTCAGAGACCAGTCCTCAAGGGCTTTACAGTCATTTGCACAGTGAATAGGTTGGTGGTTCGGTTCTGTTTCAAGGTGTCAAAGCATGCAGACAGGTCCATGATTACAAATATTTATGCTATACGCATCTGCTAAAACGGATTGCTGACTTATGTATAATCCAAATCAGGCCTTGAGAGCCGAACCTGTAATTGTAATTTTTTTTTTCTTTTTACTTCTTAACAAACTTGAAGCGGCAGTTGTTGGTTCTTTCGAATCTACATGTTTACAGTTCGCTTTGGAAGTTTATGAAAGCGAGTTGTGTGACGTTTTATTTCGATGATATTATGTGCACAGAAACAGAAGCTGTATGTCAGTACAACTCCCAGGTGTCCATCAGGCTCCACCGTGTGTGATATTCAGAAAAACGGGAATCAGCTGAGAGGCTTGATAAAGGCTCCTGCTTCCCGTTTTCTAGTTACATGTACATAACTTTGTCTTCAGAATTTTCTCGGTAATGTAATTGTGGTATGCCGAATTTCTACAACGTTCGTAACTTTAACTCTCTCCATACGAACGGCGAAAGAGACGACGCTAACAGCGTTTCACCCCAATTACCATCATCAAAATATTGCAAGCGGAAGGCTCTTATACTGAAGAGGTGAATGTTGACAAAGAATACCACAATTATTCTGACGACGGAAGCTAAAGGTTGGGTCATTCAGACACCCACTGGACATCCGAGGGGCCTGTGTAGAGGAGAAGAGAGGACTGGCCGTACTGAGTGAGTTAACCACTACTATTGCACTACTGTCATTGCAACCACTATTGCTACAATACAATGGACTACAATTGATATTAATAGTAACAGTACTGTTGTCGATACCATTACAACACAGTACTACCATTATAAGTACTACTACTTCTCCAGTACAATGGAATACAATTGATATTAGTAGTAACAGTGCTGCTGTTGTTGATACCATTACAACATAATAATACCTTTACAACCACTAATACTACAATACAGTGAAATACAATTGATATTAGTAGTAACTGTGGTAATAGTACTGTAGTTGTTGATACCATTACAATATACTACTACTATTACAACCACCACTACTACTACTATACAATGGAATGCAACTGATATTAGTAGTAATAGTACTGTAGTTGTTGACCATTACATAGAACTACCATTACAACCACTGCTACTAAAATACTATGGAACAGAATTGATATATCCACGAGCGCCGTAGCCGAATGGTTAAAGCGTTGGACTTTCGATCTGAGGGTCCCGGATTCGAATCACAGTGACGGCGCCTGGTGGGTAAAGGGTGGAGATTTTTACGTTCTCCCAGATCAACATATGTGCAGACCTGCTAGTGCCTGAACCCCCTTTGTGTGTATATGCAAGCAGAAGATCAAATACGCACGTTAAAGATCCTGTAATCCATGTCAGCGTTCGGTGGGTTATGGAAACAAGAACATACCCAGCATGCACACCCCCGAAAACGGAGTATGGCTGCCTACATGGCGGGGTAAATAAATAAAAAAACGGTCATACACCTAAAATGTTACATGTCTGTCTGAGTGTGTACGTGTGTGCGTCTGAAATCTGATTGAATGACACAGGAAACGAATGATGAGCGCCCAGTGGCAGCCGTCAGTCGGCTCTACCCAGGTAGGCAACCTGTGGTGCAAATGTCCCCGTGTATGTAAAGCGCTTAGAGCTTGGTCTCTGACCGAGGATAGGCGCTATATAAGTATCCACATCAATCAATCAAGCAATGGTATCAACAACAACGGTACTATTACTACTAATACCAGTTGTATTCATTTGTATTGTAGCAGTAGTGGTTGTAAATCTCCACCCTTTACCCACCAGGTGCACCGAGATTCGAACCCAGGACCCTCAGATTGAAAGTCCAGCGCTTTAACCATTCGGCTATTGCACCCGTCTTATATACCATTACAATATATTACTACCATACAATGGAATACTATTTCATGTTAGTAACAATAGTACTGTTGTTGTCGATACCATTACAACCATGACTACTACCACTGCAGGTATCCACTCCGGAGCCACTGTGGCAGGGGTGGTGGGGCTCAAGATGCCGCGCTATTGCCTCTTCGGGGACACGGTCAACACTGCTTCCAGAATGGAAACCAGTGGAGAGGTAAATAATTAATATCTTACTCCTCCAGTACACCTTCTCCTCCTGGTAATACCAAAATTGTTTAAGTCCCCCTCCTCCCTCCCCTCCAATGTGATTAGATGGTGTACTTTTTTTTTTTCCATGTCAGACCCTCATGGGAATGCCAAGGGCTCTTTTAAGTGTAACTGGTATGCCTACCTTCTGGAAGTTTTGGGCTAGAACTTTTACTGTCTTATGTTGCTGTGTGTGTTTCTGGCTTTTTCTTTTCTTTCTGTCATCTGATTTTCTGCCTCGCTGGTCCATTCACATTATATATATATATATATATATATGTGTGTGTGTGTCCATATATATCCTTCTTTCTATATAGATATGTTATAATTATATATATATATATATATATGTGTGTGTGTGTGTGTGTGTGTGTATCCCTTTGAATATTTTTTTTCTTTTTATGGACTTCATTGAGCATTTTTACTGTTAGTTGTGACGTGTGAAGTTGTTTTGTATCCTAGTTAATGTAATTTCCTGTTTTTGCAGTACAATTGTTTATATAATTGATTATTAATCAGTGGCATGTCCTAGGTTTATGTGTGGTTGCCTGGGCTTATAAACAGATAAAGGTATATACTTTTTTTCAGGTTTTATTGTTTGGAATTAGGATTTGTGTGTATGTGTTTAAGTGCAAATGCACGTGCTCAGTTTTGTGAGTGCTTTCATTCTTGATGTGGCATTGTACAGCAACTGGTCAGACTCTTACACCGACTTGACCTTACATCAAGTGTGTTCAGAATGCCAAGGATTTCACAGGAGTGGGCCTACTGACATTTACTTTTCTTTTTTTTTGTTCAATAAATTACCAGCTTCCCTGTTCATAGGCTGTAACTTCCATGGTTACTCATGTGTGTATACTAAACAGTATAGTCTTCTAAACAGTAAGTTTTGGCGAAAGTCGAGTTGTGCAATGTCAGCGTTCTTAGTGTTGTTCACTGGAGTTGGTCGTAGCACCCGCGTGTCCATGAGTGGATTTTTTTTTAAGCGTCTGTTTTCACTCCTGCCTTACAGGCAGCTACATTCCATTTCCACAGATGACTACATGCATTAGGTCCAGTAGGGAGGTCTGTGGTTGTGTATATCTTTGACCCAACACACATTGATAAGGATGGATGTTTGGTTGCTGGCCGTGGGCTGTTGAAGGACATCTGTTGTCTGATGTATTGCACTGTACTGAATTACATTGTTCTTTATCGCGACATATTTCTGGGAAATTCAGACAGCTCTCCTTGGGGGGGGGGGGGGTGAAGAGTGCATTGCAGTCTCGCTGCAGTACTGTGCCATCCCCCCACCCTCCTTTTTCCTGCCTGCAGGTGTATTTGTTCCCCTATCAAAGTGGATTTTTCTACACAGGGACCACCCTTTTGCAGATTTTTCTTTTTTTTTTTTTTTTTTTTTAGCTTACGCTAAATGCAAGCTACACCTGGAACCTTAATTTATCTTTTCATCTGAATGACTTGCGTCCAGACCATTACTCAAGGTCTAATGGAGAGGGAGAAAAAAAGTGGCAAGTGTGAGCTTCCATGACTGCATTGTGTGTGTGTCAGGTGCAAAAAGCTAAAAATCAAATACGGGATGTTCACACATTTACGCGGCGCTAAAATATTATTTTAAAGTTATAAATTCAGTTTTCAAATCTTCGTGTTCAGGCGGTGGATACTAGTTCTGATCAAGGACCACAGAAAAATGAGTAGGAAGCCCCGCAGTGATTACAAGGTCCATATTGTTTAGTGGTGTCCAGCCAACCTGGTGTGTTTCTGTTTCAGGCCATGAAAATCCACATCAGTGAGACCACACGGCAAGAGCTGATTGGCTATCCATATGCTGTGCAGGAAAGGGGAGAGGTTGAAGTGAAGGTAGTATCCTTCACTGTCCTTTTACCCCCCCCCCCCCCCCCGTTCCTTCTCTCTCTCTCCCCCCCTCCTCCCGTGTTTTAATCAACCTTTTGCCTTTTTACATTTTCTGTTCTTTGATGCTGAAAATTAATGTTCTTTTCACACAAAGCAACACGATTTGATTTTGTTCTCTCCACAAAAATTCTCATTCCCCCACCCCCTTCTTTTTTTGTGTGTGTGTCGATTTCTGTTATTATATAAAAGTATACGTGTAGATGTGGACACACACACGTGTGTTATGTGATCGTAGGCTTCTGAGGTTACGCGTCAATGTCATGTGCATGGTGTCTCATTCTCGTTCGTTAGATGACACTCCAGTCTCCACGCTGAAGCAGCTGTATGCTGCAGGTACGTGCATACGAACGGCGAAAGAGATGACGTTAACAGCGTTTCACCCCAATTACCATCATCAAAATATTGCAAGCGGAAGGCTCTTATACTAAAGAGGTGAATGTTGACAAAGAATACCACAATTCTGACGACGGAAGCTAAAGGTTGGGTCATTCAGACACCCACTGGACATCCGAGGGGGGGTCTGTGTAGAGTAGAAAAGAGGACTGGCCGTACTGAGTGAGTTAAGTCGCACAAGACCTTTCAGCTGTGATCAACTCGTCAACTGGTGAGGACATGCATACCTTGACGTGTGCCAAAAAAGAACTCGCAAAAATGAGTAGCCTTGCCATTGAAGTGTTCCAGTGTATGTCTGTAAAGATCCTTGTGGCAGTTCATCTCCGTTTCAGCACCAGGGATGAGTCACACAAACGATGTTAGCAACGCTGAATAAAAATTTGCTTCGGCGTCAGTTTAGGCAATTCCTTCCCCTGAGTCTACTCCAGACTAAGGAAAAGTTTGAACTGGAAGCAAACAGTGCTTTTTGGTAGGATCGTTTGCTCAACCCAGCTCTCACAACAGGTTAACTCACTCAGGACGGCCAGTCCTCTCCTCTGCCCTACAGAGACCGCCTCGGACTTCCACTGGAAGTCTGAATGACCAAACCTTTTGCTTCCATCGTCAGAAATGCGGTATTGGTTCTCTACATACACCTATTCAGTATAAGAGCCTTCCGCTTGTGATATTTTGGTGATGTTAATTGCGGTGAAACGGTGTCATCCTCGTCTTTTTCGCCGTTTGTATGGAGAGAGTTAAGGTTACAGGTCCAGCTGCCTTTTATGACCAGTGGATTTGATTAATCCACTGTGTCCAGGGCTTGGCATGGGATTGGATGGCAGGACATGATCCTCTCCTTCCGCCATTTTAACTTTCCCCAATCAAAGTCAGGTACCCTGGGTGGAGTGAGGAAAACTGGAGTTAAGTGCCCTTTTCCCAGGACACAATCACTGGATCAGAATTGCAATGTGCAACAGATTCTGCCAACAGCACTGTCTCACAAGAGGTCATGTCAAAAGAACACATTTTCAAGGATTCATAAGATGAGCACCCAAGCATTCATAATGGCGTGTGTGAAATGTGTATGGTGAATGAGCGGGAAGAAACAAGCAATTGTCATGTTAAGATCAAGGGATGGAGGAATAATTTCTCGTAAAAATGTGGCGCCATACTGTCTTCAGAACTGGTTGCTGATATGAGTAAGTTCAACTGGAGAGATTTCACATGTACGGACAGATGGGTGGACAGACTGCAGCAACACAGAGCAGAAAATTTACATCTTAATGTACAGTCCTAGAATTCTGAAGTTCAAAGACACGGTACAATAAGACTACATTAACGGCTGCAGTAAATGCTAATAATAAAAGAAAATAAGTGAAAGGATATAATTCCACATGTCATATCTAGTTTTCAATTAAGATGTTGAAATCTTCAAACTTCCAACTGAAGTTGCTTGGCACAATAAACTTATAAAAAAAAAAAATTTGATAATTGCATGTTATACCACTGAACATGTTTATGAATGAAACCAAAAGGAGTTTGTATTATATACTCCATGTTTGGTGTCATATACTGTACCATGTCAAACTAGGCAACTCCATTCATTGAATACATATAAATAAATAAATAAATAAAAAATAAAAAAATTGAACAAACACTGCTTTCTTGGTTAGAAAAGATTTTTTTTTTTTTAACAAAATGAACACAACACAACCAAAATCAGGATTCAGCACGACATATCACCAGACACAGGGTACAGCACTGGACACAGCACACTGTACCACATACAGCACACAGGCCACAACACCAGGTCCGCCGCATGTGTTCGTGTCCCGTTGTGTAGTCTGCGTCTGTGTAGTGATGTCGTGTGTCATGTCCTGTCCCTCTGGCGGCCTGTTATGTCCTGTGGACCCGGACGAGAGAGTGAGGTTGACGTTGCGCAACTCCTCTTCACTTTAAACAAACTCATCGCGCAAGTCATCAGTCATCCAAAATGACCTTTCATCCTTCATCATTTCATCACCCCCAAGTCCTGTGGCGACAGGCGAGCGACAAAACGACAGGTGTGGGTACACTGGCAGTCGCAGTCGCAGACCTGCACGCAGGCGGCTCAGGCCATAGGGTCGTTCTTCGTCGACAGGAGCAGCGATGGAGCTCGGCAGCCGTCTGAGCGTCTGAGCAGCCCTCTTTAGGAATGCACTGCTCACCTCCCTGGCATGAGGAAGGGGCTAGAAAAGGTGCCCTAAAAATTGCCTGCTCCATACCACCCTGGCCAGCATACCGCGGCTGGCGGGGACCCTACATCAGCGGTCGAAACAACAAGAAAGAAAAGAAAAAAAACAAGGATCGTTCCTCTCACCATTGGTGCTTGGAACATAAGGACTCTCCTGGACAGAGATAACACGGACAGACCCCAAAGGAGAACGGCACTAGTTGCATCCGAACTCGCCAGATACAACATTGACATCGCAGCCTTGAGTGAGACTCGGCTTGCAGGTGAAGGCGAGCTCTGTGAACGGGGATCTGGTTACACCTTCTTCTGGAGTGGACGAGGAAGCGAAGAGCGACGTGAGGCTGGCGTTGGTTTTGCAGTAAAAACAGCACTTGTCAGCAAGCTAGCTGGAATCCCAAAGGGAGTCAACGATAGGCTTATGACCATGAAACTCCCACTGGCATCTGGCCAGAAGCACCTCACCATTGTCAGTGCCTACGCCCCAACCATGACCAACCCGGATGAAGTGAAGGCGAAGTTCTACGAGGACCTTCACTCTGTCATTGCTGCTATCCCTAAAGCAGACAAGCTCATCATTCTTGGGGACTTCAATGCTAGAGTTGGCTCTGACTACATCTCCTGGGATGGAGTGATTGGAAAGCACGGTGTGGGCCACTGCAACCCAAATGGATTGCTTTTGCTTCAGACCTGTGCAGAGCACGAACTGCTGATAACCAACACAGTTTTCTGCCTCCCTACCCGTAACAGGACGTCATGGATGCACCCTCGCTCAAAGCATTGGCATCTCATCGATTATGTCATCGTCAGGAAAAGGGATAGGCAAGATGTACGTGTAACAAAGACCATGTGCGGCGCCGAGTGTTGGACAGACCATCGCCTTGTAGTCTCGAAGCTGAATATTCGAATCCAGCCCAAGAGACGCCCCCAAGGCCAGAAGGCTCCAAAACGGCTCAACATCGCTAAGCTGAAAAACATCACCATCAAACAGTCCTTTGTGGAGCTGCTGGAAGATCGTCTGGAATCCGCCTCTCTGGACAACCAGAATGTGGAGTCTGACTGGAGGACCCTGCGTGAGCTGATCTATAGTACAGCTTCAGAGACCCTGGGACCCATGACCAGAAAGCACAAAGACTGGTTTGATGAAAACTGTGATGAAATCAAGCAGCTTCTGGATGAGAAACGCCGTCTGCATCAAGCCTACCTGAGCAACCCAAAGTCCACATCAAAAAAGGATGTGTACGATGCCATCCGCAGGACTGTTCAGCAAAAGTTACGCCAGATGCAGGATAAGTGGCTGAGTTACAAAGCTGATGAGATCCAGGGATATGCTGACAGGCACGATATGAAGAGGTTCTATGATGCCTTAAAAGAAGTCTACGGCCCCACATCCTCAGGATCATCCCCCCTCCTCAGTGCAGATGGGAATACCTTGATCACCGAGAAGGAGAAAATTCTCGAACGATGGGCTGAGCACTTCAACAGTTTTAAATCGCCCTTCCTCCATAAATGATGAAGCCATAGACCGTCTCCCGCAAGTCCCCATCAACGAAGCACTGGACGATCCGCCAACACCTCTTGAGACCCAGAAAGCAATTCGTCTGCTATCCAGTGGCAAAGCACCTGGCTCAGACTCCATACCAGCAGAGGTCTACAAGGATGGAGGCACTGTGCTGACTGAGAAGCTCCATCAGCTGTACTCACTCATGTGGAAAGAAGAGACGATCCCCCAGGATTTCAAAGATGCATCTATCATTCACTTGTACAAGCGAAAGGGGAACCGGCAAGCCTGTGATAACCATCGGGGCATTTCCTTGCTCTCCATCGCAGGCAAGATACTTGCCAGGATCCTACTAAACCGCCTCACAGCACACCTTGACCAAGGTCATTTGCCTGAGAGCCAATGTGGATTCCGGAAAGAGCGCGGAACCACCGACATGGTGTTTGCTGCAAGGCAGCTGCAAGAGAAATGTCAGGAGCAAAATGCTGATCTGTTCTCCACCTATGTCGACCTCACTAAGGCCTTCGACACCGTGAGTAGAGAGGGACTGTGGAAGATCATGGCCAAGTACGGATGCCCTCGGAAATTTATTTCCTTGGTCAGCCAATTCCATGAAGGCATGCAGGCTCGAGTCCAGGACAAAGGCGAAACATCTGCTCCTTTTGCTGTCACAAATGGTGTCAAGCAAGGCTGCGTCCTGGCTCCAACGCTGTTCAGCCTCATGTTCTCTGCAATGCTTACTGATGCCTTCAGAGATGGCGATGTTGGAATCGACCTAAAGTACCGAACAGATGGTAAGTTGTTTAACCTCAGAAGGCTTCAAGCAAAAACGAAGGTCATGACAGACATCATCAGAGACTTTTTGTTTGCTGATGATTGTGCCCTCAACGCTGGATCTGAAGCTGACATGCAACTCAGCGTTGACAAGTTTGCCACTGCCAGCAGAAACTTCGGCCTTACCATCAGCACGAGGAAAACTGAAGTTCTCCATCAGCCAGCCCCAGGGAAACCCTACGTTGAGCCCAACATCACAGTCAACGGTCAGAGACTCAGTGCGGTGGAGCGGTTCACATACCTTGGCAGCACACTGTCACGAAATGCGACCATTGACGATGAAGTGAACGTCAGGATTGCAAGAGCAAGCGCAACTTTTGGTAGACTCAGTGCAAATGTCTGGAACAGAAGAGGCATTAGTCTTGAGACCAAGCTAAAGGTCTACAGAGCAGTAGTTCTCCCCACACTACTGTACGCCTGCGAAACTTGGACAGTGTACCAACGACATGCCAAGAAGCTGAACCACTTCCACACAACATGCCTCAGGAAGCTACTGAACATCAAGTGGCAAGACAAGACCCCAGACACAGAGGTGCTCGCAAAAGCCACCCTTCCCAGCATCTTCACCATCCTGATGCAGTCCCAGCTTCGCTGGGCTGGACACGTGGCGCGCATGCCAGACCATCGGCTGCCCAAAAGGCTCTTCTATGGCGAGCTGCAACAAAGGAAGAGATCACACGGAGGTCAGAAGAAGCGCTTCAGAGATACTCTGAAAGTCTCTCTGAAAGCGTTTGATATCAACCCTGACTCCTGGGAGGAATCTGCAGTGGACCGTGACAAATGGCGTGCTGCTGTGCACAGAGGCGCCAAGTTGTGCGAGGCCAACAGGACTGCTGCAGCTGTTCAGAAGAGACAGGCCAGAAAGTCACGGGCAAACAAGCTCCCTGACAATGGTATGCCTGTCTTTGTCTGCCCCAACTGTCAGCGAACATTTCGTGCGCAGATTGGACTATTCAGCCATCTGCGCATTCACAGATAGATTCATGAGCATCCTCCCCCCCACCCCACCACCACCCTCCCCCCATCCCCCAGCTGGATGACAACGATGGTCATCATCGATCTCGATGGACACACACCACCATGTCCTGTGGCCAGTGAAGTGTCTGGTAACATGTCCTGCCTGTCATGTATCCTGCATCATCGGTTCTGTCCTGCATCTGGTTATGTGCCATGTCTTGTGTGTGATATCATGTCTTCTCTCTTGTGTTCAGTAACGTATCTTGATACATATGTCGCCATTTCTCTAACCACACCCTGTCTCCCCCTGAACAGGGCAAGGGCGCGATGAAGACCTACTGGCTGCTGGGACACGAGGAGGACCCGGCCAAGGCGGGTCCCACCTGCCCCTTCGCCCAGCTGATGGAGATGGAGCGCCAGAAGCACGCCCAAGACCGCGCCTCCGTCGCCGCCGTCTCCCACCGCCCCGTCTACTCCCCGGTCTCCTTCGAGGACCTCAACGCTGACCAGAAGCTGTCCCCGGGTGCCACCCCTCAGCCTTCCCCCGCCAGACTACAGCAGCACGGCACCACTGGGAAACTGCGCAGGGCCAGTCTTGCCAGCGGTTGTGGTGGTGGTGGTCATTCAGTCCGGGAGGCTTCGGAAGGCCACGCGGTGAATTCCACGTCTTCGTCGGGATCCATCTCCAAGCCGACTCAAGCGGTGCCGCCCACCCGTTCGGGCTCCTGCTCGCCAACCTTCTTCAACAGGGCTGCCCCTGAGGGGGGCGGAGGAGCAGGTGAGAAGTCCCCTCCGCCCAGCTACACTTCCAGCAAACCGCCGTCGTACGGTCAAGGGAACGGGGTTCAGCAGTCGTTGCCACAGCACCCCAACCTCACCAACAACCACAACAACAACCACCACGACACAGTGCAGGGGGAGACTATCCTTGTTCCGCAGGGCACTGTGGCCCAGACCCGATCACCCCTCCCCCACCGCCCCCAAAACAACAAAGGCAGCGGGACCAGCTCTGCCGACAGGGACAGGGACAGGGGAGGCCACTTTGTCAAGGTCACTGGCGGGGTCATCAAGTGTCCGCCTGAACATGATGATGGGAACCCTGCCGACCAGTCTGCAGTGCTCAAAGAGTCTCGGACGGAAAAGGGGAAGAGTAAAACATGTGCTGTGCTATAGGACAGGGTTCTAGGGAGGACACTTTTTTAATTAACAGATTTTGGGAGAAGGACATGTGATATCACTTGCACAAAATGTGGAATTTGCACAAAGAAAATCTATAAATTAAAAAAATAAAATAAAAAATCTAGAGATGTTGGCGCAGTACCTGTGCACAGTATCTACACTAATGTTGAGCTGACACTGACAATTATTACCCTGCAATAAATGTTTGAACTTGCCGACCTGTTCACATCTGCACCATTTTGTTTGTGTGCTGTGTGGTGCGAGTGTCTGTTATGATTTATATTCACATGCCACCCGTACTCCTCTGTACATATTATGTTTGTGGACTTTGCCTTCTGTAGGCCAGTAAATGTAACAGACAAGCCTGAACCCGATGCGACTTGGGTTTGCATGAGATTTTTTTGGTGTGATGTGGGGAAAACACATAAAATCATTATAAGAATTTATCGTGTTCCAATCACAAATGGACTGAGGTGTTCCCATTTCCAGTTCATTCCTACACATTTCCAAACACAGCCACTAGTAAAAATGCTGATAAATGATGCTGAAAAAAAAAAATTTAACAGGGTTTATCAGCCTACTGACCGACACTCGTCGTTCCGGTTTGGGTTCAAAGAAGGTTGTGTTGTTTGATTCCTGGCCTTTGTACGGGCAGCCCTGGCTGTCTTCTCCTTCAGCGTTCCCAGGCCATGTTCAGACGGTCAGTCCACAGTAGGTTACACAGTCCTCTGGAGCTGTGTAGCCGTTCCCCACAACTTGTCCTGAAGTGCTGCAGGACTGGGCCAGATCTGACGCCTCAGTTCTTTGTGCAGAGGGCAGTCTTGCTCCTAGGACATGGGCTGGAGTTTGAGGAGCGGTGTCAACACAGACATTGGTCTGTGTGGGAAATTTTCAGTGTGCCGAGATGGGAGTGAAGCTGGCAGTGTCCTGTGTGGAGCCTGAGGATGATGACTTGCTGCCCTGGCTGTTCTTCAGGCGTTCCATGGGGGAAGCCCTGGAAAGAAAACAGCTTGATGTTGGGCTTTTATTTCTAATTAATCATCCTGGTCAGGACCACCAAAGACCTGTATGAGACAGCAACACTCATTTCTAGCCAAACATATATTAAGTGCAATGTGAACGGCTGCCTTTTTTTCTCTTTTTTATTTATGCAAAAAAATTACTTACTGTTAACCAGGAATATTGTCAGGCATGGCACATGTTAACATTAGGCATGCACATTTTTTCCAGATGTTTGCATCAGGCAATCGGTTTGTACTTTGTTGATGTTGAGCAACACTTTCACACAGGGCAATAGCATTTTCATGAATGTGAACAGAATTTAATGTCGACATCTAGGCTGATGTGATGGTTCTATAGTCCCAATGAGGAAGTAATCCTTTCTATTTAATGTTCTCTCTCTGTGTATATGTCACATCCTCTGCAAAAGTGGGCCGTTTTATGTGATCAAGACTCGCGGATGTTCTCTTTCTCTTGAGGAAGTGGTATGGTTTTAAGAGAACATGAAGTGGACAAACTTTAAACACGACCTAAAAGATCGCAAGACTCAGTTTTCTGCCAACAAGTGATTCTTTTTGCTGTTCAACAAAGTCTTCAGAAAATTAGAAGAAAAAAACTGCATTGTAGAGTCAGGCAAAAACACACACACACACACACACACACAGAGGAATACACAGAGTGGATCTACCTATCCAAAAAATATGCTTCTGGTGGTTCAATGCGTCAGTATATCAATGCCCTGGTGGTTACAAATAATTGGCTTGCCTGTGGTCTTTCAGTTCGCAATAGCATGCACACTATTGGTTACAGAAAAAGCACATAGTGATAAAATGTTTCCTGTTTGCTGAACTTCAGCCGATGCAAAAAAGACAGGTTCCGAAAATTGTGATTGGCATGGGGTGGGGTGGGGGGGGTGCAGGGGGGTGAATCAACTGCCAATGCTTAATTCTGGCAACCAAGGCTATCAGAAGTGTCAGTGCAACAGTCAATGTACTTCTGAGCAATGTACAATCATTCCAAGAAAAAGCATGTCCTGCAATTTCCCACGGTCAACATGGAAAAAATTACCAAAAACACAGACATTCGGAACTGTTGAGATGCTGTCATTTCAGGAGCATGAACAGACTTAAAACATGAACATTTTTATCTTCACACATATTTTTGATTTTACTATAAATATCCATATCAGTTTTCACTAAATGTGTGTATAACATTCTTGTGTGCACTTGATATGTGTTACAATGCCTCTCCATGAATAGCTGTGATGGTGACAGAGAAAGCGATCATTCTATCAACATTAGGTCATGCTGTTCACTTTAGGTAAAAGGCAGATTCTCCACAGTATGCAAGCACATTTTCTTATGACAAAAAAAATAGGTACTTTGTTGCATTATGCCAATATGAGGTAACTGTTTACATTAAGGCATTAGGCAACTGCTCACATTATGGTGTAACTGCTCTCATTATGGTACAAAGCAATTGTTCACACTATGGCATAGGCAACCGCTCACATTATTGCATATGGCAATTGTTCACATTATGGCATCAGGCAACTGTTCA
This sequence comes from Babylonia areolata, assembly GCF_041734735.1. NCBI lineage: Eukaryota > Metazoa > Mollusca > Gastropoda > Neogastropoda > Buccinidae > Babylonia > Babylonia areolata. Next base: position 18,694,645 of record NC_134902.1, on the reverse strand, counting down.
CACTATGGCACAGGCAACCGCTCACATTATTGCATAAGGCAGTTGTTCACATTATGGCATCAGACAACTGTTCACACTATGGCACAGGCAACCGCTCACATTATTGCATAAGGCAGTTGTTCACATTATGGCATCAGACAACTGTTCACACTATGGCACAGGCAACCGCTCACATTATTGCATAAGGCAGTTGTTCACATTATGGCATCAGACAACTGTTCACATTATGGCACAGGCAACCGCTCACATTATTGCATATGGCAACTGTTCACATTATGGCATTAGACAACTGTTCACATTATGGCATAACATAGATATGGTTCAGTGTCCATTTATGAATCACTGATGGTGCCTGTGATTTTTAGCCTCCCTTGCCTAACATCTCTCTCATGTCACGTCAACCAGTTTTTGTCACGTTCTTTCACAGACCTTGAGTGACTGTTTGCTGGTCTTCAATGACGTTGTCTTCGATGAAGAATGACTGTTGATATTGATACCAGACATGGATGTTTATCTGGACTATGAAAGACAATAAATATAAATATAAAAAAAAATTAAAAAAACAAACCTGTATGTGGCTGTTCACCTCATTAGATATATACCCAAGTAACGAGAACTTAAACATTTTTTTTTCCACAAATGTAGCAGCTAGAATGACATGGGTGAGTGTACAACACTGTATGTAAGTGTGTGTGTGTGTGTGTGTGTGTGTGTGATTCTTTTATACTTCATATTTCTCACCGTTATTTCCCTTCACTAACTGTTCTATTCTCTTTTGTGTGTGTGTGTGTATGGCGAATATTTTGCACTTTTTTTTTCTTTTCTTTTTTTTCTGATCAATTTTACCTGTGTTTATTCGTTCTTTCACTGAAAATAGTTGGCGAGTGAGCAGATGTGTCCAGGCTGGTTTGTTTTTCTCCTCACCAGTTCAGCCATCCTGGGTTGATTTGCTGGAAACAGAAAATCGGTGAATGAATTTATGACTATTCTCGCTTCGCCAAGTTACTTGCTACAATGTTGAGATCATCAAAACCCGCCAAGGAGTTTTTTGGGGGGTTTTTTGCTTGTTTTTATTTTTTTGGGGGGGAGGGGAGGTGAAGGGGGGGTCCCATTAAGGCACCATGCACCATTAAAGGAAAGAATGGTAGGTAGGAAGAAAAAGAAATGGAGAAAGAAAGTCCAAAAAAGGGAGAGAAAAAAGTATGCAGGAAAGAAATTAAAGGGAAGGAAAGGAAAAAAAAAACACACAAAGAAAAAAAAGAGGAGAAAATAATGAAGGTTAGAGAGAGAAAAACGTGGAAAGAAAAGGATGATATGCAGAAAGAGAGAGAAAATGGAGAGAAGGAAAGAAAGAAAAATCACTCTGGTAAAGAGTCTGTAATGTATGTGGGTCCACTGAAAAAGAAAAGGCCAGTTAATTCGTTACTTATCCTTTGGATTCCATCACCCCCACCTCTCAACCCATCCCTTTCATATCGTTCACTTATGACACCGATATCGAAAAGAAAGACTTGATACATCATGCTTGTGCTATCAACAAACACCTCTGTGAAATATGGCCTGCTGTAACTGAGGAAGGAACCATTTCCCCATCACCACTCAAGCACAACAGTTCTGTGCTGTGCTGTGCTCGCTATGGACATCACGCATCCTGACTTTGTGATTTGGAGGAGGGGGGGGAAGGGGCTTGGGGGGGGGGGGAGGGTAATAGAGACGATGTTTATTTTTTATTGGTCGGTTGATGTCTATTTTTATGCGTGTGATTTTTGTGTGTTTTTTTTCTGTTTGTTTTTGTTTTGTTTTTTGTTGTTTTTCCTTTTTTGTTTTCATCTAATGCTTCACAGTGACTGAGCTGAGGTGTGCATGAAATCGAAAATTAACCTGAAAATTATTTGTTTGTCCATATGCATATCTGATGTGCATTGAGAAATCTCAGTTGGCCTTTTCCAAATCTATTATTACTGCTTTATATGATGGTTTTATTTTGTTCTGTTTTGTTTTTGTTTGCTTTTTTTTGTTTGTTTGTTTGTTTTTGACCCAAAGATGATATTTTGTAGTAAATATTACATATCCAGCCCACTTTTTTTCTTTCTTTTTTTGCAGGATCACAAATGATTATGATGTATTCAAATTGCAACATGTATCCCTTTCCCTTCCTCTCCATTTTTGTTGATGTTTTTATATTTTACTAAATATCCTGAATTTGACAAATAGTTGTTCATGCATATCCCCCCCTTTGAGAAATCATTTTGATTCATACTTATCCCCCCTGGTTTCTGTTTTTATCAGTCAAGTATTTTGCAGTGTCACAAATAATCATGTTAGTGATTGCAGCATATATCCCTCCCCTACCCTCTGTTTTTGTTTTCTATCATATATCCAACTTTTCTTTTTCTTTTCTTCTTCTTCTTCTTTTTTTATATTTTTGAAAGATTATTAAGTATCTCTGAATTCAAGCGTCATAGGTGTTTCATGGCTGTTTTTGTTGTTGTTGTTGTTGTTTTGGTGGGTGAAGGCAGGGGGGTGGTTGTTTCTTTGTTTTGTTGTTTTTGCTGAGGGGGAGGGGTTGTTGTTTTTTGTTGTTGTTGTTGTTTTTTTGGGGGGTTGTTTTTTGTTTTTTTTTTATTTGTTGTTTTTTTGTACAGATCTGTATCACAAAGTGTCTGCAGGCCAGGCAGTTAAAATGTGTAATTTGTCATATTATGATTCATAAAACATTTTGTATTTGATGACACAGAGTGCCTGAGTTGACAAACAAGTGGCCATCATGTATTAATTTTATCACCTCATTCAAGAGAGATTTTCATACGCTGGGAAAAACACAAAGTAGACCCTCATGGGGTTCTCTTTGTTAGTGATGGTTTCTTTATAACTGAATTATGTATAGAAGATTTGCTTTTTTGTTGTTGCTTTCAGCAGACATCTGATTTATGAACATGATTTATTAACAATCTTCGGCTTCTCACTTTGACTAAAATCATTTATCAAAAATCATTTCTTTTAATACAATAGCATCATGCCTTTTCCGCCCATATGCCTTAATAAAATTAATGCTTGAAAGGTTGAAGTTTAAAAACATTTAAACTAAAGGGCCCATAGATCTAAATGTACGTGTTGAACATATATCAATATTTGAATCCTGTTTGCTGTTTAAAGTGACCTATTGTGCACAGGTCTGTACAGTGAAAATGAATCCAGTTCATGTTTTCTTCATCATCGCATTGATCTGTATAATAAAATGTCCATTTCTCGCTTCCATCAACAAAAAGCAGTAGCAGTGAATATTGTCCATCTAATGTGTCACCACTCACGATTTTGTACTACAAAGTGGATTCCATTAGTTCTTTTCTACTATAATTTGTATAACTATGTCAACAATTTGTGACTGCTTTTTCTTTTTTATTCATTGAAAAAAAAAAAAAGTACCAATATTTACAAAATCAAAATGCAAGGGAAAAAAAACACCACTGAAGGTTTATTGGTCTTTTTTTTTAAGTGCTGATTCAACCACAGAACGATGCACAGAACAATGATTTGTTGTGGATCAGTCTAAAATGTTGCTTTTTTTTGCTTTTTTTTCTCTTTTTTTTTTTTTTTTTTTTTTTTTTTTTTTTTAACAATATTACTGTTGAACACAGTTTGTCAGATTGGAAGGTAGCCACAGAAACTTATCTTCCAACTCTTGTCGTCATTAAGATTTGTGGACTGTATTCCAAGTTACCTTCTTGAAACCAACTGTGTTGCATAAGTGGCTGAAGTCTTTGATCAAGGATCATTGTCAGGCATCCCCTGAAAGCCCACAATTTCTTTGCAATCCCACAAATTTCTCTCACTTTGAGAGAAATCATGGGATCGCAAGAAAGTGTGCTCGTTCCCCTCCCACGTTTTCTCTCAATTGCGAGAAACTGTGCGGGGGCGCCATGCTATCCATGCTGTCTTCACTAACACCATTGTCGTTATCATGATCATCGTTGTCGTTGCCACCTTTTTCTTTCTTTTCCTCTCTCTCTCATTTCTCTAAGATTTGCATTGGGAAAAGACAAGATACCCAACTCTAAGGATAAAGGAACTATTTTTAATGCAAAAAAATTAGGCAGACTTCCCATGCTTTCTCACACATTGTGAGAAATCATGCCCCCCCTCCCCCCCCATGATTTCTCACAATTGAGAAAATGTGGGAGGGAATGACCACAATTTCTCGCAATCCCAGTTTCTCTCAAAGTGAGAGAAATCGTGGGATTGCGAAGAGATTGCGGGCTTACAACCCATGCTACGTTCTTTCCCCCCATGGGAGTGCCAAGGGCTCTTTCAATATGAACAGTATGTGCACCCTCTGGAAACTCTGTGCTGGAAATTTCCTTTTCTCTGTCACCCTTTGTTACTGGGTTGTTCATTTTCTTTCGGTTGTCTCTTCTCCTGTTTTCCTGCCTTGCTGGTTTATTATCATGTTATTTTTCAAAAAGCCTGAAATGTTCCATTTCTTGTGGGTTTTTCTTTGTGTGTGTGTGTATGTGGGTTTTTTCCTTTGTGGGGGGTGGGGGGGTGTATTTTGGTGTGGGTTTTTTTGTTTGGTTGGTTTTTTTACTTGATAATTGGACATTTTACTTTTTTTTTCCTTTCTTTATTTGCACCTACAACATGTGAGGTGCTTCAAGGTAATTTTTGGTTCTGTATGCCTGTTAAGTATACTTTTGTCATATGTGTTGTTACGTTCATGTTCAAGTTACTTTCTTTTTTTTTTCAATCCTCTGGCAAAAAGAAAAAGAATGAGTTCAATTACTCGTTTAAAAAAAAAACAAAAAAACTCTGGGAAACAGAAAAAGAATGGGTTAAATTACTCTTTTTTTTATCATCTGGCAAAAAGAAAAATGATTAAATTACTCTCTCTTTCTTTTTAATCCTCTGGCAATAAGAAACAGAATGGTTACTCTCTTTTTTGTAAATAATATTCTGGCAAAAAGAAAAAGAATGGTTAAATTACTCTTTTTCAATCCTTCAGCAAAAAGAATAAGAACTGATTAAATTAATCATTTTCAATCCTTCAGCAAAAAGAAAAAGAATGGTTAAATTACTCTTTTTCAATCCTCTGGCAAAAAGAAAATGGTTAAATTACTCTTTTTCAATCCTCCGGCAAAAAGAAAAAGAACTGATTAAATTACTCTTTTTCAATCCTCCAGCAAAAAGAAAAAGAATGGTTAAATTACTTTTTTTCAATCCTCTGGCAAAAAGAAAAAGAATGGTTAAATTACTCTTTTTCAATCCTCTGGCAAAAAGAAAAAGAATGGGTTAAATTACTCTCTCTCTTCTTTTTTTTTTAAATCCTCTGGCAAAAAGAAAAAGAATGGGTTAAATTACTCTTCTTTTTTTTAATCCTCTGGCAAAAAGAAAAAGAATGGGTTAAATTAAATCCTCTGGGGAAAAAAAAAATTAAATTGTTAATGTGAGAGGTGTGTGTGAATGACTGTACATATGCCTTTTTTTTCCTTTTTCTTTTTCTTTTAAGTTCTGCTGGACTGATTTTACATTTTCAGTTCTTACACTGCCCTGTGTGGTTGTCTGGATTAAAAGAATAAGCAGCAAGATGCAAGATGATCAAGGGTCATAGTAACTGAAGCACATCCTCCTCTTCCATCTACTCCAAGTCTTTGCTGTTGTTTTTCCCTATGATTATCTTTCACCACATCCTTCATCCCTCACCTCCCCCCCCCCCCCCCCCCCCACCCCACCCCCTTCTCTCTCTCCCCCTCTCTCTCTCTCCCTGTAACTGGATCGTCTGAGCAAGGTGATACAGCAAATGTCTAGGTGTAGGTTTTAACATCTTTTTTATGGACCATTCCTCAAAACTGTCAATCTCTTTTTAAGGAACATGTATCGATATAAGTGTAGGTGGACGTTTGCATGTGTAGGTCACTGTATGTACAGGTACATGTGTTGGTACATGAATGTGTCTGGGTTATATGTATGTGTAAGGAAGGGTGTGTATATGTAGGTGGTGAATATATGTGTAGGTGTGTGGGTGGGTGTATAATTAAATTACATAGGTGTAATTAAGTGTAGGTGTGGGTAAATGTAGGTGTAGGTATGTGTGTAAGTGTGTGCAGGTGTATGTATGTGCAGGTGTACATATAGATGTATGTGTATGTATGTGCATGCGTGTGCAGGTCTGTATGCAGGTGTAGATGTATCTAAGTGAAGATGTATGAATGTGTGTAGGTGGATGTGTCTGTGTGTGTGTGTATATGGGTGTATGTATTTATGCATGTGTAAGTGTATGTGTGTAGGTATGAGAGAGAGATTGAGGTGTGCATAGCAGTAATACACACACACACACACACACACACACACACACAGGTGTCAAGAATTTTTGTGTGACAGAATATGAATTTTGTGCAAGCTTTAATCCAGTGTGATTAATCAAAGTGTCTTTTATATATATATATAATTAAAAAAAAAAAAAAATATATATATATATATATATATACATACAGAGAGAGAAAGAGAAGGTTTTTAAAATAGCTGTGTAAATGTCATGCTCTATAATAGAAATGCCAATTAATATTCCATTACCATCTTCCTCTATAAACTAGCCTCCCAGTTATGAGACAATATACTTCAATGTTATCAATTAATTCAGACACTTTGGAAATCTTGTTCTGCCGCATTTATAATGAATATTACACAAAGAATGCTTGCAGCCGTGTTGAGTGCGCTAAGGCAAGAGAAGAGGACCATTCTCCAACTTCATGTGCTCTGGCTGAGGAGGCATCAAGTCTCAATCCTACATCTGCATACGCGCCTTTAATCGCATTGACTATCCATCGAGACAGAGACGTCTTGCTAATGTCACGCGGATGGTCGAGATTCCAGCTAATGAAGAGGCGTCGTTTGGACGATCGGAAGGGACGCGACCTTTTAAGGTATATGCGCAGGGCCCTGACTGGGCAGAGGAATCTGTCCTCGTCATGGGCCAGTATAGAGGAGAGTGGTTTGATGAAAAGAATGGGAGAGGGTGTACTGGGAGTCTGATTTTTGGCAAGAAATTCGGGGAGGAATCTAAGTGAGATAGATCCGTCCGGCTCAAAGGCTATATCTTGTGTGATGCCACTGAGGGCATGAACCTCACTACAGCGCCTGCCTGAGGCGAGTGAGATGAGGAAGAGTGTCTTCATGGAGAGTAGCTTGAAAGGAGCTATAGCAAGGGGTTCAAAGGGGGCCCTGCGGAGGTATTGCAGGACCAGAAAAAGGTCCCAAGAAGGGGTCCGGAGGGATTTACGTGCGTGACTGAGGGATGCCCCTCGGACCAGTGCCCTAAGCAGGGGGTCATCTAAGAGGGCCCGCCTAGTTGCCGAAGAGTGGAGCTGATTGCAGCGCGATGGACCCGTACTGCAGAGGCAGAGAGGCCTTTGGAGGCGGAGAGGAAGGCAAGGAAGTTGGCGAGATCCATACTGGATGGGTGTGTGGGATTGACGGAGTGGGTTGAGCACCAGGAGAGCCAGCGGTTCCAGTGTGCAGAGTAAACACCTTGAGTGCCTTTGCGATGTGAACTGCACACAAGGTCAGCTGTGTCATCGGAGGCGCCTAGTGCAGACAGATTCCCGCACAGTAGCCAGGCGTGTAGGTTGAGAACCTCTGGGTTTCCGTGGGGAATGCCTGAGCGGGGCTGAACTAGGGAGTGTCTGCCAATGTGAAGGCGGAGTGGGGGAACGTGAGTGAGGTGGAGAAGGTCGGGGAACCACGGCTGTGCTGGCCAGTGGGGTGCGATGAGAATCAAGGTGGCACCCTCCAGCCTTGCCTTTCTGAGAACTTTTCCCATGATGGGAAGTGGGGGGAAGGCGTACCCCGAAAGGTTGGACCAGCTGATCGATAGGGCGTCAATGGCCCAGGCCTGCGGGTCTGGGACTGGGGAGATGTATGTTGGGATGCGGAAGTTGAATCTTGTGGCGAAGAGATCCACATGTGGTTTGTGCCAATGGTCCCAGATTGGCTGAAGAGTTGAGTGTGACAGGGTCCACTCCATTTGGAGCACGGTGTGGGATCTGCTGAGGTAATCTGCTAGAATGTTGAGCTTGCCTGGGAAATGTCATACTGTCAGGTGGATGCTGTGCTCCTGACACCAGAGGAGGACTGTCTCCGTGCGCAGGGACAGCTGGTGTGAGTGAGCTCCCCCCTGTTTGTTCAGATAACATGCTACCGTCGTGTTGTCCATGCATAGCATGATCGACCTGTGCAACACGTGGGGGAGGAAGTGCTGGAGGGTAAGGAAGACCGCCTCCAGCTCCAGTTTGTTGATGTGCCACGACTGCTGTTGTAGGTTCCAAGTCCCCGATGCTATGTGGTTGTCCATGTGGGCACCCCAGCCCATGTTGCAGGCATCTGTGTACAATTCTGCATCCAGTGCTGGGTTCGAGATTGGAACCCAGGCCTTGAGCCATTGCATGTCCATCCAGCGTTGGGTCGACTGTGAGAACCATGTGCCCAGGGGTATACGAGTGTCCCATGCCTGTGAAGACTGGGGCCACCTGTCCTGGAAGTGGCGCTGAAATGGGCATTGGTGTAGTCTCCCTAGTGGAACTAGTGCAGCAAGGGACTCCATGAAGCCTAGCAGAGAGGCAAGTTCCCTGGCAGACGCCGAGGTTGCCTGTGATAGCTGAGACAGGAGACTGTGTAGCCTGTGGAGGCGGGGCATGGCCGGACATATGGTCATTGATACTGAGTCGATCACCATACCCAGGAATTTGAACTGCTGAGAGGGCTCCAGTTCCAATTTTTCTGCATTCATGAGAAAGCCCAGCGATTGGCACTGGTTCCTGACAAGGTTCAGGTGATGCTGGCAGAGGGCCCTGCTCTCCGCAAGGATCAACCAGTCATCTAGATAGACCCTCAGGCGTATGCCCTTGCTCCTGAGAGATAGGCACAGTTCCCTGACCACCCTGGTGAAGACCCAGGGGGCTGGTGCAAGGCCAAATGGAAGTGCTCTGAACTGGAAGGACTTGCCGTCCCATGAGAAGCGGAGCCATTTGCGGTCCCTGGGGTGAATCAAGATATGGAAGTATGCATCTGTGAGGTCTATGGAGACTGCCCAGTCGCCATGCCTGATGGAGTCCCTGATTGATGCGGGTGTTTCCATGCGGAATGGTTTGTACTGGAGGTACTCGTTTAGAAGGGAAAGGTCTAGGACCAGCCGCCATCCGCCGGAGGCTTTGGGGACGACGAAGATGCGGCCGAAGAAGCCTGGTGACAGGAGGAGGAGCTTCTTCTATGGCTTCCTTGTGGAGAAGAGAAATGATTTCGTCCCGCAGGGCTGAGCGGGCTGAGTCGCCCTGTTGGGGGGGGGGGGGGGGAGGGAGGGGGTGAGAGGTGCCTTGGAGGAGAGCCAAGGTAGGTGAAACCCTGACCCTATCACCCGGAGGACCCACTCACATGCTGGGAGTGACAGCCACGCTGGCATGTGCCTGGATAGGCTGCCTGCTGGCTGCTGGTGCGCGAGTGGGGGGTGAAGGGCGGGGGTGAGTCATTGGGGGTGGGCCGGTCTGGAGTTGGCTGTCGGCCTGTGTGGAGGCCGAACTGCGTAATGCTGATGCCTGTACGCCCTGGGCTGCCCCCTGGGTTGGCCCCTGGCGTTATAGAGGGAAGGCTGATGTGAACGTGGCCTGAAGGCGGCCACATTGCTCCGCCTGAAGGAATATGGCTGATGTCGCGGAGCGTGCCGCGAGTGTGCCAAAGTGCGGAGAGGGCCGGCGCCAAGAGCAAGGTCCCTACGCAAGTCTGCGTGCCATTTTATGGCCGTCGTAGGAGATCCCTGACCAAAGAGGGAACAGTTGGTGGGGGTAAGTGCTCTGAGGGAAGCGTGTTCTGGCGGAGAGCGCACACACGTGGACTGGTCAAGCACAGCATCCCTCCTGGCCAAAATTATATTCATGTAGGCCTGTGCTTGTATGCCCGCAGAACGCACGAGAAGCTGGCTGATCTGCTGGACAAACGGTGAGAAAACTGTAACGTCAAGGCCTGCTGGTTGTTCAGTGGGGGCTTCCATGGGGGCCACAGCAAGGCCCGCAAGGAAGCTTTCCATGGCAGAGGTCAATTCTAAAGAAGATCTGAGGGCTTCCTCCAGGTCCATGAGGAATTTGTCATGTACTGTAACTCTGCAACTGTCACGCAAGTTTTGCGGGAGGAGCAGGAGGTCCTCATGAGAAAGCAGAAGTGGTTTTTGAGGGATAGGGCCCGGAGCTAAAAGTGGAGGTTCTGAAGTGGATCGGGGCAGAGTTTTCAGGAATTTCCCCCGGCCCATTGCAGCTGGGAAGTTTGGAACTGAGTCAGAGGGGACATCGGTGATGGGTTGGCCCCTGATGCGTGCCAATGTGTTCTGCAGTGCCTCGACTACCATGGTCAAATGAGTAAGAGCATATTGAGGGGTATGGGAGGATCTGTGGATGCCCATAATCTCCATAGCACCACATGTTATAGGCGAGTCCGGTGCGCAAATGGTCTGTACCCTATCTGGAGAGTAGGAAGCAAGGAGGGCAAGTGCTTCTTGAAAGGAAACCAGCTGATGATCTTCCCCAGGTGGTTCCTCTGTATCAGTGTCCCCCTCAGACAATGTCTCTCCAATGGCATAGGATGATGGGTCAGGCTGTGTGCTGGGCACGTGACCAGGCTGCTGGGAGGTGGTCGTGGAGGGTGGAAGCGGATTTGCTGCAGCAGAAGAATGAGCAGTGGTAGATGGTGTGGCACCAGGAAGCAGAGTGGTGCATAATTGATGCAGCAAGCTGGCAATGAGTTGCTGGTTGTTTGGTTGAGCAGCCTGCTGATCCGCCATTAGTGGGTGGGAAACAGGAGCAACCGGCTGTATGGCAGATGGTGTCATCACAGCAAAGCTTGTAGGGGCCGAGCACACACCCGCACTGAAGGCGAAGGGTGGTGTCGGAGCAAGGAAGTAACTGCGGCGGTGACCGGAAAGGGCGCCGAAGCAGGAGTTGCCTCCCTTGGATCGGCTGCTCGAGACACACGCATATGTGCGAGCATGTCCTCTAGTGGTCCACCTTCCTCCCTACACATAGGGAGGGCATCCCTAAGCGCCTCAGTCGCTATAGGATTCGAGACGGAAGAGGCATGCCACGTGGGGGGCGCGTGAGCCGATGTCACGGCCACCGCCACGGACGCATCGCACATAGGGCCCTGTCTAGCATGTGGATCCAAAGCCAGTGTGTGTTGATTTCCCAAAGGGATTGGGGCACATTCCATTGTTGATATAGTGGGAGCTGGCAAAGAGATAGAGGAGATCGACTCGGGCACTGCCGACTGGCAAGACTGAGAAAACGCAGATCGCGTCGAGTCCGTTCGCGGATGAAAAAGAATATTGTCAATGGCACCACTGACCTGAGTATGGGTAACGAACCCCTAAAAGTCGGCGGAGGAGACGTCGGAGGCAGTGGGGGCCTGGAGTCAACCAGAGGCAGAGGAGGAAGTGGAGGCTGCAGGTCAGTGTTGTTGTTTACCGGGCCCAAAGTAGAGGGCCCTGAGTGTCCACGAATCGATTGCGATCGCGCCTTAATTTTAGCCCGATCGCCCAATCGAACTACATAATTGTGCAACCTGTTTGAAGGCATAATTTGACAAACAACAAGGACGCCAAAGAATCGATAGAAAGAAAGAAATACGAAAAAAAATTAGTCGTATGCGGTGCACAGGAACAGGTGTCGAGATGGCTGCCGGAAAAAGAGGGCGCTAGCTAGCGAGACAAAGGGGAGGTTACCTACTTCCGGGAGGTTATCGGCCGTAGTTGCTCTCTTTTTCTCCGCATAGGCGGATAGTAGTTTGCACAGGACAGGAATGTCAGACCCCTGCCGGAGTCTGCACTAGTTGGGTCACGGTTAAGTATGTGTAATTATATGAATATTACACTAGAATGGGCACTAGCAGTCCATTCTACAAGTGTTGTGTGCCTGTATGAACTTCTCCATGTATTTTGTGTGTGGCTTTGAAGTATTTCTTATCCTTTTTTAACATTTTTTTTTTTTCCAAATCTGGGGATGACTACCGGTAATTTAAGCAGTAGGGCTGTTGTCCTCAACACAGCCTAGTCTTATTTGTCTTGAGGAACTTAATCGTAATGATGATAAATCAAGCAGAAGGTCTGTTGTCTGTTGTCCTCAACACAGCCTAGTCTTATTTGTCTTGAGGAACTTAATCGTAATGATGATGAATCAAGCAGAAGGTCTGTTGTCTGTTGTCCTCAACACAGCCTAGTCTTATTTGTCTTGAGGAACTTAATCGTAATGATGATAAATCAAGCAGAAGGTCTGTTGTCTGTTGTCCTCAACACAGCCTAGTCTTATTTGTCTTGAGGAACTTAATCGTAATGATGATAAATCAAGCAGAAGGTCTGTTGTCTGTTGTCCTCAGCACAGACTAGTCTCTTTTGCTGAAAGGAACTTATTAATAGTTGATAATTTGTCATGGAATGTATTGTTTTGCAGATTTTCTTTCCTTTTTTTTCTTTTTCCCCCCCCCTTCTTCCTTAAGTCAGTTGGAACACATCAGCAAATATCAGCGCACTGAATTCCCCCAACCCCTAATCCCAACATTCATTTATTCCTGTTCATTAGTAGTGATTTTCTATTGTTAATTTCTGTAAGTTCAACAAAATATTACTTTTCATTGATAACAATGTTGATGCTGTTTTTCTAGCTGGCAGCATTTTGCACAAAGTAAGTGTACATAAGATACATCACTGTGGTGTTGTTGTTTTTTGTTGCTTTTGTTTACAAGCAGGTGATTTTTTTTTTTTTTTTCATAATACCTGACCAAAACAAAGACCCTGCAAAACTGCAGTGTCTTGCAGCAAAAAGCTAATGATAATGACTAGTCCAACAATCAGGGCTTGTTTGTTTTTTTAGCCTGAAAAACAAAGGGCTCTTTTTTCTGGAAAAAAAAAATGCTATGTTTCCAGCCTTGAAAAATAAAATACTGTTTGCTGCCTGGAAAATCAAAATTTAATACCCTGTTTCCTGTTTGGAAAAAAAAGTTTTCTACAAGGTAATCAAAACATGACATGCTTCCTTAAGATGCTCTATTCCCTGCATTGAAAAAAGGTCTGTTCACATTTTTGTTCCTGATCAAAGCACAATCCCTGCTAAACTGCACTGTTTTGTGAGCAAAGAGCCATTGATGGCTATGCCAAAAATGAGGTCTTTTTTTTTTTTTATCTGAAAAACTATTTTTTCTATCTGGAAAAAAAAAAAAAAAAAAATGCTATGTTTCCTTCCTTGTGAAATAAAATACCCTGTTTTGCTGCCTGGAAATGAAATTCTCTGTTTCCTGTCGAAAACAAAATTAGGTTTCCTGCCTGTACAGATAAAAGTCTTTTTTCTACCTGGAAAATGAAGTGTTTCCTATCTTGCGAAATAAAATGCTCCATTTCCTACCTGGAAAACTGAATACTCATGAAAAAAATTTAATGGTCTTGGGAGGGGAGGGGGGTAGCTCCATTTCCAACCTGAAAAAAAAAAAATTTATACACCGTTTCCTGCATGAAAAAGATTAAATGCTCTATTTCCTGGTGCCCCATTTGCTGCGTTGTATAGCAAATGATCTCATTCCTGCCATGGAAAATAATATGTTTTGTTTCCTGCCTGAATAAAACCTGTTTCCAGCCTGGAAGAAACACTGTTCCTTGCCTGAAGATTTAAATGCTCCGTTTCCAGCCTTGGAAAATGAAATGCTGTTACCCACCGTTCAAACTTTAATGCTTGAAGAATTAAATGCCCCGTTTCCTCCCTTGGAAAATTGGATGCTCTGGTTCCTGACTGGAATAAGAGAAATGTATTTTCGTTTTTTAATAAAAACATGCTTACTTGATACAGACTAGTTTATTAACACAGACATTTTTTGTTGGTTTTGTTGTTGTTTTTTTTAAACAACTTGTGTAACATCATTCCCTGGTTATTCTTATTCTCTTCCATTTAAATGGAGAGAACTTAATGGTTATCAATGTGTGGAAAAAAAAACCCATAAAATTATTAGAAAATGTTTAAGTGTAAACACACTGGCGCACATCCTAGATGTTGATGCACATCCTAGACACTGAGAAAAAAAATGACAGTAACAGTCACACCCTGCACTGTTTTTGAAGAAAAAAAAAATCTCCAACTGCTTTTATGAGACGTAACAAAGCCTCACAGTATACACTCAAAACAGCCTCAAACTGTGGTGTATGTACATAAGCACAGATGCATACTACCTTTCCTCAAAATGCCTAAAATCCTATGTTATGAGATGCATTAAAGCCTCACAGTATACACTCAAAACAGCCTCAAACTGTGGTTTTGTACATAAGCACAGATGCACACTACCTTTCCTCAAAATGCCAAAAATCCTATGTCCTTCACAATGCACAACACTTCTGCAAGAAACTTACTTCCTTCATCCTCTTTGCTCTGGCTGGAGCATGAGGCACCGACAAATCATCTCCAGTCATTCCAGTCTTGTGCCAGTCAGATGATCTCGCTCCAGGCCTTGCCTGCTGCTGTCACCTCCTCTTCCACAGTTCTCCAAGTCTGCCTCTTTCTTTCCTGTGATAATACCCTTCTGCAAGAAACATAACAATATCAACAATAAAAAGTCTTCTTCAACAACAACCAAAAAAAATCCCATTTCAAGCTACAAGTAATGAAAAGCAACATGAAAAAAAAGGTCACTGCATGTAGGTGACAATGCGCCTTTCCAGGAAGCAAATGTCCAATGGTTCAAGTCTCACAGCGACCAAGGTTTTTACTCCCTCCTCCACTAGATCTTGAGCAGTGGTCTGAGTGCTAGTCATTCAGATAACAAGATTAACCAAGGCCTGGATACCATGCAGAAAAATCTGCTCAGCAGAGCTGGCAAGACAGACTATAGACATGGAGGAGTTAAAGATACTCAAGTACAGACCCACTTACTGCTGACAATGTCAGAATGGATAGCTAGCTTGTGGTCTATTTGATAGAAATGGGCAAGCAGTGGAGAAACTGAAGGACAGGAGAAACACAGACAGATTTAGAAGCTCTGCAAATGAATGTTAGACTTTTCCCCTTCTTGTATATGTACCTATATATTTCACTAAATTATATGAAAAATTCATGGATTTGATTGAGTGGTATTCAACAACAGCAAATACAATTCACTCACAAACTAATCACAATGAAAAGATGAAGAAAAAAAAAAAGGCAAAGAGTCCAAGGCTTTCAAATGCCAATCCATACTACTACTGCTAGCAGTTCAAGAATTTTTATGTTAAGTTTCAAAAAAAATATTTATTCACAATCAACTTCGGAATTATATAACACTTTTTGTTTATTGGTAAGAGAGCTGCTGATGAATTACCTGGAAGTTATAATTCAGAATCATGCGGTGCGGTCTCCTCTGTGGATATATTAATTGCTGCCAGTTCATTGTCTGATGATAACAGTGCTGAAGCTGCTCTTATAGTTTTCTTAAGTCATTTGAAGATTTACCTTCAGTCAACTCCATAACTGCTGCTGATGAGAATGCTTGTCAGTGAAGGGCTGTTGCTTCACTGATGTAAGACTCAGCTCACAGGTCAGGGCACCATTATGTATCCAGACTACTTCCTCTTGAGATTTCATTACTTTTGTTGAATACTACAATGTATCACACACACACCACTGATATCTGCACAAAAAGTAGCAACTGCCTTTCAAACCATCGCCACATTGATCTCATTTCACCAGGTCTCAGCATTAAAAGCGGTTAAAATAAGTAAATAAGACTATTGTTTATATAGGTAAGCAAAATGAACCATGATAAACCATTAAATCAAGTGTTTTCTTCAACTGATAAAATATTATTATGTTGAGCAGTAGAAATCCTATTGAGGAATAAATAAAATAAATAAATAAACACAAAAAAAAAACCCCATTTCATTGATTTTGAGAAAAGTTTGCACAGAAAATTCAAAAGGTGGTTTGCTTTTGTGTAAGGGTTTTTTTTTTCAACACCCAGATATACTTGTGTCACTGTTTCTAAGTCGTAAGACACAATCTCCATTTTGAAACACAGCAGACTCTTGGTGTCAGTTCTATAAAGTGTACATTCATAGCACTGAAATGATATTGTTGATAACACACTTCTAAATTCAACCCCCCCAAAAAAAATTCCTAACTGTGTACATTCATGGCACTGAAAAATAATATTGCTGACAGCACAGTTTTTAAGTCAACCTGATAAAACTAAGCAACCACATCCTATCTGGAGAAAGGTTGGGGTTTTTTTTTCTTTATTTTCATTTTCAAGTTTCATCTGCACAGTGCTTCAATAAAATTATCCTGATTCTGCTGAGAGAGACAGACAGACAGACAGAGATGCCTCTTCCCCTTTATGGAAAACCAAATTTTAAGGTTAAAAATTAAACTTAAAGACTGATTTGACATTTCTCCCCCTCTATGAAAAACTAAGACGATGGATTTACTCTTCACTTAAGACATTATATATATATATATATATATATATATATATATATATATATATTGCACAAGATTGTGGAGAAAACAAGAGTAGGTAACAACTGAACAACTCTTACATTCTTTCAACATAACCTTGCAATGACGTATAAAGAGGTAAAATACATAGAAGAAGAAGAAAAAAATAAAAAAAAAACAGGACAAGCGTATAACCAAAACAAGGGAAGTGTACACCCAGTATACTTGGAATTTTCCTATCACACAATCATCAAATTCATAAGAAATTGTCATAATTTGGATAGTGTGTTCATATTCCTAGGTTATCTGTACTTTTTTTTTTCAGTACTTTGCATGCTAGATTTTTTTTATTTTTAAGTAATTATCATCCTCTGTGACCAAACATCCTGTCAATCAGCATAAAGTATGCTTGGCACTGAAAGGATTAATTTTACAGCTGGGGGTGGATTTCTCCAAGCAACTGTGCTTGCTCTTATAATCAGTCCAACTTGGATTTTGTCAGCTCCATTCTTTCGCTGTTGAATTAAATGTCTGCCCAAAATCAAACAACTGGTTTATCCATCTAAAAGTGACAATCACAAAGTGGTTCTTATCATTGTTTTGGAGTTATCAGTCTGGAGATGTTACGGCAATGACAAATATTCATCGCCAATTCTGACACCCACTGAGTTTGCACTGAATCATTTTACTGTGCTCAGACAGTACAGAATGGCATTCTCTCCCTATCTCTCTCCCTCTCTCTCTCTCTCTGACATATCTGCCAGTTCTGTAGAAAGTGTGAGGCTAGAATTTATGAGTAAACACTCTAAATTTCTAAACAAAAGAATTTGTTTGACTTCCAGGAAAGAACATACTTTCTCAACTCCGAACACTAATGAATACCCTTTTACACTCTTTTCAGTGTGTTTTTTTTTGTTTGTTTGTTTTTTTAATTATGTTTATATCAACCACCTTTTGGTATAAAAAAAAATGCATGCATAGATAATTTCTGTCATGATATCAAAGAGACAACTCTGATCACTTTACACTGCTTGCAGAATTGTGTATGTTTTCGTTCATTTGTGCTGGATTCTCCTCCTTTTTGTTCTTTTGTGAAATAAGTCCCATAGTGTGACAGTGCCGCTGCTCAAAATTTTGTTTTGTTGCAAAATACATCTGAGGCAAAACTACACCTCACCACGTTGCATTTACCAGATTTTCTATGAATATGTTGATATAGTATCATGTCAACAAAGATAGATAAATTATTGATAAAGAGTTGCTATTGTTCACTTTTACCATGAACAAATTTCTTGTGAAACAAATGCTCATGAATCTCTCTCTGAACAGAATGTAAAATTAAAAGAGCACCTAGCTGAACACTACCTTCATATGTCATTGTGTCATTGTGTGTGTGTGTGTGTGTGTGTGTGTGTGTGTGTGTTGTGTGTGTGTGTGTGTGCGTGCTTTTGTGTGCATGTGTGTGCATGCGTGTGTGTGTATGTGTGTGACAAGAGTATTTGTGTGGCTGTGTGGGTATGTGCGTGCATGAGCACATGCATTTGCAAACATGGCATATGACTAGAGTGTGAGTACAGCTGTCTAGATGAGCATTTTGCTGACTGTTCTTTATGAAAGAAAATAATAAACTGCCTCCATACAGATGTTACAGCATGAACAGTTTGTGAACATATATATGTACATCTCCTTTGTCAAGACCAGTTTCAATGAATCATCTTACTTTATTTTTTAACCCAGTCAATAAATCTGAAAACTAAATCCTCATACCCCCTCCCCCCACCCCCGAAAACATAACATCTATGTTCAAGGCAACTGATCAATAATGAAAGAATCTCCACACCCTGTACTCCAGAGGTAAATTTTCCTTTCTTTTTTTTTTTTTTTTTTTTTGACACTCCATACTGTGCATCATTCTCTCCACCAATGCATGAACTAACCATTGTAGTCTGGTCCTGAATTTGCTTTCTGTTCTTCTCTTGATACCAACCATTCTCCCTTCTGAGACAAACTGACAGTAAAACACTCACCAACAACCTGAGACCGAGAAGGTCAAAAGTTGAGGCCATTTTAACTCATTGTGGACTAATATATGAAGAAAAACAGCAACTCTGAGTGCTTGATTGCCTGCCAGTACTGGATTTCTATAATCTGGTATGTAAGTCAACCCAGTTTGAAACTTCTTCCAGTCTTCTTCTTCTTCTTCTGCGTTCACTCATATGCTCACGAGTGGGCTTTTACGTGTATGACCGTTTTTTACCCTGCCATGTAGGCAGCCATACTCCGTTTTCGTAGGTGTGCATGCTGGGTACGTTCTTGTTTCCATAACCCACCGAACGCTGACATGGATTACAGGATCTTTAATGTGCGTATTTGATCTTCTGCTTGCATATACACACGAAGGGGGTTCAGGCAATAGCAGGTCTGCACATATGTTGACCTGGGAGATCGTAAAAATCTCCACGCTTTACCTACCAGGCGCCGTCACCGTGATTCGAACCCAGGACCCTCAGATTGACAGTCCAACGCTTTAACCACTCGGCTATTGCGCCCGTCACTTCTTCCAGTCACAAGCTGAGTCTTTGATCAACTAAATTTGGACTAATATCTGATTAGTATGGCAACCGAGCTAAGACAGACAACCAAGTCAATCTCCATATTGAATCTCTTTCTTCTACATCTTCCTTTCCCCAAAAAGATAGTTCCAAACATTTAACTTACTGTGGCGGTCATATCTGATTCATGTGGCAACTCGAATGCCTGGCCAATACTGTTAACATTATTGGTCAACAATCCCCAACTTGAAATTTCTTGAACATCTTTCTCCAAAAGAAAACTAAGAGCACTAACTTACTCTGGACTGATACCTGATTAGTGTGGCAATTGAGGGCTTTAATGCCTGTCAATACAAGGTGTGAAGTTAGTTATGAAATTCCTAGATCTTTGCATGTCCAAAAGAATGTAAAGAGCATTCAACTAATTCTTGACTGATAATTAATATCTCATTGATAATGGCTACTCTGAGTCTGACTGCCTGCAAATACAAAATTCCTACATGTAGTTATGTCAGTCCAAGTCTTCCACATGCTCCCTTCTCGAAGATGGGAAACTTTGCAATTTATTGCCCTTGTGTTCACCATCTGATCTGCCATCAGCCTAAGAATAAACAAGAGAGGCAAGGCCTTCAAGACTCACTTGTGACTGAGAGTAAAACACACAAGCTTTTTATGTATTGAGTATAATTTCAAAATGTAATGTTTAAGATGAGAAAGATCAGTTTAAAGCAAATTAACTCCCCTAGCATTAATTACATAGTAATTTCCCTTTTTTACTATCTGCACCAAAACGTTTGCAAAATAAATAAAACTTCCATGCTTAGCAAAACAAGTTCCTGTTTGAACAAAAAATGATAATAATGACTGCTCTTGTTGTTGCGTCAGAATATCAGATCAAAGTGCCAAGTTTAGAGAATACAAAAAATATAAATATAACCGTAAATGCAGTTTGCATATAATTAGGCTTCATTATTTATTTTTTTGTGCCCATCCCAGAGGTGCAATATTGTTTTAAACAAGATGACTGGAAAGAACTAAATTTTTCCTATTTTTATGCCTAATTTGGTGTCAACTGACAAAGTATTTGCAGAGAAAATGTCAATGTTAAAGTTTACCACGGACACACACACACACACACACACACACACACACACACAACCGAACACTGGGTTAAAACATAGACTCACTTTGTTTACACAAGTGAGTCAAAAATGAAACTTTAGTGGCATGTCCCTTCTGATTTCTACATATGAACAGATCGATCCAATTCAAAGTGTCCTCCTCATTTTCCCTTTTCCTCACCCCAAAAGACAGCAGAATATTCCTCTTGTACTAACCACCTCTGCCCCTATCAACTTCTGAATAAATGCCAGAGGAAACAAAATTGCAATATTCCTCAAAAAAAGCACAATAAAACAACTCCTGCTGAAGATAATCTGAAAAAGTGAAGGGAATGAAAAAAAATAAGTTTAAGAAATGTCAGAGCTCTGTGGAGAATGTCATCAGTTTCATATTAGGATTGAAAAAATTAATATGCACAATATTTTCTCAACAGTCCTTTTTGCCTTGAAACATGTGGAAAAAAAAAAGTCTGTGCAGAACTGCAGGACCCCTACAGATTCATCATGAATAAGATTTTTGTCCTCCACTTTCCCAAAAAAGCAAATGAACCAGAGGTTCATAAAACGCTTCCAGAAGCACTCACAAATATATTTCATACAGGTCTCCATCTTCCAAATGAAGTGTCAGCAGTACAAATGGTCAATATGACTATCCAGCAATTTCTGCCAATGTCAACAGTAAATCGCTGTGTGTAACTTTTATTTTTTAATCTTTTTTTTTTTTAAGGAAACATAATCAATCATTCACACCAAACCACATCTGCTTTTTAGAAATTGGGAGCAGATGCCTGATGTATACAGAGACTATTGAGGCCCTCACTAATTTTTTTTTTTTATGAACAGCGATTCCCCCCCTTAAGCAGTGAAAGGATTAACGCATACACCAATGCTCTCTGGTAAACTCCCTTCTTTTATCATTGAACATTTTGTACCCCATCAGTAGGAAGGCACAGTGGCAGAGAGGCATTTTTGTTAGTTGTTTATTTTAGGGGGGAGAAGGGGGATGGAGGGGGGCGTGCCCTATCAGTGCAGCTGCACTGCAGTTTTGTAGGACCAGCCCTACAACAACAGTGTGGGAAGTTCAGTGTGGAAACCACACTTCATACACAAATTGAACACACTGTCATTTAAAAAAAAAAAAAAAAAAAAAAAAGCTCAGTCCCCTTGAAAATACAGGTAAACAAAAGAGGAGGATAAAGGTAAAAAAAAAAAAAAAAGCCAACAAACAAGCAAAAAGCACCAAATGAAAATACAACTGACCAAGAAAACGAAACATGCCCACTTCTGTATGTAAATAGCCATACTTAAGACTCAAGGGAGGGAAGCAACTGGATATTACAGATAAATCAGAACTAGGGGTACAAAATGTTAATTAAATGAGGTACTGTTCGCTATGTACCAATCTGATACTTCCATCATTACCAGCAGTCGGTGGACATGAAAATACACTTCAATCTTCTTAAAATGAGGGGAAAAAAATTTCCTTAAATTCTGCACATCCCATCCATAAAAAAATGTCCATATTTATATCTTTTGTAACATACTTCAGGTCCTTTAGGAATACATTACCTAAAGTTTAGTTTTGTTAATTCAGCATTTATACAAAACATTTACCAAGTAAGATATGTATACAAAAAGAAAATATCCAGTAATATTTGTGTACAAAATATTTACAAAGATTAATTTGTACACAAAAATTTCACCCAATAACATTAACAAGTCATATTTTGTCTGTGTCTTTTTGCAATAAGTGAAACTTACCCTTTTTTCCCCCCCATTGAACTGACACTGATTTCCATGGAAGTGTTGTCACCTGCACAGCGCTGTCTGGGGACCACAGCACACAGTTGCCAAGTGTTCTCTAACTCTCCCCACTGTGCACGAGGGGTGGTTGTAGGTGTCATGTTCGCAGTCCTGTCAACAGAGAAAAGGAAGACATGGCAATAATTGTTATCATTGTTGTTGATCATCATCATAACTATGTGTTGCTTGCAGACCTTTCAACAGAAAGAATAGCATGAGAATTATCATCACCATCATCGTCATCACCAACACCACCACCACCACCACCACTACACTCAGACCTGACAACAGCAAAGGAAAGGCGTGACAATTTTTTGTCACACATGGTGACCATGACAGTCGACAGGAGGCAACTCCTGGTTGAACCTGGACTGTTTCTTAACAGATGATGTCCCTTTTTGGAATCATATTTTCAGGTGTAATGGACAACCCTGACTCATTCAATCCTGCGCCAGCGTGCGAGGCTGGTACCGCTGATCGCCATTCTCCACCTTAGCGCAACTAGCAGTAGAGCAAAGAAACCCATTCACTTTAACTGGTTTGTCAGATCGCTATTATGCGACAGCGGGACATCAGTGGGATACTGTGTGTCACCATAGCGGACTCAGGACTGAAACGGTGAAAGACGGACTGAAGTAGTGCTTGACTTCTGCAGTCAGACTTTAGCTAAGTTCCTTTCATTCAGCTCCCTTGACCTTGCTACTAGATGCGGCCATGATGACTTTCAATCTGAGGGTCCTGGGTTCAAATCTCGGTGGTGCCTGGTGGGTAAAGGGTGGAGATTTTTCCGATCTCTCAGGTCAACATATGTGCAGACCTGCCAATGCCTGAACCCCCTTCATGTGTATATGCACACAGAAGATCAAATATGCACGTTAAAGATCCTGTAATCCATGTCAGCGTTCGGTGGGTTATGGAAACAAGAACATACCCAGCATGCACACCCCCAAAAACGGAGTTTGGCTGAGTACATGGTGGGGTAAATAAACAAAACAGTCATACACGTAAAATGTTAAATGTTACATGTTTGTCCAAGTGTGTAGGTGTGCGTGCCTGAAATCTGATTGAATGACACAGGAAATGAATGATGAGCGCCCAATGGCAGCCGTCAGTCGGCTCTACCCAGGTAGGCAGCCTGCTGTGTAAATGACTCCGTATTTGTAAAGCACTTAGAGCTTAGTCTCCGACCGAGGATAGGCGCTATATAAATATCCATATCAATCAATCAATCAATCAATCAATGGCCAAGATGAATGGGGCAATATGTCCCTAGGACTTTGGTTTCCAAATTATTTTCATTTGGGTGGTTTGGGGGGATAGGCGGGGTTCAGGAAAAAGAATGAAGTTTTAATCATGAATAAAACTGTTGTACTGTTATTTGTAATTGTCTTCTAAGTTCTATCATTGAAAGGCTGATTTTTTTTTTTTTTTTTTTTTTGGTGGTTGTTTCTTCAAGTGGTTCGTTAAATACTTGCTGGTTCAAACTTTGAGGCCAGCATAACCACTTTTCTGTGGTACAATACTACTTGCCTGATAAGTGGCAAGCATTCTTCAAATGCTGACACTCACAGTGTTACCCTAAACTAGGTGAGCCAGAGCTTGTGACAGAATTGTTACTGCTGATTAGTTTCATCATTACTCTCATTAATAATCTATCAACATCATCATTATCATCATCATCATTTTGTTCACAGACCTGTCAATAAAGAGGGAGAAACAAACATAAAATAATCAAACAGAGCATAGGGCTGCATCTGGGTCAAAAACATTCCAGATGAAAAACACCAAATAAAAACCATAAATACTGCCCTTGTGAAATCAGAAAAAGCAGGCAACCTGCAAGAGAAACCCAGGCACAGGTACAGTCACGTTAGCGAACTCAAACCTAGAACATACCTCTGGTGTAAAACACGTCACTTTTTTGACTCACTTGTGTAAACAAAGTGAGTCTATGTTTTAACCCGGTGTTCGGTTGTGTGTGTGTGTGTGTGTGTGTGTGTGTGTGTGTGTCCGTGGTAAACTTTAACATTGACATTTTCTCTGCAAATACTTTGTCAGTTGACACCAAATCAGGCATAAAAATAAGAAACATTCAGTTCTTTCCAGTCATCTTGTTTAAAACAATATTGCACCTCTGGGATGGGCACAAAAAAATAAATAGTGAAGCCTAATTATATGCAAACTGCATTTACGGTTATATTTATATTTTTTGTATTCTCTAAACTTGGCACTTTGATCTGATATTCTGACGCAACAACAAGAGCAGTCATTATTATCATTTTTTGTTCAAACAGGAACTTCTTTTGCTAAGGATGGAAGTTTTATTTATTTTGCAAACGTTTTGGTGCAGATAGTAAAAAAGGAAAATTACTCTGTAATTAATGCTAGGGGACTTAATTTGCTTTAAACTGATCTTTCTCATCTTAAACATTATATTTTGAAATTATACTCAGTTCATGAAAAGCTTGTGTGTTTTACTCTCAGTCACAAGTCAGTCTTGAAGGCCTTGCCTCTCTTGTTTTTTTTTGTTGTTTTTTTACCTCAGCACACAGGTGCCAGGTGTTTTCCAACACGTCGCCCGTTTCATTCACCTAGGTCCCGTGAGGGGGACTGTGCATGAAGGGTGGTGGTGGTGGTGGCATGCCCGAGGAAACCATCACAGAAGGGGCGCAGGGAGGGGGGTGGGGGGGTCAGGGGGGGGGGGTTACAAGGGGGACGGGAGGGGGTAGGTGGGGGGCCATCAGGAGAACCCCCACTCATGGCTGCATGCCTGTCAACACAAGAGGGAAAAAGCATTGGAATCATTATTGTGGTGGCGGTGGTAGGGGCGGATGAGGGAGAAGGGAAGAGCACCAGTAACAGCAGCAGCAACAGTAGTTGTGGTAGTAGTAGTGTTGTTTTTATCTTATTGCTTGCAGGCCTGTCAACAAGCAAAGAAAACTTTAATTGGTCAGTGGCAGTTGGTGGTCAGTGATGGTCGGTGGTCAGTGTATAGTGGTCAGTGGTGCTCAGCGTTAGTCAGTGGTCAATGGTGGACATTGGTAGTGGTCAGTGGTGGTCACTGGTCAGTGGTGGTCAGTGGTTAGCAGTGGTCAGTGCTGGTCAACAGTGGTCAGTAGTAGTCATCTGTGGTCAGTGATAGTCAGCAGTGGTCAGTGGTCTGCACTGGTCAGTGGTCAGCAGTAAAAAGCAACTTGGTAAGTGGTGGCCAACAGTGATCAGTAGTGGTTGGTTGTGGTCAGCATGGGTCAATGATCAGCAGTGGTCAGCAGTCACTGGTGGTCAATGGTAGGCAACAGTGGTCAGCAGTGGTCAGTTGTTGTCAGCAGTGTTCAGTGGGGGTTGGCAGTGGTTTGAGGTAGTAAGTGGTAAGTGGTGGTCAGTGATCAGCAGTGGTCAGTTTGCACTTGCAGTATAAAAAAAAATCAATTTATACATAAATAAATGAAAACTGCCAGGATGTCTTGATAATTCACAAATGATGATTGAAATAATGCAATCTGAAGGTTTTTATGTTGTGGTCAGAACTGGTCAGCAGTGGCATGTAATAATCAGTACCAACAACAGTCAATAGTCATCAGGTAATGGTCATTTCTTGCCAAGATGCCCCAATATTGCATACAAAGTGATGCAAGCCTAACTCTTATAGTGGTCAAGACATAATGCACAGATGTGACAACATAATGCAGTCTGAGCACTTTGGGACTGTGGTCAACAGCCATCAGCAGTGTCACAGTGGAGGAACACAGACCTGGGGCACACAGACCTCAGGCCGGGGGAACAATGACCCAGAAAACAACTCTGGAGGAACACAGACCAGAGGGTACATAGACCTGGGGAACTTGGGAAATTTGAGGGAACTGATACAGTGATAGACCTGGGAGAATACAAACCTGGGGGAGATCATTGAGCTGACTCCCACATAAACTTTAGACAAGCCTCTGGTGTTAACCACTTTTCAGTTTTTACCAAAAACTTCAATCATAATTATCTTTTTAATGAACGCAATAAAACTTCAATATAATAAACAGAAAAATCATATCTGAAGTATTCTAAAAGCGGACAAGTAACCATAGAAAAACAGGAGACACACACACACACACACACACACACACACACACACACACACACACACACACACACAAAGCCAGCGGACAATCAGCAAGCTTTAAAAAGTTTCAAGTTTGATCCAGACATAATGCTACACCACGTCTGCTTTATAACATTTTTAAAAAGGGCATTGGGAATGGGAGGTCCTTAAAAACACACAACATAATAAAAGCAACCAGAAAAAAAATAAACACGATTTTCCATGAAGAATACAGGTGAATGGATGGACAGAATAAAGAGAGAGACCACAAAAAAAAAGGGAAAAATCCAGACACACAGAGTGTTGGGTAGGCTTTTTCCTGTCACACACAGAGACTGTGTGACTGTGGACTCAGTGTTTCCTGTGTAATTTATGTGACCGCGGGCTGTTTGCTGGTAAAGGCCTTGTCCACTGTCCCAGCCTGAAAGAAAAACTTGTCCCCCTACCTGACCGTAGTCGTCGTGGCCATGACAGACAATTCCAGTTGATCACATCAAGGACCCAGTACAGAGCCGCAGCTTTTCTACCTTGAACCACGAAAGACTGGAACAATCTCCAACAAGGAACAGTGGAGGCCACAACACTTAGACACATTGGTGTCAAGGGTCTCCAAAACATCAGACTAGACCAATCCCCCTCCCCTCCCCCCCCCCACCCCCCAAATCCCACCCCCTCACTGTTTCATCCACTATCCCTCCTCCTGCCCCCCCCCCCTCCTCCCCCCTCTCCC